>NC_137786.1:92195290-92558731 GCF_963383645.1 Muscardinus avellanarius | reverse complement strand
ATAAAAGTAACTGGTTTTTGCATAACCTGAAGTCTAGAAAACTGAAGAGGTTTTGGGTCTCTGGGACAGAATGAGAGGTTTAGTGTTTATCTATTAGAAAAAATTAATAAGGCCATGTTTCATTTTCACTGACTTATTTACTTATAAAACCTACAGAAATTAGTGACTGTATTAGCTTTTTATTCCTTTCTAGGCAGGGGTGCTTTTTAAGGTCACACTGTGTCTCATTCACAAATATCTTGGGTTCACTAAAGGATGTGACACATATTAAATATTCATAATCTTTCATTATTATATTAAGATTTTACTTTATTTATTTATTTATTTATTGGTACTGGGGATAGAACCCAGGGGCATTCTACTTTCAAGTTACACCCCCAGTCCTATTATTTATTCTTTATTTTGAAACAGGGTTTCACCAAGTTGCAAAGGGACTCACTAAGTGACTGAGGCTGTCAGTGAACCATAATCCAACTGTCTCAGCCTCCCAAATGCTGGGATTACCAGCATGTACCATCTACTTCATCATGCATCAGCATGTCCAGCTACTTCATGCATTTGTTTTTGTTTTGTTTTGTTTTGGGGGGGGTCTGGGAATGGAACCCAGAGACATTTGACCTCTGAGCTACACCCCCTGCCCTATTTTTTATTCTTTATTTATTTATTTTAATTTATTTATTTATTTATTTATTTATTTATTTATTTATTTATTGGTTCCTGGAAACCCTTCTACCTCCGGGCTACACTCACACTCTCAGAGCTATTTTTTATATTTTTTCTTTATTTGGAAACAGGGTCTCACGGAGTTGCAGAGGGCCTCACTAAGTAGCTGAAGTAGCTGAGGCTGTCTGCGAACCGCGATCCTCTGGTCTGAACCTCCCGAACGCTGGGATTGCAAGCGTGTGCCACCACATGCGTTCATTTTTTATGAAATGATTTTTGATAAATTCTTAGTGTGTGCTCAGTACCCTTTTGAATGCTTGAAATACATCAGATAAAAAAACAGACAAAATATATGCCTTAGTGAAGTTTTACAAAAAAAGCAACCAACAGAAAAAAAATATATAAAGCAAATGTATAGTGTGGTACAAAGTGATAAATATTATATAAATTAGAAGAAAGAAGTGATTCAAATACTATTTTAGAAAAATGAGTTTGCATATTAGTGTAGCCAAGAAAGACATTGTTAAAGGTGATATTTTATTTGTGCAAAGAGGTAAGGTGAGTTCAGGAGACAATCTTGCAAGATGTGAAAGTTTTAAGTGTGAGCATCCTGAGTGGCTGAGAGGTACAGAGAGGCAAGTCTGAGAGCACTGGAGTAAGGCGGGAGAGCAGCGGGAGGTGAGAAAATGCAGGTAAGGGCAGCAAGCCAAGTTATGGACCACTGTCCAGTCGTGGCGAGGCGTGGCAAGGTGGGGCTTTGATCTTAGGTGAAATCGTGAACTGTGGAACTGTGCAGTCTTGAACGGAGATAAATGACACATATGATTCGCTTTCTAAATGTTTTACATTCTCCCCTGATGGCATACCTACCAAAATAGAGCATCTGTATACATTCGTTTTCTTTTTCTTAGAATCCATTTTAGAGCTGGGCGTGGTGGCGCTCCCTTGTAATCCCAGCATTTGGGAGGCTGAGACAGGAGGATCTCGGTTCTCAGACAGTCTCAGCTACTTAATGAGGCTCCTTGCAACTTAGTGAGACCCTGTTTCAAAATAAAGAATAAAAAAAATATAGGGCTGAGAGTATAGCTCAGAGGTAGGATGTCCCTTGGTTCCATCCTCAGTACTGAAAAAAAAAATCCATTTTAAGATTTCTATGTAAAGAAACAAGGATAATGCTTCCACACACAGGTATATGTAACCTGGCCTGGGGAACAGTGTTTTTTTTTTTAATTTAATTATTTATTTATTCAGGTAAAAAAGACCTTTTGTGTGATATACATTCACAAATAATATGAAAATAAAAAACTTTCAGTTATTTCCTTTGGAACTAAATACTGAGATATTAATAGATAAAGGCAAACTGACACTTTCTTAGGTTCAAAGGATGTGATGGGAACAGTGTTTTGGGTTCTAAATATCTAGACATGACCATACAACTTCCCGAACTCCAAAGTCCTTCCATATTTATGAGAAGGTCAAGGCTACCCTGGGATTCCTTTACATGTGAAGAAATTGGGGTTTGGCACTTAAGGAGGAACTTCTGACACTTAATCTGTATTTCCTCGTTTTACTGTCTTTCTATAGCTTTTCAAAGAAGAAAATAATTTAGATCAGGCATCAACAAATTTTACTTGGAAGGGGCCACATAGCAAGTATTTTGGGCTTTGTGGTCCATGCAGTATTTTTCCCATGTGCTCAACTCTGGGTTTTAGCTGAAGAGCAATCCTGGACAATATGTAAATGAGCCGGCGTGGCTCTTTTTCAATTGCTTAGTTTACAGCACCAGATATGGGGGTGAGTCAAATCTAGCCTGTGGGCCATAGCTTGCCAACCTTTGATTTAAATTATGTTGTCGAGAGCAAAGGGGGGATTGTAAAACACAGTTGCCAGAAGTTTGCCGCTTCTTTTATGCTCAGTAGTTTCTGGGTGACATTGAACAGGAGTAAAACTATGCAAATAAGAATATGAGTATAATTAGCTTTCAATTGCACCGTGTTCCCACATATAGCTCTTTTGCTGCCTAACCAAGAATACCTTTGGGAGGAATCACAAGTTATTTTTTTCCCCACAAAAAAGTATTTGGAAGATGCCAGCATAGATGGATAAAAAACACATTTGTTTCTTGAAAATTTGTACTTGATTTACTAAATTCCCAAGACAGTCACAGTTTAATAATACATATGAGAGGAATAAGTAAACATTTACAAAATATGAAATTTAGTATTGAAATCTTAATATTTCTAGGATAATGAGCTTAATGGCTTACATTCATACATAATCTCTATTCTCCCATTTATATGTATAAACATATAGAAAATGTATAATTCTACATATAACATTATATATTTTTTCTAACTCCACTTCCAAATACAGAAACTGAGTCACAGTAAGAATTAATAAATGCCTAAAAATAAATTAATGGAAGGCCTGAGAGATTCAAACCTCCTGGCGCCCAGATTCATGCTGTTTACATTCCTCTAAATCAGTATGTCTATAGATCCAGGTAAGTCTCCTAAAGCAATCAAATAGGAATCCTAGGGAATGTCAGTTTCAGAAAAAATAATAATTTGCACATGTGTATTTGAAATGAGGGTAAATCTACCATTTTCTAAAGCTGAAAGCCCAACCTTGTAAAATTCACATTTAGCACAGATGTTTTACATACCTAATTATTACTGGTAGCATATTTTGTAGTAAACAAGTTTGTCAGATCTTTCCTTGGCTAAATAATTTTCACAGAAAGTACCGTACATTAAAGGAATTGATTCTAAGTCCCTATTAGCTGTTTACTCTACTTTCAAACGTAGGTAAGGTATTTGCTATTTTATTATCTAATCTTTGTGATAATTATGGACAAAATGGAACAAGAGAGACAAATACCAAAAACACCTTTTGGCTAGTCTCTGATGGAAGGCTTATTTGAGACAGATACATTATTTATAATCATATTTGGCAGTTCTGAATATGCGGATGACAAAGGCTTGAACTGGGAGAGTAAAGTCAGTTAACTTTTTGCATGTTAACCTAAAAGTAAAAGAGCAAAATGTATTATGGCTACATGTTATCACAGACACATGGCCTATTAATTCAGGCTTTTCAGACCAAAATATATATATATATTTATTTTATTTTATTTTATTGATCATGGTATACATTTAAACTGTGCTTGACGCCCTTTCCCCACCACCATTTCCCTTCCCCCCAACACTGAGTGTCCAGGTTAACCATGCTATATTCATACTTTTACAAATATTCGGATGTAGCTCCTCTGTTAATCAACCTCATCCTTCTTCCTCTCCTATTCTTCCATTCTAGCTTTGCTGAGATTTCCCCTCCATTATCTGGAGTCCCTAGTTTGGGCATATTAGAGAAAACATATGTCCCCTTTCTTTTTGTGCTTGGCTGATCCTACTGTGTTGGTGGGAGTGCAAACTAGTTCAGCCTCTATGGTGATCAGTATGGAGATTCCTTAGAAAACTGGGAATAGATCCACCATAAGATCCAGCTCTACCACTCCTAGGTATCTTTCCAAAGGAGTTGAAATCAGAGAACTACAGTAATATATGCATACCTATGTTCATAGCAGCACAATATGTAACAGCCAAAATATGGAACCAACCTAGGTCTCCATCAACAGATGAATGGATTGCAAAATTATGGGAAATACACACAATGGAATTCTATTCAGCTATAAAGAAGGACAAAATCATGCCATTCACAAGAAGATGGAAAGATCTGCAAACCAAAGTATATTTTAAGAGAAGTCATGAAAAAATTAGATTTAAAAGTATTGTTATTAGTACTATCATTATTATGCTTTTATTGGGGCATTATAGTCTCACATCATAATGCAGTTGATAATGATAGTGACATACATGCACACTGCACTTGGTGAGTTCTCCCCTGGCTCCCTGTCTTCTCTTCCCCATTTCCATACTGGATATATCGAGTTGACTTTGGTATTATCACATATGTATATAATGTCAATGGAAGTAATTTCTTCATGGACTCCTCCTTTTCCCCACTCTCTTTCCCAAGTCTGCCTCCCTGGCCCCACTGCAGTTTCTCCATTATATGATGTCCCTCTGAAATACCAATTACTCCCTAGCTTCCATATTTAAGAGAAAACATATGACCCTTTACTTTCTGTGACTGGCTAATCTCACTTAACATAACTTCTCCAGGTCCATCAATTTTACTGCAAATGATAAGATTTTGTACCACTTTATTGTTGAGTAGAATTCTATTGTGTGTGTATCCAATAACTATGTAATTCATTCATATGGTGATGAACACCTAGGTTGGTTCCATAATTTGGCTACTGTAAATTATGTTGCTATAAACACACACACACACACACACACACACACACACACACACACACACACACATATGCTACTATAATATTCTGATTTTAGTCCCTTTGGAAAGATATCCAGAAGTGGTATAGCTGGATCATATGGCCAATCTATTTCCAGTTTTCTGAGGAATTCCCACACAGATATCCAGAGTGGCTATATTAATTTGCAATCTCAGCAACAGTCTAGAAGAGTTCCTATTTCCCCACATACTTGATTCCTCCTGCATAGTTCTTATTGCTGAGATAATTTCTTTGGCTTTTTAGGGTTTTTTGTTTCTCTGTGAATTTTAGACTGATTTTTTTCTAGGTCTATGAAGAATGACATCAGTATTTGGGTAGATATTTCATTGATTATGTAGATCACTTTTGCTAGACTAGACATTTTGATAATATTTATTTTAATATTCAAGAGTAATATTAATTTTTAATATTCAAGAGTTATCTTTCCATCTTCTAAGATCATCTTTAATTTTTTTCTTTAGTGTTTTATAATTTTTATTATAGAGGTATTTTTACCTCTTTGGTTAATTTTATTTCTACGTATATTACTGTTTTTGAGGTTATTGTGAATAGAATTGTTTTCTGGGTTTATTTTTTAGGGGGTTCATGGTTTGCATGATTTTTTTAAGATTGATTTTGTATCCTGCTACTATGTTGCATTTGTTAATCAGCTCTAGAAGTTTCTTGGTTGAATTTTTTGAGTCTTCTAAACATAATATCGTGTTACTGGCTAATAGAGATCATTTCAATTCTTTTCCTTCTTATACTCCTTTGATGTCCATCTCTTTTCCTATTGCTCTAGCAAGAGTCTCAAGTACTATATTAAAAAAGAGTGGTGATAATGGGCATTCTTTTCTTGTTTCTGATTTTAAAGAGAATTTCTGCAGTTTTTTTCTGATTCAGTATCATATTGGCTTTGGGTTTATTTTATATTGCCTTAATAAAGTTGAGGTAAGTTCCTTCTATTCCTATTATCTGCAGTGTTATACACATAAATTGGTGTTGGATTTTGTTAAATGCTTTTTTGCCATCTATTGAGATAATCATATGATTTGTGTCCTTAGCTCTACTTAAGTGGTGAGTGACATATATTGATTTGTGTATGTTGAACCAAACTTGTATCTCTAGAATGAAACCAAATTGGCCATAATATACTATTTTCTTGATATGTTTTTTAATGTGTATCACTATTTTGCTTTGAATTTTTGCATATTATGTTCATCAGGGCTATTGGTCTGTAATTTTTTTTGAGAGTTTTTTTTTGGTTTTGGTATTAATGTGACACTGGCTTCATAGGAGTTTGGAAGGATTCTACTTTTTATTTCATGGAATAATTTGTAAAGTACTAGGTTTAGTTATGTGTAGGTATTATAGAATTCAGATTAAGGTTTTTATCTATTTGCTTGATATTGGTAGGTTAAGTTTTCTATAGCTGCTAGATTCAATTTAGTTAGGTGGTATGTGTCTAGCAATCTTTCCATTCTTTCTTTCATTTCCACTTTACTGGGATATACATTTTCAAAATAGTTTCTGATGATCCTCTGAAATTTTCTACTGTCTGTGATGATGTCTCCTTTTTCATTACTGATTTTAATAATTTGAGCTGATATTTTCTTTCTTTTGATTATGTTGGCTAAAGATTCATCAGTCTTATTAATCTTTCAGAAATCAGATTTTTATTTTGTTGATCTTTCATATTGATTTTTGCTGTATATTTTATTGATTTCTGCTGATTTTAATTATCTTCTGCCTTCTACTGGCTTTAGAAAAAGTCTATTTCTGTTTTTCAAGGTGCTTGAGGTGTGCCATGAGGTGTTTTTTTTTTTTTTTTTGATGACTTTCTGTTTTTCTTATGTGGGCACCAGTGCTATAAATTTTCCTCTTAAAACCACCTTCAAAGTGTCCCAAAGATTTTGGTATTTGTGTCTATTTTTGTAATCCCAGTACTTGGGGGACTGAGACAGGAGGATAGCAGGTTCAAAGCCAACCTTGACAATTTAGCAAGGTCCTCTGCAACTTAGTGTGTCCTTCTTTACAAATAAGAAGTATACCATTATGTTTTATTTTAATTCATATAATATTGCATATACCTGGATTAACTGAAGAGAAATTCTGTTTAGATATAGTCATGGAGACAAATGGATAGGAAATGCAATGTACTCTTCAGTGAGGTTTCCATTTATGGTTTTGTTCAATGGTAGTATCCATTTTAAGCTGTGATTTTTAACAGAAAATACATATCCCAATAGGAGATAACTTTGAAATCCAGGTGTGGTACAGAACACTTGTAATCCTAGTACTTGGGGGACTGAGACAGAAGGATTGTAGTTTTGAAGCGAACCTTGACAATTTAGCAAGGTCTTTTGCAACTTAGTGAGTCCATGTTTACAAATAAGAAGTAAAATTGGACTGGGGGTTAGCTTAGAAGTAGAATGCTTCTGGGTTTAATTACCACTGCCACAAAAAATAAAAATGAAAAAAACAAATATAATTTTAAAAAGTCTTTTTTTTTTAGCCGGGCGTGGTGGTGCACGCTTGTAATCCCAGCATTAGGGAGGCTGAGACTTGGAGGATCACGGTTCGCGGACAGCCTCAGCTACTTAGTGATGCCCTCTGCAACTCAGTGAGACCCGGTTTCAAAATAAAGAATAAAAAATAGGGCAGGGGGTGTAGCTTGGAGGTCAAATGCCTCTGGGTTCCATCCCCAGACCCACAATAAAAAAAAAAGAGTCTTTTTTCATCATGGAACATAAAATGCTAATTTTGGCAAAGAGAATGAAAATAGGTAGGCCTAAGATGTTGAACACCTAAGATTAAAAATTAGGAATTGGCCAGGCATGGTGGCACACGTTTGTAATCCCTGCACTTGAGAGGCAGAGACAGGAGGATTGCTGAGGTTCAAAGCCAGCCACGCTGGCTAAAGAGACCCTGTTTCCAAATAAAAAAGGGTAAAATAGGTCTGGGAGTGTAGCCCGGAGGTAGAAGGGCTTCCAGGAACCCCAGTACCAACAACAACAACAACAACAACAACAACAACAACAACAACAACAAAATAGGAATTTTCAGCTGCATATAATACTTTATGTTAAAGTAATAGAGCAAGAACCTAGCATTTTATTAATCATGTTAGAAAGGGAGCATTTGATAAATCCCGGTGTAACACCCTGATTTTAGTCAACTTTATATGTATAAACTGAGAACTTGAGGATTATAGTAATGGACAACCTGAAATAAGAAATAATACTATTGTGAAACAATTGTATTTTAGAAGGCTAAATTTAGGTATAGATTGATCTAGACTATTGATCCAAGTGAAAGTTTGATAGCAAAAATTAACCTAGAAATATATTTTAGACCTTTCTTATAGTTCATGTGTATGCTTATATAATAAAATTAGATTGTTCCTATCAGGGACATATGATCAACATTTTAAGTACTTTTGCTGATTTTATAAAATCCGGTGGGCATCAAACCATTTGGATATTGTTAAATATGTCTAGCTGAGGCCTGCCATTGGTGCTGTGACTGAGGGGATGTTACTCATGCACTCAGGGCCAGTTTCCTCTCTAAAATGGCAACAGTAGTAAAAGCCACTTTGGAGGCTCATAGGAAGTGTTGAGAGAATTTGAAAAACTTTCTGACCACACTGCCAGGGCTGTGGCATTTGATGAATGGGTCTCCAGGAGAGAGAGAGTGGATAATGGTGTAATTAGAAGCAAGATGACAAGGAGGAACCTGCCACACAAGAAAAGTGATTTTTGGAAGATCTTCCCAGAAGGGATTAGAGAAAAGACTGCTTCAGCCGCGTATACTGGGAACTCTTAACAACATACCTTGTAAGAAAAATGATCCGGATGTGGTGGAGGGAGCCCAGCAGTGCCGGATAGGAAGCCGAGCTGCTTGTCCTGTGGAACTCAGAGCACCTGGCTGCTGCGCTCCTCTGTGCTGCACTGGGGGCTGTGATGTGCTCTAAACAACAGATCCTGCTCTACACAGTGAGGCTGTTGGCCTCCACTCTTGGAGGGGAGATAAAATTCATTGCTGCTGAGGGCTCGATCCCACAACCTCTTCAAAACACACATACTGTCTTCTCTTATTTAAAAAAAATTCTCTTATTAAAAAAAAATATATATAGGAGAGGGGCCAAGATAGTGGTGGCAGCAGCCATGATTCAGGAGATACAGACAAATCCTATCCAATTCACCTGGAACTTTTGGGAAAAAATCCCCACGAAGAGGACTGCTCCTGCCATACATGCTTAAGAATTCCAAACATCATATCATGTAAGGAAGGAGCTCATCTGAGAACCAGGAGGAAGGCGGTGGCGGCGGTGGCGGTTGCGGTGGTGGTGGCTGAGGAGGCTAGTATTTGGTAGAGGCAGAGATCTGATCCAACCAACCCTGATCTCCTAAAGAAATTGCCTCAAAGGTAGAATGCTACTGCCATGCATGCTCAGGAATTCTGGACAACATGCAGTGTGGGAAAAGTGTTTGGGAGAGAATTGAGATGGTGGAGGCAGCAGCAATGGCAGTGGCCAATATTCAGGAAAGGCATAGATCTGATTCAATTTACCTTGATCTTTCGAAGAAATTGCCCCAAAGGTAGAATGCTACCACTGCACAAGCTCAGGAATTTGGGACAACATGCTGTATGAATCAGTTGCTCAGTTGCTTGGAAGAGAACCGAGATGGCTATGGAGGCGGCAGCGGTGGTCAGTATTTGGTAGAGGCAGAGATTCAATCCAATCCACCTCATAATTTTAAAAAGAAATATCCTTAAATGTAGACTGCTACTGCCGCACATGCTCGGGAATTCTGGAAAATATACTGTGTGGGAAAGGTGTTCAGGAGAGAACCGAGATGGCAGTGGCAGCAGCAGCAGTATTGAGGACCAGAATTTGGAGGGTCAGACAGATACAGTCCAGTCCACCTTGTGAGGAAATCTCCCCAAAAGTAAACTGCTCCCACCACACATGCTCGGGAATTCTGGACAACATGCTAAGTGGTAAAAGGGTTTGGGGAGTTTCAGAGGGAGCCCTGCATAGCTGGGATGGGCTGCCACGCTGCATGTTCTGGGAGTCCTCAGCCCTCATGGCCACTGTGCTCCTCTGCACAGAGCGGAAGGCCAGGGTGCAAGTGGAGCAGCAGAGCCTGCTCCCCAAAGTGAAGCTGTGGACCCCTCCCTTTGAAGGGAAGACAAAATTCATTCCCACTAGGTATTTGGGGTCCCAGCTTTCGCTAAAGACATGTACTGCTCTCTCATATTAAAAAAAAAAAAATCTAATAACGCTGGGCCTGGTGGTGCATGCTTGTAATGTGGAGATAGGAGGATCTTACAGATTCGAGACCAGCCTTGCTGGCTTAAGAGACCCTGTTTCCAAATAGAAATATATAAAAAACATAGGTCTCTAGGAGTGTAGCTGCATTGTGGAAGGGTTTCTAGGAACCCCAGTACCACCAAAGAAGAAGAAGAAGAAGATGAAGACGAAGAAGGAGGAGGAGGAGGAGGAGGAGGAGGAAGAGGAGGAGGAGGAGAAGGAGGAGGAGGAGGAGGAGGAGGAGGAGGAGGAGGAGGAGAACATCTGTGATGACCTGCTCATACCAAAAGAGACCAAAGCCTGATGCACAGCAAGGCCGGTGCCTGGGCCTCTGAGGCCAGGATAGGAGCCTGCCGGGTGGCTAGGCCAGTTCCGGGGCCAGTGAGGCCTGGATCAGAGCCAGCCATGAGGCATGGCCGGTGCTGGGACCTCTGGGGCCGGGATCAGAGCCTACCGAGGGGTGAGGCTGGTGCTGGGGCCAGTGAGGCCAGGAATAGAGCCTGCCATGAGGTAAGGCCAATGCTGGGGCCTCCAAGGCCAGGATTGGGGCCTTCCATGAGGCAACGCTGGTGCTGGGGCCTCCTAGACAGGGATTGGAGCCTGCTGATGAGTGAGGCCAATGATGGGGCCAGCAAGGCTAGTGTTGGAGTCTACTGTGAGGCCAGGCCAGTGTTGGGGCCTCTGAGGCTGGGATTGGAGCCTGCTGAGGGGTGAGGCCGGTGCCGGGGCCAGAGAGGCCAGGATCGGAGCCTGCCATGAGGCAATGCCGCTGCTGGGGCCTCTGAGGCTGGGATCAGAGCCTGCCAAGGGGTGAGGCCTGTGCTGCGGCCAGGGAGACCAGAATCGGAGCCTGTAGTGAGGCAAGGTCGGTGCTGGCGCCTCTGAGGTTGGGATCAGAGCCTGCTGAGGGGTGAGGCTGGTGGTGCCAGGACCAGCGAGGCCGGGATCGGGGCCTGCCATGAGGCAAGGCCTGTGCTGGGGTCACAGAGGCCGGGATCAGATCCTGCTATGAGGTGAGGCCAGTGATGGGTTCAGCAAGGCCAGGATTGGTGCCTGCCATAGAGCGAGGCCGTAGCTAGAGCCAATGAGGCTGGGATAGGAGTTTGCCTTAAGGTAAGGCCAGTGCTGGGGCATCTGATGCCAGGATTGGAGCCTACCATGAGGCAAGGCCGGTGCTGGAACCAGCGAGGCTGGGATCAGAGTCTGCTGTGTGGCCAGGGCGGTGCCAGGGCCTTCAAAATCAGATGCTTTCCCTAATATTCAAAAACTAGAAAGAAATGGGAAGTAGGAGGAAATCTAGTTGAAGAAAGGGCCCTATGGAGGAGCAATTAAGGTGACCAATCAAAGGGGATGGGATGGGGGAAGATGGAATCTCTTTAAAACACATGATGTACGTAAACAAATATATCAAAGTTAATTATTAAATCAAGCATGGGATTGAGGGAGGGGGAGGGAGTGGGATGGGAATTGGATAAAGGCTAATTGGGTGATGTGTGCTTAGATATCCTCACAAGTCTTGTATTCCATTGAGATGCTTGACTACAATGCACCAATAAAACATATTAAAAAAAAACAAAGTTTCTGATTCCCAGTTATAAAGAAAAGAAAATCAAATAATAATCATTCCCTTTCTTTATAGAATCTTGTAGTTAAAAGCTTACTTCTCTTTAGGCATACCACAGATATATTGCCTTCACTACTGTCTTCAGAAGTGTAGTCATCAAATATCTCAGAGCAAATTTGAATGAGTGTTTTGTAACATTTAAACATTTAATTTTTTTCTATATAACATTTTCTTTAAAATAGAAAAATTTTCAAGAATTTCAGAAGCTGAGACAGGAAGATCCAGGTTCTAGGTCAACTGGGGTAATTTAGTGAGACCCTATTTCGAAACATAAAGTAAATTTGAAAAAAAAAGAGTCATATTATGAAAATTTAAAAAATTGGAATTAGGGTTTTGGATTATATAAAATATTACAACTATATTAAATTTCTTAAATTTAGTAACCTTGTAGTCATTACATAAGAAAATATTCTTGTACTTGAAAAATGCATATTGAAGAATTAGGGGCAAAAAAGCTAATATAATCAATTTACTTTTAAATAGTGTAGAAAAATGTGTATTTTTGTTATGTAAACATACAAATTTATAAAAATCAATATATTTAAAAAGATATGATAATATAAAACAAATATAGAAAGATGTGAAAAGTGGAAAAAGTGGGTTTACAATATATATTTGCATATTAGAGTTTTCAGTGTTAATCTTGGAGCTTCAGTGTGTGCATATATTTACTATCATGATGAGCTACAGCATATGGGAGACTGTAAGACATGAATAAAGAACAATAAAAATAAAAATAAAAATAAAAATTAAAATTAAAAGAAGTAGTTGGGGATGTGTCTCAGCGGTATAATATCTGTAGTTTCAATTCCCAGTATCACAAAAAAAAAAGAAAATTGACTGTTTTCACATTTAACCAAAAATGGAAAAATAAATATTTGGATGTGATTCCAAAATGGAAAGAATATAAGATTTTTCAAATATCTGATTTCTCTAAGATTCTTTTTTTCTTCAGCAATAAAGGAAAGTATATATTTTAATAATATTTTAATCTTCTGAGATTTTTTAAATTAGTTTTTGAAATATTGAGCTATTTTTATTTAGTTTATGCATCTGCAACATAAACACCTGGAAATCATTGTAAAAAGGACTCATTAAGATTGTTTTGTGACAAATCTTATGCTTAATGTTTGGAGAATTAGAGATTCAATTTATCTTTGGAGTTTCCTTCTTTTTATTATTGAGAAAATCTATATTTTTCTTAAAACAAACCTTTTTTTTGAGTATCTAACACATGCAAACCTCAACTCTTAAATTATTATAATTTGTTAGAATTAAAAAAATTCCATAGTGTCATTTTATGAACACATCAAAATATACTTGCTTTATCTTTATTTTACCTTAATTTCTAACATCCATTTTTCATCCCACATACAATAATATATTCTCCATTTAAATTAATAATTGGTGATCCTATTCAAACAATAAACACTTGAAATAGTTATAATATATTGGTAAATATCTGTGCCAGAAGGAAAACAAAGTACTAAAATAATTGGTTTTATTAGTAATCTGAACTTCTTAAAGTCTATATTAGAAAATTAAATATGGAAAGTGATGAAGAAAAAATGCTTTGTGTAGAAAAAGCAGGGGTCTGCTTTGTTCTGAGTATCACCCCTGAGATACTCAGAGATAACAGTATTTCAGAGTTTGTATTTATGATCCTTTCTGCAATTATATAATTCCTAAAAAGTGATACTCAAACTCTTTTAAGCATAGATTCAATGGCAGACTATTCACAATATTCAGAATATATTCATTCTATTGATCAAATAATCAGTACCCTTTAGAAAGCCATGCAATAATGAAAAACATACCAAAATGTAGTAAAATTAAGTAAAGATGAACAAAATAAAAAAGTCCCAATAAGTTAAGCTCAAGAATCAAGGAACAAATCTAGAAACAAACAGAAACATATTTTCTCGCTTTCATTATGAGCTGTGTTTTAGTCAGGTGTCTCTAGAGAAGGAGCATCAACAGGTTATATTTTTATCTGTATCTCTGTACATATAGAGAAAAGGCTGTAAATGTAAATCTATATTTACATTTACATACATATATATCTTGAGTGAGATTCATTGTAAGGAATTGCTTTTGCAACTGAGAAGACCAAAAAATTCCATGATCTTCTGTCTGCTCTCTGGACACCCCCAAAAGTCAGTGTTGTAAGTTCTAGTTTAAGTCTGTGGCCAGAGAACTAAGAGGGTGGATAGTATAATTCTAGCCAAAGACTAATGTTTCAGCTTAATTAGTCAGACAGGAAAATAAAATTTACTTTTTCTCTGCTTTGTTGTTCTATTTTAGCCCTCCTAGTGTTGGATGACGCCCAATCACCTGAGAGTAGGGCCATCTGCTTTACTCAGTCCACCAATCCAAATGCTCTTTCTTCTTTAGAAACATCTTCACAGACCAAAAAATAATTTAGCCAGTTATCTGGGCACCTCATAGACTAGTAAAGTTGACAAAGTTAACCTGGTATCTCTAACAATAAAAAAATGAATAAATAAAATGGGATAAAAGAGAACATGTTCTAAAAAAGAGAACAAATGACAGTATTAGGAAGACTTAAGTTTAAAATGAAAGACAAAATAAAAACAAGGATGGAATACAATAGAACCAATATCCCAGCACAGCCAGTGTTTCAAATCAAAGTAAATGATGGAAACCCATGATTAAATGCAAGACATTCTCAAAGCTCATAATGTAAGCAGAGAAGATAAAATTTGTAGGCATTAAAATGTGCTTTAGAGTTCTAGATACATGTATTTTAATCCAAAAGTTATTTCCTACCTGACTGTTCCTGCTATTTATCTTTTCAAAGATCAGATACATCGTGGGTAATGGGCCCTTATATCTTTGGGATACAATTTTGAGATCATTAAATGTGGTCATATATGTAAAGCATTTGACCAAGTACCTGCAAATAATAAACACATACTTTAAGACAGAAGGGAGGTAGTTGAGTGAATTAAAAATGCTTCCTTAGAATGGATAAAGGCAACAAAATCCCTTTAAGCAGACATACACACTACTCTCAGTCATGTGCATGTCATATTATAAAACTTTACTGTATTTAAAGTTTAAAACTTAGAAATTTAAGTTCTTTGTATATTCTAGATATTAGTCCTTTGTCAGAGGGATAGCTGGTAAAGATACCCCATGCTGTAGGCTTTCTCTTTAGATCCTTGATGATTTTCTTTGGTGAGCAGAAACATGTTAGTTTGATCTTATTCCACTTATTAATTCTAGTTTTAATTTCCTGAACTTTGGGGGTCTTGTTTAGGATGTTTCTTTCTGTACATATATGTTGGAGTGTTTAACCTATGCCCTTCTCTAATAGTTTTACAATCTCTGGTCTAACTTCCAGATCTTTGATTCATCATGAGTTGATTCCTGTGCAGGGTGAGAGGTAAGGACTTAATCACATTTTTCTATAAGTGATTAGCCAGTTCTCCCATCACCATTTGTTGAAAAAACTGTTTTTACTCCAGCATATGTATTTGTTGGAGATAAATTGACTATGAGTGTGTGGATTTGTTTCTGCATCTTATTGTTTTTAAAAAAATTTATTGGTGCATTTTAGTCATACATTTTAGTAGAATACAAGATGGTAGAGGGATACAAGCATATATCACTCAATTAGCCCTTACTCAGTTACCACCCCATTCCTTCTCCCCTTCCTCTTTCTCATGTTTGGCTTAGTGATTGACTTTGATATGTTTCTGAATATACATCATGTGTATTAGGGAATTTCATAAAGAAGTCAAAAAACAATAATTGTTGGCAAGTATATGGGGAAATAGGAACTCTTACAATGTTAGTTGGATTGTAAATTAGTTCAACCACTAAGGAGATCAGTGTGGAGATTCCTTAGAAAAACTGGGAATGGATCCACCATATGATCTGGCTATTCCACTACTGGGTATCTTTCCAAAGGGGTAAAAATCAGAGAACTACAGTAAAATATGCATGCCCATGTTCACAGCAGCACAATTTACAATAGCCAAATTATGGAACCAACCTAAATGTCCACCAACAGATGAGTGTATTACAATATTATTGAAAATACACACAAAGGAATTCTACTCAGCAATAAAAAAAAAACAAATTTATGTATTTTTCAAGAAGATGGAAGGACCTGGAGAATATTATGTTAAGTAAGATAAGCCAATCACAGAAAGTGAAGGATCATTTTTTTTAATTTAATATGTGCAAGCTAGAGAGTAATTGGGATACAAGAGGGACTCCAGACAATGGAGAAAAATACTCAGTGGAGCCAGGGAGGAGATATAGGGATAGGGGAGAAAGAAGACTGAGGTTCATTAATTGAAATGCTACCATTGACTCTTTGTATACACACGTATATGCCAATGTCACTCTTTGTACTCTATATTTGGAGAGAGGGAAATGAGAGGGGGAGGACCACCAGTGTGTCATTTTCCAAGTGATTTACATTATAATGTAAGACTCTAATGCACCAAAGAAAGCACATTAAAAAAACTTAGAAATTTAAGAACAAAGAGGAGAATTTACAAGCTACCCTCAAAAATAGGAAATTCAATGACAAGACTGACTTGTAATATCTCTCCCCACCCTCAGGTTTTGTAAAAGAGTGCTTTGGAGAAAATCTATCCAATGCTAAAAAAAGAGAATTATCACTACATATAGAATGTACCACCAGACTGATCTTTTAATCTAAATTTGTGAATTCCTACATATCATAAAATCATTTTTAAATAATTTCACTATAGCAAAGTTGAACATGAGAAAAAATGAGTTTCTCAGGACACATGAAAAATGCTTAATAAACATTGTATAAATTATTAGAGATAAGATTAATGGAATAAAGTAAAATGATAAAGGAAATTAGAACAAAAAGTGAATAATGGGAAGGAAGAAGATAGAAATTCATAGGGTTTTAGTATGCAAGATATAGCAAGAAAGTGAATAGTACTAGGAAATGTTTAACTCAAGAAAGACACTTACTTTTAATGAGTAAGACCAAAGTTTACTTAGTAAGTTATCATGAAAAATAAAAAAGAACCAATGATAATAAACATACACCTACAAAATTACATTCTGTTTCATTTTATTATCAAGCTATGTAAAGTAAAATTTACCTAATTATGTTGCTATAAAATATTCCATAAAAGTTGATTAGATTAAAATATTTTAAAGAGATCAGTATTGAGTGTCCATTATAAAATACGTATAAGTAGAATGAGAGAAGATAACTTCACATAAAAACTAAATGATGCAATCAAGAATGATAATACTTAGAATCATTGTTTTTAATTGTTGGAAGGATCCCTGGCTAGTATAAAAAAAAAACCTGCAACTGTTATACCTATAAAAGATGCACTTAATATTAAAGATCACATAATCTTTCTCAACAACTGGTGCAACAAGGCAAGGTAGAGTACAGTAATGCACCAATAAACAACAAACAAATTAAATGTCAACAATATGATCAGTCAATTGACAGATGACAGGTAGATAGATGAACACATACACACATTTAGATAGAGACAAATATTAAAACACCCTGAAAACACAAGTACACTATATTCAGTGTGACAGGGGACTATCACGTGCAGGTTAGAAGAACACTGTTGCTTAATTACAGCTTTCAAAATATATGTTTCAATACCATAATGGTGGAGTATTTCAGTGATATCAATGCTTGGGAGGTTGAGACAGGAGGATCAAAGGTTCAAGGTCAGCCTCAGCATCTTAGCAAGACACATGTAACTTGGTGAGGCCCTATTTCAAAATGACTCTCCAAGGCTACAAACATCCTCAAAAATTTCACAAGTATCTCATAAATGTTTTAGAAATGTTTTTGATTCCCAAGCATCCTGTCAAGGTGCTCTGTAGATACCCTTTTCTAAGGGTTTTATGTCTGCCTATATCTATATCTATCTATATCTATATCTATATCTATATCTATATCTATATCTATCTCTCTATATAGATATTCTTTTTTTATTGCAGCATCAGGATGAAACCTAGGGGCATTCTACCTCCAAGCTACATCACAAGCCCAATTTTATCAGTCTATTTTAAATTTTTATTTTTGAAACATGGTCTCATTGAGTTGAGAAGTGCCTAGCCAAGTAGCTGAGGCTGTCTCAAAAGGAATCCTCTGGTATCTGCCTCCCAAATGCTGTGACTACAAGTGTGCACCACCACACCCAGCTTTGCCTACATTTTCAAGTGGGCCAAGTCTATACAAACTTCTTTTGCATTTGTTATCAAATTCTAAGAAGAATTGAATTTCCTTTCAACTTCTTTATTTGATAGATAGTATGATGAGTTGAATAAGCAGATAAGGATATTTATATCTTTATGTTTATAGTCTTGGGCATCCCTTGTACTGTTTCAGGAAACTTGTTATTTTTCAGTGGACATTTGCATCTCCAATTAGTGAAGGTGCTACAGGTCTGACCAAGTAACTCAGAGGTTTTAACTTTATTACCTTTTTAGACCCATATTATGCTATATTCATTTCAGGGTGTAGAATTTAATATGATTACAATAAAATCACATGGCTAATTGCAAGTAAAACCTCCTCTAAAATTAATATTTAAAGTCGACTTCTAGTCAAAGTAGAATGAATTAGGAATTATTGTTATAACAGAGTGCCCGGAGGGAGATTAGTGCATTTCAGAGAAATTTGGGCTGTGAGTAGGAAAATAATCTCTAATAAATCTCCAGAGAAAGCCACCTCTGCTTCCATAAACTGTATTTCTAGTGGTTTACTTATTCAGTCCTTTGTTTTACTTCCTTTTGAATTTGACTAGATAATCTCTTATAAAAATGAGAAAAATTACTTTAAAATATAGCTTTTCTCCTTCAGTGGTTTACTGTTATACCTTTTCTCTTCTACCTTGAGCACCTTAAATCTAACAGGACATCTCTTTGCATATTTGCTACATGTGAAAAGTAAGTGGTATCTTTTATTTATTCCTGTTCAGCTTTAAATTCTTAGCATGCTTTTCAGTTTATCTACTACTTCACAAGGATAATAGAAAAAGTAGTTATGTAAATTACAAATAGGTTTTTTTGTGGCTGCATCTTACTGTACTTTGTCAATTTAGTGCAGTGTAGGATGGGATTTTATATACAGTGCTATATTTAATTTTTTAGTACTTAAGCAATCTTTTTACACTAATCAGCAGTCAGTTGATTCCCAATGCTATTTAGGCCACATAGAATTTTAATATGAAAATTTTAACTTATAAAACTTTAAGTATACAATGCCAACATTGGGCATGGTGGTACATACCTATAATCCCAGTACTTGGGAGGCTGAGGATTGCAAGTTTGAGGATGGCTTCAGCGATATAAAGAGACACTCACATACACAAACTTATCGAAGCCAATCACTGTGCTGAGCTTAAGAAGGAGGGAGGGGAAGGAAATGGGGTGGGAACTGGGGGAGGGCTCAGTGAGTACTGTTGTGCATGCGTGCTCCTATAATCCTGAACTTCAATGAGATATATGATTACAACGCACCAATGAGAGAGAGAGAGAGAGAGAGAGAGAGAGAGAGAGAGAGGGAGAGAATGTTTCAAAACAAAGAGTAAATTATAAATTGGGCTGAGGACATAGCTCTGAAGGTAGAATGCTTCTGGGTTCAATTCCCAATACACCCCCCCCCCAAAAAAAAGAAGAATACAAATACAAAGCCACAATTGAAAACACCTTTTTCTTAGAACAATAGAAAAAGCATTCTAAATACAAAAGCTAGTCAAGAATTAGACTCAATATGTTACTTTTCAGAATTTTTAGAAACTCAAATGACTTCTAGTGTACAGAAAGGTTGATTTTATATAAATCTGTCAAAAATATGTCAATACACACCACTCATGTACTCAGCACCATAACGCAAAATAAATAAATAAATAAATAATAAAACAAAGGTCAGATAGAATAGGCTTTCTTTCGCACATTCAGTAGGTTGTCAATTTTGATTCTTTTTTATTAGATAATGATGACTACTTGGTGATTTTCTCGTGTATTTCCTGACTCCTGTAAATATATTGGAATAAAATGAAGCACAAAAGATGACTCATTTCTATTGGATTCAGAAAAATATGAGTTCACTTTGACTCTCTTAGTCTCTGATTAAATTTCTCATGTACAAAATCATACTATGACTACCTGGAGAAATTTAAAAAAATTACTCAGTTTAATTTCATAAGCAACAAAACTGAGAATCAGAAAGTATCTTGTCTTCTGTCTCCACACAACTAGGAAATAACCTTTTCTCTATAGCTTGTTTCCTTCCATGACTAAATATCCCCTGACCTTTTTTATTTTGATAAAAAGATTTCAACAGATGATGATAATTGCTCAAGAGAGAGAGAGCTATGAGAATCTTCATCAAGAGTCCAAGAAAGTCATGGGTTGAGAGTGTAGCTCAGTGGTACTGCTCTTAGTGTCTAGGATGTAAAAGACCCTGTGTTCAATCCCCAACAACACACCAGGGTCCCAGAAGCTTATCCTCCACACCTGCTTTCACCACCACAGGCCTTTCTAAAAAGTCTCCATTTTCTATCTTCTTTCTGATCTGGACTCTGCGTGCTGTACTGTGTGTGTTCAACTAATTATGTATTCAATAATTCACTCAACAAACATTTTGGGTTCTAGTATGTGATTTCAGTGAGATATAGAGAGATATGCAAAAAACCTAGATACAATATTTATTAGAATAAAATGGGTACTAAGTGGACTTCCACACTGCAAAAGGAAAGGAACTATTTAAATTAAGGAATATAAAATCAGTTTAGAGGAGAAAGCAGTTGGCTACTTCTTAGAAACCAAGAGAGCATTGAAATGGGATCTATACAGTCCTCCTTGGTGGCAAGTGACAATTTCATCAAAAAGAGTATGGAGTGGTTCAAATGGAGGGAACAGGAAATGGCAAGGATTAAGTTTTAGTTGAGGTTTGTCATGGCATATTATCAGAATGATTCTGGTGTTTTAAATATGTGCCAGGCTTCTCTACCACCTATGAAGCAAATACTTTGGCTTCTCATCCTTGTTTAAAACCATGAACTTATTTTGAGTTTTGAGAACTGCTCTAATGGTTCCAACAATCATAGTTCATGTTTTCCATAAATTCGAAGGCACTTAGGTGACAGGAATTAAGGAATGCTGAAAGGAGCCTTGGCTACAAAATGACACAAGGCTCTCTGTCCATATAATCCTAACCCTAACTACTGAAACACTGCTAGAACCAAACATGCTTTAAGTGAAGCCACACAAAAACGCTCTTTTGCTCATGATCATATAACACTGCTAATACTATTTCTTTTTGAATTAAGAGATTGTTTTTTTTTAGAATTGCTTTGTTATAACATTATAAAATTTACATCTTTTTCTAAAGAAATACTCATTTTTTTTTTAAACTCACACATACACACACTTCTTTTTTCCTTCTCTCTTATTCTTCTTGAGAGGACTGAAGACTCAGATCACAGCATTTTATTAATCATTTCTTGTTATTTCTTGCAACTCAATATTTATTCTTGTAACTCAGTATTTATTGAGATACTGGTCCATATGAAACTCTTTTGTTTTCTTTGTTTAAATACCATTAGTAATACAATTAACCTAATTGTATTAGGTTATGATACCATCTAATCTAAGAATTTGAACATTCCTAAAAATTTGTATTTACCTATATACTTGTTTAACATCCTTTCTTTGGCCTTTCACCTACAATATTTCCCCCATATGCAAATGCTAAAATGCTAAAATACTCTGTCATGCAGTTTTTCTTTTTCTTCTTTTTTGGTGTGTGTGTGTGTGTGTGTGTGTGTGTGTGTGTGTGTGTGTGTGTGTGTTTTACTGAGAATTGAACCCAGAAGAATTTTACCTCTGAGCTACATCCCTAGCCCTATTTTACTTATTATTTTGACATGGTTTCACTAAGTTGTAAAGGGCCACATTGGGTTGATGAGCCAGTCTAGGAACCTAAGATCCTTCTGTCTCAGCCTTCCAAGTACTGGGATTATAAAAAAGCATGTGATACCACTCCTGGCTCAGTTTTTCTTATTTTTTAAAAATATTAAAAGGCATTATTTATTTATTTATTTATTTATTTATTTATTTGTGTTACTAAGGATTGAACCCAAGGGCATTTTACCTCCAAGCTACACCCCCAACCCTATTTTTCATTGTTTATTTGGAAATAGGGTCTCACTGAGTTGCAGAGGACCTCACTAAGTAGCTGAGGCTGGCCACGAACTGCTATCCTCCTGTCTCAGCTTCCCAAATGCTGGGATTACAAGCGTGCGCCACCACACCTGACAGGTATTATTGTATATGAATATACTAATATAGGATTATTTTATTTGATTGTTAAGTATACTTTGAAGAGTGGAAATGAAAACCCAAGAGACTAATGATAAAAGTTCTTCAACAAACTTTTGTGGAACAATTGTTATTTTTCAGGCCCTAGGGATACAAATATGATAGAAATCCTTCTTTTAGGACTTTGTGACTCTTGAGAAATGGATATTGACACATAATTGCAATAAAAGTAAAAAGCAGTGTAAAAGATGCTGTCTGTAAGCAAGTATAGGTTTGCAAGAGAGGTAGCATATTTCTTAAGCCTTTAAGAATGTTTAGAATATTATTATAATAAGAGATTCATTTTGGGTAGAGGAAGACATCTGTGTAATGCTATCGAGATAGAGTACAACAGATGTCCAGATATTAAGAAATTAGGAGGGATCAAATTAAAGCAGAAGGAAGTAAGGCTGGCGGATTAGTGGGAGTGCTGATGAGGAGAATTACAGGGAATTGTAGAAGTTACTATTTAAACCTTCTACGCTGTAGAAACCATAGATTCTATAGAATTGATTGCTACTAGAAAAACAAATAGAAAACAAGTAATACTCAGGGTTAGAAAGACTCCTATGTTTTGTAACTGAGAAAATTATGGTACTTCTACAGGTGAATAGGAAAGGAGGAGATGGGGTAAACGAAAATTTTGTTCTGTGTTTAAAAATGTTTATCTAAGTACAAAAGCAATATGCTTTCAGCCTACAATGGGATTATTAGGATGTAACCCTATCAGGAAGAACATCCATATAAAATAAAAATGATATTTACAGATCTGAGTAAAACTTTCATATTATTTTTTAAAAGAATGAAAAAGAAAATGTGTATCATATTGAAATATAATAGCTCTTTTTCAGCTTTCTTGAACTATGATTGATAAAAAAAATTAACAGGTGTGCAGCAAAACTACATGGCGCTATTTATGTAATATTAACTTCATAACCTATGAGAGAGAGTGTGAGTGTCTTTATTTTTTCTTTTTTCTTTTTTTTATTTTTGGTGGTACTGGGGGTGGAACCCAGAGACTTTCTACTTCTGGGCTATACTTCCAGACCCATTTTTATATTTTATTTGGAAACAGGGTCTCAGTAAGTTGCTGAGAGCCTCACTAAGTAGCTGAGGATGGCTTCGAACCTGCGCGATCCTCCTGTCTCAGCCTCCCAAGTGTGTGTCTTTCTTATATTCTCACATTAGCAGAACTATTAAAGAATCATGATTGCTGCAGCACCATTTATGTTGGGGAAGGACAGAGTGGGAAACAGCCTGAGTGTCCATAATTAATTCAATAAACAGGTGATGGTGTACAGTGAAAGTGTAAGCAACAAATAAAGGCAGTGCTTTTTGTTGTTGTTGTGTGAGTCTCATGTTGCATCCTGGCATTCTTTATTCTTATCACAAAACTGGCCAGATGTGACTGAATTGTCTAATCCATGACTCTCGCTCATATGGAGTCACTGTGCTCTGAAATCTCATTACTGCAGAGTTTCCCTGCCATTTGATGTTAGGCGTAGCATGGATGTAATTTGTCTGGAAGCTTCAATGACTACTATAGTGGGTCCTGGCCTCACACTCAGAACCCCCCCCCTTTTTTTTTATAACTCAAACAGTTCGCATGCAACAATCTGCCTTTTTTTCCCCCTGAGTCCCACATCAGTTGGCTGGTGTCTGGTTCTCATAAAATTATCCTGACATTCACAAAGCAAATGTCCTTTGAGTTTTGACTGCAGGGTGAGGCGACCCTCCAGATGTGGTATTCTGGTGTGGTTTGAAGGAAGCAGACAATGTTTACATTAACCTTTTCAGGCCCTTTCCCATGCGAGGTTAGCAGCATGGTGGTTAAATAAAGATGCTTAGTCATCCAGAATCCTATAAGCACTTGACACCATGTCAAGTAATCTCCTCCATCCCATATGACTTGGCAGACCAGAGTATGGAGGAGAAGTAGCCTGGCAATAAGAACCCAATGCTGTTTGAGAGCCTAGCTATGCAAGGACAGTACTCTGTTTTCTTTTCCCTTTGGTAATATGCTTTTACCAAACCTTATTATATGATAATATGCCTTTATCAAACCTTATTATAAGCCACTAATAGGAGAGGGATAAAACTTCATCCTGAATTTATGAATTTCTGGATTATAAATAAACTTCTCAATTATTTTACTTATTTCTTGGATTATGATCTAGTAGTAGAGAAAAACTTACAGACAGGGCTGACTACTAAAAAATAATGAATGTCCCTTCAAATTGTTAAACAGTTCATTGAGGAAATGTTATATTAATGGAGGAATGGTCTTTTTGGCCTGCTTTATGTTTCACTGTAACTGAAAAACTATTATAACTATTAAAATCTGTCTCTAGCAGTAGCTTATCCCAAGAAAGAGCAAAGATTCTTACAGAAATTGATACATCTAAACATCATTTGCATTTATTTTTCTAAGGAGTAAAAACCATGTCTAAACACCTGCTTTTTCTTGGTTAAGCTCCTGACTTCTTTTAAAAATAGCATATGGTTTTCTTAAAGCTTGGTATTTTCTCCTTTTCTCTCTTCTAATTTATGACAAAGAACATAGCAGCTATTAGTAGATCTAAATGCTCCAACAGCTTTAAGGCAACACAAATATCATTTTGCAAATGGAAAAAGCATTGTGACGATTTTCCTTTGAAGCACTTGTAACAGCTATAAAGTAATAATTCATATTAATAAGTGATTTAAAGTGTCCCCAAATGTGTCCAGGCCTACAACCATTATGTCAATAAATAGAGCTAATCAGTTTAATGTTCTGTAAGCAGGGACCACCACTGCATACAAATATAAAGTTAACAATGAGCCAGGCTTATCTCTTCTATTATGGGTTTTCCTCAGTAGTGACAGACTTTGAGACACTCCTATGTGAATTCTCTTACATTTGTTCCTGTCCAGAATGTTTGTTCTCAAGTTTACTCTTATCAGAGGAGGATTCTGGAGTCATTTTTATTCCACTCTAATCTTCCTGGTGTATCTTGCTGCCTCTGCAGTGTCTTACTTTGATTAGGACGTGCACTCTACCATCTTGACAGGAAGACAGAATACAGAAAGAAGGACCATAGCAGAGGGGAGATAGAATTGGGCAGGAAACCAAAGTAGATTTTATATGCCCTGTTCTTGATTAGAAAGGAAATATCCACATATTCTTGAGATGAAATGATTTATTTCTCAAGCAGGTATTTGGGAACATAACCATGCTGAATAAATGTGTGTATGTATGTGTGGATTGTACATGTGAATGCTTACCATCACCAGCCTGAGGTATGTTAATTTGATCATAAGAATTTTAGAATCTAATACTGTCACTAAACAGGAATGCAAAAATTAAAAAGCATGAACTGCAGATAAATAGAAACTTTAGAGTCTTTGATAGGTCAGTGACAATGATTAAATATAACTGCGGTTTATTCAATGTTTTTTCTGCAGCACCAGATTTATAGATTTTTAAAATTTTTCTTCTTGTGGTACTGAAGATTGAGGCCAATGATGTTGTATCTTTGAGTTATAACACCCCAGGGCTAATTTTAGTTTTTTTATTTTGAAACAGGATCATAAATTACCATACATTGGCCTTAAACCTGCAATCATCCTATCTCAGCCTCCCAAATACTGGAATTACAGGCATGGGTCAGGCCACTGAATCCAGATCATAAACTCAGTCTTTGCAATGCCCCCTGGAAAAAAGTATTGCTGCATCTATTTTACAGATTATGGAAGTGTAGAAGTACAGAAATTTTTATTTTTCTAACCTGCTATTTTTTTCTTATAGCTACTCCAACTCCCAAAAGAAAGTCTATGTTGATAGAGACAATAGACAAAGATACTGGAGTGAAATAAGCCCCACAGGACTTGATATGTGGCCCACAGCAACAGCACAGTAGTCACCGTTGTTAGTATAGGCTACCCTAAAAAATAATCAAAAGTGTTCAAAGTATCGTCTAGTATAGATTCCAGGGCTGGGCATCTTTCAGGATAGTGCCATGACCTGGTTGGAGAGAGAGTCCTAGGGAAGAACTGGTGTAATAAGGAAGAATTCAAAGAGAGGAGGAGCCCTGGAGTGTCCATTTGGTGGGAACTCTGCATGTCTGTAGTGAGATTGGGGGGTGTGGCGATGGAGACCTCTTTAGCAATATCCTCTGGCATCTGGATGAATTTGTAATTCTCTAAGAGTAAAATTATTTTCTGTCTAAATACAGATTGTTCCTGCAAGCCTTTCCAGATGTTGCCAGCATAAGTTAAGTGTTAGAGAAAGAAGTAAGGCAACTTAACTATGATCCCAGGGATGTGACCAATTTCTAATTTAGATTCAGGTCGGTCCAACTCTAAAATCTATGCCTTTAAAGCCAGGCCACAATGTTCAAAGAATACACAAGGGACAACTTATGTTTCTGTTGATACGTGCAATCATAGAAGTAGATATTTCCTGGCATATTACAATTAAGTCATACTGCTGAAAATGAGATAGTCTCAAGCATACACAGAGGCACTTTTAACCATTTTCAGTTTTCTAAAAACCTATTGTGATTTATTCAACCAGGAAATGCCTAAATTACATCTGTCTGTAACACCTAAAAGAGTAAATGTCATGGCAGAGGAAATACTTTGTTGTTAAATCTGTATTTCCTCTAAATAGCATCCTGGAGAATCTCAATATTTTCAAAGTTAAATGCGCATAGATACTCATAATATATAAATACATCAATAGTAAATAGATGTGTGGTAGGCAGGAAATGTAAAAAGAGAAGAAATACAATTGCACTATTGGCAAGAAGTAGAATTTCAAGATTCTTTCCAGGCAGCAGGTACAAGAATTTGTAATACATCTACTTAGCTAAATATATGGTTTTTTTTTATATTAGATGAATTTAAAATAAACACATTTTTGAACTTGGGAATCCCATTTGCATTAGTAGTGATTGTTGAAAATACTCATCTTGAGAATGTGTTTTTAATTTCCCCAATGCTAATTTTTCACTACATGGAAATCGCATAAATAAAAACCTTTACTACATTGAAACTTCTATTTCCACCACTGAGTTTAACACTGAATGTAAAGTATAGCTATATTATGAAAACTACCCAGATAAAATAGGCAGAAGATTCAGAGTTCTTAAATATAAATGGCAAGTAACCCTTATACTAATCTCTTGGACTATGCCATGTGAGAGTAGGTGCTTGATAAATGTGGCATTATTTGAGTTGTCTTTATTTGGTTTTGGTATTAATTTGATGTTGGCTTCATAGAATGTATTTGGGAGACTATTTTTTTTTATATTTCACAAAATAGATTGGGGAGTATTGAGATTAGCTCTTCTATAAAGATTTTATAAAATTCACTTGGGAAACCATCTGGTTCCAGGCTTTTGTTTGATGGCAGGCTCTTTATTGCTGCTTCAGTTTATTTTATTGCTATTTGTTGGTTTAAATTTTCTATATATTTTGATGCAGCTTAGAAAGATGGTATTTATCTAGAAAGTTTGCCATTTCTTCCAGATTTTTCATTTTGTTGGAGTATAGTTTTTCAAAGTAGTTTTTGATAATCCTCTGGATTTCTACACTGCTGGTGGCAATATCTCCTTTTTCATATTTTTATCTTTGTAATTTGAATTGAGTCCTTCTCTTTTTTTGGTAAATTGGCTAGTGGTGTATCTATCTTGGTAAATTTTTTGAGAAGCCAGCTTTTGGTTTTGTTGATTTTCTGGAAACCAAACTACCAAACTAATGTATTCGTATCTTTGTTAATAGTCACACAATTCACAATTTCCGTACTATCCATAACAGCCAAGATATCCAAGATATCCAGCCAAGATATCCATAAACAGATGAATTGATTACAAAACAATGGAATATGGACACAATGGAATTTTAATTAGCCATAAAAATAACAAGATTACATCATTTATAGGGAAATAGATGGAACTAGAGAACATTATGCTGAGAATAGTCAGTCACAAAAAGTAATAAATAGGATGTTCTCTCTAATATGCAGACACTAAGAAGAAAAAGGGTCACAGGAGGAACTCTAGACAGTACATGAGCAAATAAGGCATTCCTGTGTGGAGAGCATGGGAGGCAAGAAGGTATTCATTTGAAGCTTAGATGGTGATTTTTAAAAGACTCAGGCTAAACATCCCTGTTCTTTGTAAAGAATGAGAATGAATGAAGATGCTCTTTCTCTCTCAGGGTTTTAATGAATGCTAGCCATGAATCTCTGCCCATCTTCTTTTTCTTATGTGATATTATTAGAATACAGATCACCAGAGTCAGCTCTATTCCAGGAGTAAAGGTCCTAAAGAGTATGTATGGGAGAGATGATTTCCTATTTGGCTTGGTTGAGAAGCTCCTGGAGGCAAGTGGTAAAATTAGAAGTTTGTGTACTCTATTTTATTCCAAACAGTTCTTTAGAAACAAGGTTTAGCAGGCACACAGACACACATAGACTTACACACACACACACACACACACACACACACACACACACACACACACACACGGATGATCGGATGATGTATTCTCCTTATGATTTTATTTGTGTTATTGTGGTTAGGTAACACAATTAGGTTTCTATTTCTGTGAATGATCTTGTTTAGGTACTTAAAGCACACCCATATTCTCTAAGTACACTAAGATTACAATACTAGGACGTTAACAAGTGACTACTTAGTACAGCTAAGATATAAGTAAAATTACTGTTTTCAGTACTCAAGACTGACTGAATGAGAAGGGAAGATCTTTTTAAAGCTCAAGTATAAAAAGTGTGACTTGTAACACAATTTTTTTTCAAAGGTTGATTATAGCTGTATAATTAGTCATAAATTATACAGCTTTTATGTAATATCACTTTTAGTACTTCATACAGGTTACTAACATACTTTTTGCTGCATATAAAAATTAAAGACTTAGTGTAACATATTATCATTATTATTATTATTATTATTTTGTGGGTCTGGGGATGGAACCCAGGGGCATTTGACCTCCGAACTATACCCCCTGCCCTATTTTTTATTCTTTATTTTGAAACCGGGTCTCACTGAGTTGCAGAGGGCCTCACTAAGTAGCTGAGGCTGTCCGCGTGTCTCAGCCTCCTGAATGCTGGGATTACAAGCGTGCGCCACCACGCCTGGCTTATTATCATAATTAAAACATAACATTTCACCTTTTTTTTGTTTAGAAAATGCAAAGTACTTTCCACTATCTAGTTACTTTGAATACATCTAAGTCTCTAGCTAATAAAATCTAAAATGCATAATACAATTTGTCTTTTTATCTGAAATTCAAGTTCCTTTATGGCAGGGGCTACATTTTACTCTGTCATAATGCCTACAAGAAATTTGTTGGTCAAATATTTTCATTCAATTGAATATTTATATGTGTGTTGAGCTAATTAGGAAAAAAGACATTCTCAGTTCCACAAGCATAATTATCATCAGAGTTAGTTATTTGCAAAAGATATATGAGGATTTATATCATGTAATTGTAATATGCAGCTTAATATTTCTATCAACAATTTCGTACTGGAATTTTGCTAATCTTTAAAAATACATATTTAAATTACCAATTGATTGACATCAAAATTGAAACAAAGTAACCTGCACTGAATGCCAAGGTGAATATTTAAGTTCAACAGAGTTGCTCTTGTTTAAGCAACAGTGCTTGATTAGCTAGTAAAAATATTAGTTATGCTAGATTAAAAGAATTGAAACTGTTTTGGTAATTAAGAGCTTTAATTAGTAAGATTTATTCAGCTCCAGCTTATAGATATCTTAGCTTTAAGGAGCTACACTGTTGTTAATGCAAAATATTTTTAATATTTGTTTTGCATATTATTAATATCTGCACTTAATATGACCTGTAAGGTTTCTGGTGTCTATATTATAGATTTGCAAATAATTATCTGACCATATTGATAAAACAGCAAGGAGTGGAAATACTAATGAGAGGAAAGACTAAATTCTCCAGGGCCTCATTTTTCTCTTTATAAAGAGATGTGAGTAGACATTTTTAGAAGCTTAATATAATTTTCTTTTTAGAAAATTATTTTGAAAAAAGGTATTTTTTTCTGTTCTCTTTTGTCCTCCAGTGCAAAATGGATGATCACCACAGTTCTGAGGATGTAGAATCTCCCAAATTCATTTCACATATCCATGTCAATTTCAACATATTTTCTTCTTAGGGAACAGGATCTAAGGTCCTATCTCATTTTATTTTCCTAACAAGAATGTTTATGAAAGATTTGGAGAATCAGGATCAAATTCCTTCTACTTTCCTAATGAGACACTCATTAAGAAACTGAGAAGAAAGATGCCAAATTTACAATAACAATATTAATTTATTGAGATTTCTAGTTGAATTTGGACCAAATAATGAAACTTTGGAACCATGTTGGTGGGCTTTTAAAAGCAACCTTTTGAAATTTAAAAAATAAAATTAGGCTATTAACTTCTAAATTTAGATGAAATAGTCTAAAATGTATGTAAAGATGGAAATAATTTTTCCAGGCATAGAAAATTAAATTGGTTTCAATTCAACAAGTTTTAAGGACATTTAGCCTAAAGTAATACTTTTCTAAAAAAAAAAATTCTATAAGCATGTATCTTAGGCTTCAGGGAAACTAAGTAATCCTGAAAGATTCAGGTAGTGTCCATAAGGGTAATGGGAAACAGATATTTTTCTCAGTTGTGTGACCTTGTTCCTCTGCATTAATCTCTCTGGGATATCTTTCCCTTCATCTGTGAAATGAAGGGTTGAACCAGATGATTTTGAAGTCATTTTCAACATTCATGATGTGTATTCCCTTTTGTGGATTTTCCATTTACAGAGACTGACTGAGCTTGCTCTCCAGAGACACGTAATTCCATACAGATTAGACCTCAAAATGTGCTCTCCTTACTTCTACTCCATTTCCTGTAGGGCCCTGAGGAAAACTAACTGATGGTTGAAATATATTTTTAAAAATAATTCCTCCAAAGTATTTTTATTTCTGGCATATTTACAGTTAATTCTAATTTATCAATGAAAAATTATTTTAATATCCACAGCTTTATACTGACTCACATATTTAAACATAGTTTACTTAAAATTTCCTCAGAGAAATATCACATAAAAGTTATTAAAAGCCAATCTTATGATCCAGAAGAGCAAACTAACTTTTCTGGATGATTTTTTAAAAACCTGTACTCATGTTGTAAAGAAATAAAAGTTAATCAGTTAGGATTAGGCTATTTTGGCTTTATTAAGGCCAGTGAAAAGACACATTGCATAAAAAAGAAACCACACGCACACATACACAAAAACACACACACACAGCAATCTGTTGTGTCTTAAGGCATTTAACCTTATGTATAAAATAATTTCATGTAACATATTCCAATTTTACAAACTATGATCTGTTAGATATGTTTAACTTGGCTTTATGATGTTAATGCAAATAAAAATGACAAATGCAAATATTTGGGTTTTTAGGAACAAACATGGCTACTTCAAAGTTGGAAGTTTTTAAAGTTCATTTTATAGTCAATATTTTTGTGAATGTCCAGAAAAAGCTAATAAGCAACGCATTTTTATTTGTGGAGGGTACTAACTGGAATAATGTTGCATACACAGAGGAGAGGAAAATAATTTTAATAAAAACCTAGAGGCATTAGAAGTATGGTAAGGAAATGATAAAACCCAGATTTAAGTTGTAAAAATGCAAATCATTACACAAGGGGAGGAAACAGCTGAATGCAGCTAGCGATTCAGGGTGAGACAGACCCAAGAAAACTGTTAGAGGCAAAATAAATCTCTGGGTGATACTGCAAAGCAAATGAGATATGAACCAGCAATAATAATGGGCAGAGAATGTTCCCTGGTGCTTTTGAACCACAAAGAGGCATTGTGGCACAGGAAGATGAAGAGCATGGCACCTCGACATTGGATTCCATTTCTGCTACATAACAGCAACAAAAAGGCATGAATGCACAGCTGGACACACTGCTGTGTAGGGACCATGGCTAGGAAGGTGCCACAATAGAGTGGATTTCTGTTACATGTCTAACCCGTGGACTCCCAGGTTAATATAGTACCAAGGAAGAGAGTAAGATATAGTGACCGCCCAGAGGACTAGAGGCTAAATCCAAGGAATTAAAAAGAGAAATTTAATGCACATTGCATGCCAGCCTCATTCCTATTAAATATAACCTGGCTTTCAAAAAATTCAGGCAATGATAACAAGAATTTCTAACATAACAAAAGAATGAAAATACCCAAGGCAAGCAAGATACTATTTGTTTTTTATATAGTGCATAGTTACCACTGAGTTTATATTTGTGAAATTAATTGATAGAGGATAGAAATTTTTATGCCCACTTTATAGATGTGAAGAAAATGAGACACCATAAAAAATAATCAGCTTTCCAGACCTCACCCAGTTATAACTTGTAAATCCAGAATTTAAATACTTGTATCTCTAATGCCAAAGTCTTTGCTTTTCCCATTATTAAACTTGAGCATTGATGCTCTAGCTAATCCAGTGGCCATCCATCCAGGCATAGATTCCCACAGTGGGCAGGTAGGGGAACGTTGGAATAATCCAGGATGGTAATAGTCTCCAGTACAATTGGGAACATTGAATGACAATAAGGAGACAGTCCGTGGAAGCACTCAGGGGAGCACTGAATATCTTTTCTTGAAAAAGGTGTAATAAACAAGTAAGTTTGAGCACCTGTACTTGTAAAGCATCTCTATGCCTTCCTATCTGCTTGTAGACTTTTTTTGAGTTTCTAGTTACAGATTTTCTGAGCAGGTTTTTCACTATCTTTAATCCATTTCTGCTAAGCATATAATAGAAAAATACTTGGAATTGTTTCCATATTCATAAAAATAAAATTTAGGAAATATAAAAACAATAGATTTCACAAGAAAAACCTTATCTAAACAAATTGCAATGTCAAGACATGAGACTAAGCCTGGCATGGTGGTGCACCCCTGCCTGTAATCCCAATACTTTGGAGGGTGAGACAAGAGAATTAAAGGTTTGAAGATAGATTCAGCAATGGAGTGAGACTCAACAAACTAGTGAGACCCAGTTTCAGAACAAAATATGAAAAGGGATTGGGGTGTATCTTGGGGGTAGAATGCATAGGTACAAATTTTGGAGAGTGCATAGTAAAGTTGAAAGTAAATTTGCATTGTGGAAAATTGATATACTTTAATTTTTTCTAGTTAAAACTAATCACTACACTAATTGTATGGATCATTGCTCTCTTCAGAAGATTGTGTTCTTTAACTGTCATTCGTCTTGTAAAGGTATCTGTGCTGTGCTATTTGCCAAGATGAAATGAGAAATACCATTCAGTTCTCTACATAAATTGTCATTTCAGACAATCTTATCATTACTACTTAAATCAGTACCAAATACCAAATACCAAATCATTTGTCAGAACAGTAGAAAACCTAGAAAATGGAATGAAAAACCATTTCTAAAAAACTGTGCATGAGGTCTTATAACTGTCCTTATAAGACCTCACACATGTAAACAATCTTTGCAAGGGGTTTTTCACTAGTGATTCCTTTTGATGACTCTGTGGTCACTGGACTTAAATTTAGAAACAAGTTATAAGTGAGGCAGGTTTAACAAATACTATGTGTATGTGTGTGTGTGTGTGTGTGTGTGTGTGTTTGTGTGTGTGTGTGCATGATTAATACATAGTGCTCATTTACTTTCAACATGAGCTCTCCATAATTTGTTAACAGTTAACACTTCAGAGGTTCATCAGGTGACTTACTATCTCCACAGGTACAGCCAATCTGAAGCCACCTAAAAAATTTGTAAACCAAAACTTTGCCTAGAAAATTAAATATAATTATAATCTAAAGTATTGATGCCATCGGCTAGAAATGAAGCTCAACCTGTATGAAAGTGAATTCTCTAAGTTCTGTTTGGCATTGCCTTACCTTTAGAAAAAAGGAGAAAAAATGTCAAACATATTTATGCATTGTAAGTAATTTTTAAAGAGCCAGTGAGGAAGTCTTTATCTTAAATATAGCAAACATTATTAAAATATAAAAGAATATATATCAATATTAAAACTATTAAAGAATATGTATTAAATATATTCTTATGAAAAAAGACAAATGTGGGGCCCTGGACCAATGGGACTCTTTCCCCATTTCCTATTCCTGGGTTTAGAACAGAGACATGTAGAAATTATTGGAATGTATTATGGGTGAGCCTGTTGAATCACCCTGATTTTTATGATTTTTGAGAATATATTTAATCCAAGTCTGCTCTGGAGCAAGCTGCTGAACTTGGAGCCAAGCAAGGGTCCCAGAGGTATCAGTAGCATTATACCCATCACCAGAAAATCCATTGGAAAGGAAGTCAGCTGGAAAATCGGAGTATTGTATCTTGTTAACAAGATTGACAGACAGAGATGGGGTAGATATTTTTTTCCTTTGTCCATTGAATTCCAATATTCTGGCTTTATTGCATGAGCTTGCTATTCTTAGGTATACAATTAAATCCTACGGATAAACTATAAGAAGACCTTACAATGTTATTCCCTAGTTTTTAGTTTTCTGGAATATTGAACATACATAGGATAATAAGACATGGTAAAAATGACAAGTGGTGATTGCAGATGAACCTATGTGAGCAAAGGCTAGGTCACACATCAGGACTGACCCCAGAAGTCAGAGTGGTACATGCTTAGGATGCGTCTTGATTCTGACTGACGAGAGGTAGAACTTGAGTTCTGCAAGCCCCCAATATCTATCTGAGGTTAGCATATTTACTAGAGGTACAGGGCAAAGCTATGGCGAGAATGTAACATCAAAGGACCCCTCAAAATGAGAATAGACTTGAGGAGCCAAGGGAGAACCAGGCAAAGCATCACATATATGTAAAAACGATGCACTTGAGTGCTTAACCAACCTCACAGATTGAATCTCCTCCTACCCCATTCTACTGCAGCAAATTGTGCGGGAGTCAATGGGCAGATAGGTCTGGAAAGGTGCCAAAGTGTTCGTGTGTGAAGAAAAGTGCAAAAGGAGCAGGAGGATTATCTTGGATACAAGATTCAGAGTGTTAAAAACAGTCTGAGGCTGGTGAAAATTTGAACTAAAACACTGAATCTACAAATTGCTAACTGTATATATATCCTATAAAAAACTGGGAGGAATCAAGTGTTAGTTATACCTATGCAAATTCCTGCAATTACTCCAGGACTTCTATAATGCAATATTGTGATATTTTGAGAATAGCATAACAGTATAAATATATTAAATATTATTGATATTAATGAAAGGTATATATTTTCCGTATTGATATTAATAAAATGGCTGTATTGCTTTTTTTGCGATACTGGGAGTGGAACCCAGGGGCATTCTACCTTCAAGCTACACCTCAAGCTCTATTTTTTATTCTTTATTTTTAAACAGAGTCTCACTGAGTTCCAAAGGGCTTCACTAAGTAGCTGAGGCTGTCCGTGAACTGCGATCCTCCTGTTTCAGTCTCCCAAATGCTGGGATTACAAGAGTGTGTCACCACACTTGGCTTGGCTGTATAGCTTTTAAAACAGAGATCTCAACATTGGAAACAGAACAGCAATATGTGTGCAGGCACGTGCGTGCATATGTTTAATGTTATTTCTTTTGAAGAGTAGATACTTCCAATAAGACTATTATAGTGATGCATGGATATCCATGTTCATAGCAGCATAATTCACAATAGCCAAATTATGGAATTAACCTAGGTGCCCATGAACAGATGAATGGATTACAAATATTATGAGATATGCACTGGATGGAATATTACTCACCAATAAGAAAGAACAAAATTATATCATTTGCAGGAAAATAAATAGACTTGGAGAAAATTATTAAGTGAAAAAATTAAGTGAGAATAGCCTGGCACAGAAAGTGAAGGGTCATATATTTTCTCTCATATGCAGAAGCTAGGGAGTAATCGAGATACAAGAAGGACTTTAGATAATAGAGGAGAAAACCCAGTGGAGTGGATGGGAGTTGGTCTAGGGGAGGTAAGAGAGTGGGTAGGGAATAATAAAGAAATTACTTTCAGTGATGTTATGTACATATATGAGAATACCAGTGCCAACCTCAATACATACATGTGTGGGGAAAGAAGAGAGTGAGGAGGAGCTGGGAGAAAACTCACCAAGTGCTTTGTGCATGTATCCTCCTAACACTCTGAACTACACTATGTTATGAGACGACAATGCACCAAAAAAAGTATATTAAGAAAAGAATAGATACTTCACTCCTGGTGATTCCGATTTTGTAAATATAGAATGTAGTCTAGAAATATGATTTTTAAAAAAATATCTGGAAGTGATACTGATACACAACAAAGTCTTGTCATTACAGTTTAGAAGTTGACTATCGAAGTTAGAAGTATGACCATGACCTTTAGAGCAAAATTGATTCAAATTATTATTCTCAACATGGTAACTAACTAGGTAGATTACTCAATCTTAGATTTTTTGTTAATAAAATTGTAATATTAATATATTCTACTTAGTAACTAAGGATGAAAATCAAAAAGAGATTCAAAAGACAGCTACTATCTCGTGCAATATTATTGTAAGGGTAAATAATCATTTATTGAATGGAATACAGATAGGTAAATATTGTAAAGTAAGGATATATATTTTTATATATTATGATGGGATATTTTGATACTGTATTTATTGTGTATTATTCAAATAAAGCTAACATATGTGTCTCCTCAACATTTACTTCTTTCGGATAATAACACTCAAAATTAATTTTTCTGGTTTACAAAATATACATTATTACTATTTATAGCTATTCTTTTGTTCAATAGCACACTAGAATTTCTTACTCTAGAATTTCTTTCTCCAATCTGGTTGTTATTGAGTACTTATTAGTCAACCTTTCCACATCCCTCCCATTTCCCCACATTCTCAAGCTCCTGCTACATTCTACTTTCAATTCCCATGAGATGAATGTTTTTAGTTTCCACATATGAGGGAGATCATCTGGTACTTGTTTTTACGTACTTGGATTATCTCACTTAACACAATGACCTCCAGTTCAATGCATGTTGTCATAATATTTCATTCTCTTTGTGGTTGAATAGTATTCCATTGTGTATATACGGCACAAAATATCTCTATTAATTCATCAGTTGATAGGCATTTGGTTTAATTCTATTTCTTAGTTATTATAAATAGCGCTGCAGTGAGCACAGGAAGGGCGTAAATCTCTTGTGCAACACATTTCATTTCCTTTGGGTATATATTTAGTTGTGGGATTGCTAATTGCTAAATCATTTTTATTTTTTTTGAGGAACATCTATACTATTCATGATAGTTAAACCAATTTACATTTCCATCAATATTATACAAGATTATACAAGATTGTTTTTCTCCACCTCCTCACTAGTACTCAATAGCTTACATTTTGGATAATGGTTATTCTTTCTGAAATGAGATTTAAAATCTCATTGTGGTTTTGATTTGCATTCTACCATGACTATTATGTTGAGCATTTTTAACATACATGTTGGTCACTTGCATGTCTCCATCAGAGAAATGTCTATTTGGATTTGTTGCCCATTTTTAAACCAAATTATTTCACTTTTATTACTAATTTGTTGAATTTATTATATATTATGGATATCAACCTCTTCTTTTACATGTATATGTATATTTATGGTTGCAAATATTTTCTTCATTGTGTTGGTTGTCTCATCATTCTATGATTTTGCTTGACGAAGCTTTTTAGTTTGATGTAATCCTATTTGTCCATTGTTGCTTTTCTTTCCGTGCTTTTGGGGTCCTTGTTCAAAAAAATCTTTATGTGTTGCAATATCTGAAACCATTTCCCTGATGTTTTCTTCTGATAGTTTTATATATTATCTTTAAGTCTTAATTCATTTTGAGTTGCTTTTGTATTTATGTGGTGAAAAATGATTTTCTTTCATTCTTCTGCATGCAAATTTCCAGTTTTCCCAACACCTGTTATATAAAAAACTGTATTTTTTATTGGTGCATGGTAGTCATGCATCTTAATGGAGTACAAGATGGTAGAGGCATACATGCACACATCACTTCTTTAGCCCTTTCCCACTTCCCACCCAATTCCTTTCTCCCTTCCTCCTTCTCATGTTTGGCTTACTGATTGATTTCAATATGTTTTTGAATATAAATCATATACATTAGGCATTTTCCTCCTGCCCCTACGTTAGTTCACTTTATTTACTCATATACTCTTTTGATCCATTTTATCTCTAGTTTCTGCATATTAGGGAGAACATCTGATTTTTTACTTTTTGTGATTGACTAATCTCACTTAGCACAGTGTTCTTCAGTTTCATCCATTTTCCTGAAAATGACATTACCTTGTTCTTTTTAATGACTGAATAAAATTTCATTGTGTACATATCCCCTAGTTTTGTAACCCATTTAACTGTTGATGAACATCTTGCCCGGTTCCATAGTTTGGTAATTGTTAATTGTGTGCTAACACTTAAAAAAAATCAACTGTAGAAAAATCAGTTTACTTTTATAGTTTCTATTCTTTTCTACTGGTCTATGTATTTGTTTTTTATGACAATGTTATGCTATACTGGTCACTATAGCTTTGCAGTTTATTTTGAAAACATATTTATAATATCACCTACTTTGTTCTTTTTTTCTTTAGACTGTTTTTGTGTGTATATATGTGCAGGGAGGTTCTATATAAATTTCATGTTTGTTTTCTAGTTCTATGAAGAATTTTACTGGTATAATGGCAGTAATCACATAAAATTAGTAGATTAATGTTGTGCCATTAATCAACTTTGAAAATATCCCAAACTAATATCATATATATATATATATATATTAAAAATATATATTATATATAATATATATATATATAATATATATATTTTAAAATTTGGCCAAATATAATGAAATTGAGACCACACTGTAAGTTGGTATTAGAATATATTCGCAGCTCCTTCTTTTGAAAGAGCATGTTATGTGTAAGAAAAAAAAGTAAAAAATTCTAATCAAGCCATTTTAAAAATCACCTTATCCTCTGATTTAGATAATCAGTGGAACTGGAGATGCATCATAAGAAATGTGGGGAATTTTCCTCCTTGCTCAGAACGGCAGCGTTATGAAAGGCACCTGGGAAGCATTCTTAGGAGGCACTGAAGATCACTGGTGGCAGACAGGCAGCTGGGTATTAGCAGACTCCAAAAATCTCAGAGATTTTCACTAACTCATCCTCTCATTGCATTAGCCAAAGGCCTTAAAAACTCACCACCCAGCAGAACAGTTTGTACTGCCAATCTACTGAGCCAGTTTTAAAAATAGAAATGCAACTTATTCAGAGAGAAATCTCATAGGAACACTATTCTTAACTAAGCCTGCATATCTACTTTCCTCCCTAAAACCTCAAAAGGTTAATGACTAACTAATATAAAGAATCAATATTTAATATCTAAGCTTATGTTCTAAGCAAAAAGTTCAAAGAATGTTTAGATAAACAAAAAGACTAGCCAAGAAGAATCTAGAGTCACTGCAGAAAACAAAACCTAAATAGAATGTATTTAAAAGAAAAACATGAGAAGTAACAGCAACAACAAAATCAAATATTCAAACAAAAGGGATTTATGCAGTTTGTATTAAAATAAGTGATAAAGTAACTGTGCCATTGAAAGACAGATGATTAACACACACTGGAATAAGATTGATTCCAGTGCAATACAGGAACACTTAGACATAATTCACTCTCAAGATATTTAAGCTAAACACGGAATTAAAGATGGGATGGAAAATATCACAATAATTTATAGATCTGTGAAATATAATTAAGAAAGTAACATTACAATGCTTAAAACAATATTAGCAAGAGTAACAAATCAACCAGGCGTAGTGGTGCACGCTTGTAATCCCTGCGCTCCGGAGGAGGAGACAGGAGGATCGTGCAGGTTCGAAGCCAGCCTCGCTGGCTTAAGAGAACCTGTTTCCAAATAAAAATATAAAAATAGGTCTGGGAGTGCAGCCCGGGGTGTAGAAGGATTTCCAGGAACCCCAATACAACCAAAAAAAAAAAAAAAAAAGGAACAAATCAATAAAGGAGAGACTCAAGAATATTGATGTTAATTTAGTATATACATTTGAACATATAAAATGACTAAATAGGCTAGGTGTGGTGGCGCACGCTTGTAATCCCAGCACTTGGGAGGCTGAGACAGGAGGATTGCGCAGGTTCGAAGCCAGCCTCAGCTACTTAGTGAGGCTCTCAGCAACTTAGTGACCCTGTTTCCAAATAAAATATAAAAATAGGTCTGGAAGTGTAGTTAGGGGGTAGAAAGCTTCTGGGTTCCATCGCAGTAGAGAAAAAAAAAAAAAGTCAACATATAAGGTTGAGAGTATATTCAGTGTCAGAACACTTGCCTGGCATGTGCAAAGTCCTGGGTTTGATCCTTAACATCAAAAATTAACATATAAATAAATAGCATTCATAAAGAAGATAGCATGAAAAACAGAAATTGAAAGAGAAAATAATACATCAGTACATCTCTATGTACTTTGGGAAACAATGCAAGAAAAATTTTAATAATGGAGGGGAAGCATATAGCAGGACAATATAATAAAAATTATCAGAACATTCTATTTGTAATAATAACACAAAGGATAAATACTTAAAATATGTTTAACATGGGATGAAGTAGGTATACATAGAAATAAAACTTTAAGCCGGGCATGTGGTCTACGCTTGTAATCCCCATGCTTGGGAGGCGGAGACAGGAGGATCGCGTAGGTTCGAAGCCAGCCGCACTGGCTTAAGATACCCTGTTTCCAAATAAAAATATAAAAATAGGTCTGGGAGTGTAGCTCGGAGGTAGGAACCCCAATACCACCAAAAATTTAAAAAAATAAAAATAAACTTTAAAATGTTTCTAAAATATACAAAAGGAAATGAAATATATGGAAAAATATACATCGATTTTTTTAAAGAACAACAAATAAGAAAATTTCAAAACATTTTAAGTAAATTTGTGTATATTAATATACTTCTAATATAATTAATAATTTTGAAATGTGAGCAACTTTTGAAATTATAGAGAAAGATAAACTATGAAGAAAATTTTAGAAATATTCTGGCAAAAAGATAAGCAAAGATGATTAATTCCAATTGATATTAAAACATTCTATAAAATTAATTACTTCCAAAGGAACACTGGTACATGAATATAAAAATCATTCTGGTGAGCAGGATATTTGTATCCATACGAATTAGGATGGAATAAATGACAGATGTGGCAATGTAATCATGACAGGAAAGATTTATTATTTAATACATAATGTGGGAAACGTAGGCAGAAAAAATAAAACTTTAGAAAAATATATAAATTAAGACTATATATTCAATTTTTATAGATGTAGAAATTAGGGAAGTTATATTTACAACTCTTTAGATATTTTTTACTATCGCTAAAAAGTTCTAGCATTTTGATTTCCCTTTTATTTGAATTGTTACTACATTCAGTTAGTCGTTATTTCAGTAATAATCTTACATTTTGCTTTTTACAGTATTTAATTCTAGTCATACAGGATATGTTTATGGTAAAATATTTTATTATAATATTTTTTATACATTAGAGTTTTTACCTTGTCTGAGCATAGATATCAGGGGTACAAACTTTTATTTATTTAGAACTTTGTCACTCATTTGTGGAAAGAAGAATGCTCAGATCACAATCATAAACGAAATAATGTTCTCTAACACCATAGACCAGTAAGATGAGAAAACAAAACAAAATAAAAAATCAAATGAATTATGAATTATTTACAATTTCTTTTTTTTTTTGCAGTACTAGGGATGGAACCCAGGTGCATTCTAACCTCCAAACCACACTCCAAGCTCTCTATTTTAGTCCTTTTTATTTTTGAAACAGAGGCTCACTGAGTTTCAAAGGGCCTCACTAAGTACCTGAGGCTGTCTGCAAACCATGATCCTACTATCTCAGCCTCCCAAATGCTGGATTACAAGCATGTGCCACCATGCCCAGATCAATTTCTAATACCATCTTTAATCTAAGAATTTTCCCCCTACAAATGAGTCAGTGTTGGTGTTTTTAATGGAAATGAAAGTTTGGAAAACAGGTGAGGAGAACCTTTTATTGACTTATTATCAGTATATTCTAATAAAAATCAGAAAAATAAAATTAGCCCAATATAGGTATTAGCTTGGTTTAAATTAACTGTTGCCTATATTTCAACATATTGTATTGCTTATATATATGAGGCAACAAAAAATCTTCGGTTTATGCATAAATTTTTACATAAAATATTTTTCTTTAATATGTGCATCTTCCTTAAAATCTTTTTAATTATATTATATCAATAAATATGCTCAAATATAACTGAATACTCATTGACTTTACTGCTCTATTATAATGGAAACAGAAAGCAAAATTACAGACTCAATGTAGTGAAAATGCACACTTGAAAAGTCATCACTCTTACAAAATCCAGAGTATTTAAGGAGGAGACCTCAGTTTTTCCACTTTCAATTTAGCTTGAAAGCCATAAAACATTATGTTTTCTTTTGTAATAAATTATCCATTAAAAGACAGTGCTAGCTTCCAGGCAAGAAGTAGAAATCTGACTCATTTTTAACCTCAGCAACACAATTTGGTAGAGATTGGAAATAAAGAGTCAAAACAAAATTAATGGATTGAGGTCATAAAAATTAGCAAAAAAGCTGTAATTTGATGATGGAAAAAAATGAAACTCAGTTAGCTCATGAATCATGTGGTTGTTACACAAATGTGAAAAGCTCATAGTAACAATTGCAGCATCATTAGTGGTTCTCTTGGCCTTTTGTTTGTTTTTCATCTCTTAGATTCTTGCTGCTCATTAAGATCCCATTTGTATTCATTGCTTGTATTTGGGGTTACAGATACATAATTGTTCAAAAAGATACATGTGCTCCAAGTGACTATAATTCATGTTTTTAAATAGTCAGGCATTATTATTTTATTTTATGGTAAATAACACAAAGATATCTCTTTTTACTTATGGCCTCATTGTGGCTGACATATATTTCACTTTCCATTGATAATGAAATGCAAGAATATGATAAAATAAACAATTTTAAAGTTTTTGACAATATCTATTTACAGCAATTTATAATAGGAATTTGAATATACCTAAAAGCAAGTTTACAAATATTGAATTAGCTAATAAAATATTTTCTTAGTAATAATGTGAATGAGGAATTTATGACTTTTCAAGTTGTATGAAAGAGGTAAGTAAATTAACTCAGATAATCACTTGTAAGAACTTAAAAAGTAAATTTTCATACTACAGTTGATAAAATTAGTGAAGTAATAAAATTCATTATTTTTTTTACTAACTTTACACAATGATTATTATTTGTCTAGAGGTTGAGCAAACTCAACTCATGACATTAAAATTTCAAGAGGGAGAAAAACTTACCCTGACTCATAATTATTGTTGCTACAATTTTTTTTCTGTGAGATTCCACTTATACTTAACTAATAAGTTAATAATTCCTTGTGTTTTAATGTAGTTATTCAATTTCCCAAATAGTATTTACAACCCAAGTGTCAAAGTCAACAACTGGCCACATAACTTAAATAAAGAAAGACTTATTTGCTCAGCTTTTTGGAGATTTCAGGGTTTAATCCATGTAAGGCCATATCTATGGAGCTCAGAGCATGGCACTGGGAGGGAGAGAGCAAGGGCTTTGCTTGAGCAGGAGGAAGTAGGGACTATATAAAACCCTCAAGGCCACATCCCCAGGGGTTCTGTTTTAGCAACCAAGCCCCAGCTTTCAACATGCTACTGTGTTTCCATTAGGGCTAGGGGGACATTCTAAATCCAGTCCATTATACCAAAATAACAAGGGCAATTCCAAGCTTGATTTTGTATAAATCTAAATCTGTTCCTTTTTATCCAAACCTGGAGGGTTCCAGTGAGGTAAGGGAACTAACTACCCCTCAGCTCTGTGCTCTACTTCCCATCAACGTGCTTCTCTCATTACTTGCTGCTGTCTTTCCTCCAGGTTTCTGGATGAACAGAGGATAGAGCCACAAGAAAAGCGATGTGACCGCTCTTGCTTAGTTCACCACAGGTAGCGTAAATGTCATTTGTACTTTTGTACCCTCCTTTCCTAGTCTCCTGAGTCCTTCGTGACTTCAGTGGGTTTTTAATTGATTTATATGTATGCAACTGAACTATTTCACTATAGCAATTCCTTGCACTATTCTTTGATCTTTAGACATTCAACTGTATAGTCCTACCTTCTTTTTGATGAGATTTTAGTTTGCTTGACATGTCTATTTTACAAGACCTGAGATAACCCCATACCAGCTATCTGCAGAGCAGTGCATACCTGGGCCAATATAACATGCTATTGCTCTTTCTACCAGCTAAATTTGGAATTAAAGGCATACTTGAGTGCATTGTTCCTCTGATTCTGTTAGTAAAGCTACATCTTCTTTTCATGTTGTATCACTATAAGTGAGACTTTGGGCCACAGTCTACTCCCACTTTTACAGATAGGAACAAAATTCAGAACTCTGTCTTCCAATTATAGGAAACATATTGCATAGTTCCCTCTGTGGTCCCTTTGGACACTCGGCATGTTCTGTAATGAGAAGTTAGCTTCTTGTGTTTGTCTAGTTTTATGGAGAAGATGATAAAGATGACATGTTATTAGGTAAAATCCTATAAGGCAGAAATGGAAAAGTATTCATGGAGTCTGGGACAATTGATTCCAGACTAACTCTGAGAGGAGGGAACACTGAGGACAGTCATAGACTGATGTGAGGTCAGGTTTGATCGTCATTATGGAGTCCTCAAGCACTGTCTCTTCTAACAGGAGTCCTGTGTCCTGGAGCAGGTTTTTCACTAGTATCATTGCTTCATTAAATCCCAGGTTGGTAGCAGCTCAGAAGAGATGTGAACCTCATAGAGAGCATGAGCTGGAACTGTTGGCTAATGACACTTTTCAGATACTGTTTGGAGGTCTGAGAGCCATGTTCTTAGAGCCATGTTCTCAGGGCCACTTACCTCTCATACCTCTCTTCTCTCAGTGTATGTTAAGTATGAACTCAGTGCATAAAGATTCCTGTCAAAATACATTTCTTAGTAATGTTTCTCATGAAATCTTCTATGTCATTCATCCAATTTCTCTCTCTCTCTCTCTCTCTCTCTCTCTCTCTCTCTCTATATATATATATATATATATATATATATATATATATATATATAATTTTTTTTGCAGGTCTGGGGATGGAACCCAGGGATATTCTACCTCTGAGCTACACCCCCTGCCCTATTTTTTATTCCTTATTTTGAAACCAGGTCCCACTGTGTTGCAGAGGACCTCACTAAGTAGCTGAAGCTGTCCAAGAACCATGATCGGCTTAATAGCTATTTCTTATTTCTCATATTTTCATAGTACATAGAGGAATTCAAGAACCATTGGCAACATTTTTTTAAAATTTTCTTTTAAATCTCAGTATGGTTAATTGGTCTTAATATTTTATATCAGTATTTTTAAAGTTCCTTGTTAGACACTTAATTTTCACATCCTTGAATCTCAAAAACTACATTGTGAAATTAAAGATTGGTTAATTACTTTTATTAATGAATCTGACAACAAAATGATCATTATTAGTTAAATTTAAATGAGGACACTCACAGGATATTCAAAGAAGAAATGACGATATTAGTTATAATTGTCAATTAAAATATTATCATTAGTCATAAAGATATTATATGAAAATTTCTACCTGTTTTATATAGTAGATTTATATTGGTCTACATGTAATACTGTAAAACTAGGTTTACATCTTGGTCTATTTATTTTTTCTTCCTTCAAATGGGAATAATTTATAAAAGGCATTTTTTATTTTCTCCTGCTTATGAAACACACTTATTTATATACAGGTTTACAAATGCAAATATATTCCAATCTGAAACTAGTACATGAGAAATGAAATAAAAGTAACTTATTTTAAATGTTAAGAAGTTAAAGTATAGCACATACATTCTTTGGATATCGAAATCTAAAATACATGTTTGGAGCCAGTCATGGTGGCACATCCAGAATTTGGGAGGCTAACGCAGGAGAATCACAGGTTCACATCCACTCTCATCAGCTTAGTAAGAGCCTGTTTTAAATTAAAATAGGTCTGCAGTGGTATAGCTCAGAGGTAGAAAACCACTGGGTTCAATCCCCAGTACACACACACACACACACACACACACACACACACACACACACACACACTATTTTGGGGTAATTCTTTTGGAAAAAAAATTCAATTATGTTTGTTTTAAAAAGATAGCTCAGGTTAAAGTAAAGTGACAGAAAAATATAAAATCAAACAATGTAATATTTTGAATTCTATCACCTTACTATCTGGGGAGACTTAATACCTCATTACAAGGTTATTGATTTTGTTAACAGAGTACCAAAATTGTTTATTTATATGCAAGTCAGTGGCATATTTTGAGTTGAATCTGTAGTTAGCCTAAGAAGGTTTGTTGGAGTGTAAAGAACATGAAACAACTTGTTAAATTACTAAATGGTTTATAATAACCTAAAATTAAAAAACACTATGGGGGGCTACACTTTACATTTTAAATCAAATTTAATAGAGTATTGCTTGATTAATTTTCAATTCTTCTTGGAAAAGAGTTTAAAGTTTAGAAATCAGCATGCCTTGGTAGTTGATCAGAGTAACTGATATTTTAGGAAGTCAGGGGGCTTTCTGTCTTTCTCTGGAATCATTTGCTGATAACAGGTTTTGAACATTAGTCGGTGGATTCAGTGCTTTCATGGATTCAGGGTTATTTTCAAGGATCAGTAGTAACAATAAAATTTTAAGCCATGTCTAGTAAATGAGGAGACAAACTGGAGACGTAAGGAACCATGATCTCTGTGGCAAAGGATGGATGGGGAGTTTACTCAGGCACATAGCCAGTCGCTCCTCAAATTAGTTACCCAGTTTTGAAACTCCTCAAGGTGAAGGAGCTGAAAGCTACACAGAAATATTGTTTTAAAAGAGTGCAGTGTTTTGCAGTCTGCCCTTAAAATTAGTTTAGAGTTATCATATAGAAGCCCTCTGATGAATATACTAAGCTCTCAAGTGAAAATCCTGCAGGTCTTAACTTTAGTTATAAACAGACGAAGCAAAGCATTATGAAAATTACTATCCAGCCACAACACAGCTTTGTCTTTGATTGGATTATAATCATTAAACGCTATTCTATCTATCCAGCAAAGAAACGAATAAACTATTCCTAAATATGACATCATAGATTTAAAAATACATAATGTTCAGCGTTTAATTAAGAAAGTTATTAGAGATGTCAACACCCTAAAAAACACAATTAAAAGGAGACATAGTTGATTCAAATATTGGATCTAATAAAATACCTTAAAATTACTTTTTATACAAGGTAAACAAAACTTACACAAAGATATATGACAATATATAAACATGAATAATTTTCCCTGGCAGAATATTAGCTATAAATTATATTTAAATGTTAATTCTAGAACTGAACTTTAAGATAAAGAATTCAAGAGAAGGTTTAACAGTAGATTAGAAAGGAGAGATATCAATAACAAATATTCAAATTGAACCATGGTGGAGCATAAATGACAAAAGTATCAGAAGCATACAATATATATTGAAAAAGTAACATAAACATATAATTAAGATCCACAAGGAGGGAGGAGAGAAAAAGACTAAGGCAAAAGTAATAGTTGAAAGAAATAATAGCTGAACAGTTAAAAAGATATAAATTTGAAAATGTATGTGAAACCCATGTTAGATGAATAGAAAGTTATACCTAGGCACATCATAGTAAAACAGTGAAAATCCAAAGACAAAGAGAAAATCTTGAAAGGGAACATATGGGATAAACTCATCACTTGAAAAATAATGGTTCTTGAAACCACATCTGTCAAGATGACAATATACAGTTAGAGATATTCACAAAGCTCAAGAAATTAAAATGAGAATTAATAAATGAGATGGCATTAAGTTAAAAAGTTCCTGTTCAGCAAGAGAATTCATCAAGAGTTTAGAGAACCTTCAGAATGGGATATCTTTGCCATCTATTCCTCTGATAGATGAATAATATCTAGACTATACAAAGAACTTAAAAATCTTAACATTAAAAAACAAATAACCCAATCAAGAAATGGGAAACTGATCAAAAAAGAAATGCAAATGGCCAATAAATACATGAAAAAGTGTTCAACATCATTGGCAATCAGAGAAATATAAATCAAAATTACCCTGAGATTTCACCTAACTCCAAATAGAATAGCAGTCATTCAAAACACAAAACAACAACAAATGCTGGCGAGGATGTGGAGAAGTGGGAACTCTAATACATTGTTGGTGGGATTGCAAATTAGTGCAACCACTTGGGAAAACAGTATGGAGGATCCTCAGAAGAATGGGAACAAATTTACCATTTGATCCAGAAATAACACTTCTGGGTATCTACCCAAAAGAAAGGAAACCAAATTTCCAAACTAATGCATGTCTATCTATGTTCATAGCTGTACAAATTCACCATTGCCAAACTATGGAACCAACCAAGATGTCCCTCAACAAATGAATGGATTACAAAACTGTGGAATATGTACACAATGGAATTTTACTCAGCCATAAAGAAAAACACAATTATATAATTTATATGGAAATGGATGGAACTGGAGGATATTATGCTAAGTGAGATTACCCAGTCACAAAAAATAATAAATCAGATGCTTTTCCTAATATGTGAAAGCTAAGGGGAAATGGGTAACAGCAGGAACTCTAGATGAAGAAGGAGATCCTATAGAGGAGCAAATAAGGCGACCTAACTGAGGAGATGGGAGGGAAAAGGAGGGAAACTCTCTAAAGCACTTGATATACTTAAAAAAAATATCAAAGTCAATCACTAAGCCAAGCATGGGAAGGAGGGATGGGGAGGGAATGGAGTGGGGATTGGATAAGGGCTGATTGGGTGATGTATGCATTACCCCATTATGATGTATGACTACAGTGCACCAATAAAAATAAAAAAATAAAAACTAAAAAAATCACAAAAGAATTCACAAAAGAAGAAATAAAAATGGCCAATAAATACATTAAAAATGTTCAATATCATTAGCAATCAGGGAGATGTACATCAAAACTGCACTGAGATTTCATCAACCAACCCCAATCAGAACAGCAGCAATCATCAAGAAGTCAAACAATAATAAATGCTTACAAAGATGTGGGGAAAAAGGAACACTTCTACACTGTTTGTAGATAAGCAAATTATTGCAGCTTCTGTGGAGATCAGTGTGAAGATTCCTCAGAAAATTGGGAATGATCCAACATATGATCCAGCTATAACACTTGGATATTTTTCCAAAGGAACCAAAATCAGAATATCATAGTGATAGTCGCACACATGTTTTAGCAGCACAATTCATAATAGCCAAATTATGGAATTAACCTAGGTATCCATGAACAGATGAATGGATTATAAAAATTATAGGATATATGCTGAATGAAATTCTACTCAGCAGTAAAGTAGAACAAATTGAATCATTTAGAGGAAAATGGATAGACCTAGAGAGTACGTTAAGTGAGATTAGCCATTCACAGAAAATGAAGGGTCATATGTTTTCTCTCAGATGCAGAAGTTGGGGAGTAATTGGGATATTAGAGGAACATTACATAATGGAGGAGAAACCCCAGTGGAATCAGGGAGGTGGTCTAGGGGAGAACGAGGTAGTGGTGGGGAGGCAGAATTAATAAATAAAACAGTTATGCTGATGTGAAATTACAAATGCCAATTTTAATATTATGTATGGAGAAATGAAAGTGGGGAGAAAGCTGGAGGGAAGTCACCAAATGCTGTGCGCATGTATATCACTATCACTCTGAACTAAATTATAATGTGAAACTAAAATCCACCAATAAAAGTATGTAAAATATTCTTAGAAACATAGGTGAATTAAAGATATTCTCAGATAGTCAGATAGACAAAAACATACAGAATTTACTAGCAGTAAGTAAAATTTATTAGCAGTAAACCTAGCCTAAAAACAAGAAGAAAACAGGGTAATTATTTAGTTAGAAAAAAAAAATTCCCGGATATTTAAGTACAAGAAGGTATGACTGACAAAGAATGAATTAATATTGACTAAGTAGGAAAATAACACTAATAACAATATTATTTGTTTTTAACATAAATATGGATAACATGAACGAACATAATTGTAAAAAGTGGGAGATACATATGGAAAAAAGGGTATATTTTTCTAAAATTGTAAATGCAGTGCTGAAGTAATAATTTTATTATATTGTGACATATACAGTAATCTACAGTATTCATTCAAAAAAATGGAAAAAGAGACCAAGCATGGTGTTGCATACTTGTAATTCCAGTATTTGGTAGGTGGAAACAGTTGGATCATAGGTTCTCAGCCAGCCTCAGCTACTTAGTGAGGCTCTCTGCAACTTAGTGAATTCTGTTTCAAAATAAAGAATAAAAAATAGGGCGGGGTGTAGCTTGGAGGTAGGATACCCCTGGGTTCAATCTCCAATACCAGAAAAAAAATGGAAAAATAAACTATCACTAAAAATTAAAATAAAGAAAAAGCAATAGTAAATAAATCTGAATTATTCTAAAAGAAAGTAAGAGGAGAATGGTAACTTCAAACAGGTCAATTAAAGAGAAAACAAGAATCAGATTGCAGGCACAAGGCCAAATATATTGCTTTATTAGTCTGAAAGATAAATTTAAGGCAAAAATATTGCTACAGATGAAGTATGACATTTCATAATGACAAAAGGAATAAATAAATGGAAAATATGATTTATAACTCTGTTATCAATACATACCTTAAAATACATATAAAGATATCATTCACAAATCTTCAGGAATTGATCATGCAGGCAACTGAAACCCATCAGTGTGAATACAGAGAAATGAACAGCACAAGCAGCATACCAACTGTCTTATCATGGGCTCTGCATTCAACAGCAGCAAAATTCAAAATCTCAGGTGTGCATGGAGCAACTACTAAGTGACAACAGGTGATCTTGCAAAATAAAAATGTTATCATCTAAAAGAAGAAAGTATTTGATAATCAATCTGCTGGGTATCCTAGCAGAATTTTAATTAATTTAGAAGTACAATTCATACAAAAAACGTGAACCAAATTCCCTAATATTTTTCTATCCTAGCAATTAATGTTGCTCATTAATTAAAGGGAACTACACCCTAATAATGAATATCCCATGAGCTGCTGGGATTTTATTTTTACTTTTGTTGTTGTTGTTGTTTTGCCATTTCAGATCAATGTTATTACTTTATTTAGAAATGAAAGATGAAAAAGCATTTGCTTTTAAGCTTAAACCTTACTTCCAAAACTTATTTTGCTGTCTTTTGTTTTAGTTGTGCATATATAATTTATATTACCACAAACAGAATTTCCCCTTGATGTTGACACTAGGATTCATGCTCCTGTCAGGCAGTTAGCCCAAGTTGCCATTAATAATGTCAAGGTCATGGGCTCTACAATTCATTGGCTAGTGAGTATGGTATCATGCTATGCCTATATTAAGCCTGTAAGCTTGGCTGGGCCTTTTATAAAGTGTGTGTGTCTAAAATCAGAAGCAAATTATAAAACGTGGATGGATCAGCAGAACAGTTAGAAAACGCTGCTTCAAGAGTGTGCCCTTTGAATCAATAACATCATCTTTGTTTAATAATTGTGGGCCTTTGATTTATCAGTAAAGACTCAGATTCATCCCTCATTAACAGAAGACTGTGCTACAGGCTTTGTTTACTTAAAAAACTAAATTGGAAGACATGTTGCTAGGTTGCACTTGTATGTGTTCCCAATAATTGGTAGTGATCAAAATATGATTTTAGCCTTGACAAAGCTAAAAATTATTTCACATGAAATAAATTATATAAAAATAAAACCAGTTCAATTTTAAGAAAAATCTATAATTACTTGTTCTTAAAATAATCATCTGCAAAATATAGTATGTGCGTAAGAATGAGCTCAAATAGAGCTAAATAGGTACCGCACATGAAAATATAAGATTATATGAAGTATGGATAAACTGGTAAAATGACAAAATCACGCAAATTAGTCTGAATAAAAGTATATTTTCTGTATAATGCTAACAATAGGACATAATATATGCAGTTTGTGCATTGCTCAGAGAATTAATTTCACTCATTTGTATCTGGAAATGCATAGGTTTAACTGAGAATCCATTTTGAATTCACAGGTTTTTAGTCCATATGCATCTCTGGCTAATGTAAAGAAGAGATCTGGGTAAGATTTGACATTTAGTTTAATTAATTACTCCACTAAGTATCTTTTCTGAATGTACTATAAAAAGTGAAATTAAGTGCTTCTTTGGCTAAAATGTCATTATTTTTTCACAAACTACACTAAAGGCTATCTTAATGGGTTACAGTTTCACAAATAATTAAGCTAAATTATCAAATGTCAAAATAAATGAACAAGCATGCCCTTTGATGTATTTTCTTTATTTAAGACATTACTAATTTTCATATAGGCCAATTTGCCAATTGGAAATATTTAACTGTTCTTTCTACCATTCATATAAATCATCTTGTTCTGTTTATTTAGATGTTATTTCCAAATTTAAAGTTTCTATTATTATGGTAGTTTTTCTGCTGAAAAGAAATTTATATTATCCTTGAGCAGTCATGTAAAAATTTAACCAGTTTCCTTACTGCTCTGAGATTTTCTGAATTAATCATTGATGGTTTAAGTACCAAAGTGCATATGTTACAGTCTGTTTCCTGAATGATGCATTCTAAATAAGGGTATGGACCCACACACCCACTCTTCTTCATTATCTTTATTTAGTCTGCATAAAGTTAATCTTTCACTTAGAGCCAGGCCTTCAATGACCAACTTCACACTGACCCTACTTTATTCTTTCTGACTCATTTTTCTAGTCATTGACACATGATTTATGGCTCCACTAGCATCTAGCTAATTATTTTATTGAAGTAAAAAATGCCCTCTGCTATAACAATCTTGCTTCTTCATGGCATAAAAAACAGGCATTTATAGTTGTAACCCTAGTGTTTTTGGCTAAGATAGGGGGCAGTTCTAAGTGTGGGTCTAAGTGATTTCAGCTACACTCCATAGGTTTGATATTTTACTTGGACTAGTGAGCTGGCCAGGGCATGTGCTCGTGGTCATGGCCAAAATCCAGAAGGAAAAATGGAAACATTTATCAGAAACTGTAAAGTCTCATTGCAAAGAGCTATAATGCAAGGAAGGTAAAGTATTGGGCCACACAGATTAATAGCTAAAGGATAATTTCTTACATCTTTCTTCTGTGTGTTTCTTGGAATGCACTGTTTTCATAATCTCAATTTTTGTCCTGCTTTTTCTCTGCGTGTCATTTTTTTGTCTTGCTTCCCAAATGTTGGTATTTTATAAGGTTCATTATCAACATTCTTACATTCCTTTTACTTCTCATTCTATGCATTTTTTTTCCTGAGTAGTCTCATATCCTAAAGCAATTTATCACTTCTATTCTAAATATTCTTCAATCTAAATTTTTAGATGTATTACTTGAGTTTTAGACACAATTTCCGAGTCTATACTGGGCTTCTCAACCTTAAAGTACGTTAAGAACTTCAAATAAGTATGATCACATCTAAATCATTGATACACTTTCTAATTATAAAGACTTATTTCTAATTTTCTTTATTTTCATAATGACAACACCTTCTAACTACTTATGCAAGCTTGAATTCTGCATACCAACTTTCCTTTCAAACCTTCCAAATTTAATCAGTCACTAAATCCTGTGGAGTCTACAAAATCCCTCTCCTAATATTTCCATAGCCCTTGCTCTAATTTATTTGACAAATTTTTATTATAGAAATTGTCATCAAGGTATTGTGCTTAAGCCATGTTAAGTGCCTGGAAAGAACTGAGTCTTAAATAGGCTGTAAACGTTAAGATATTGGTAAAGTACTAAATAGTGTCCAGAGTATGGAGTATTTTAAGCAGGATAACTTAATCAGCCCTGTAATTCTCTACGTACGTAGCGCTTTTTTTTTTTTTGCAGTACTGGAGATGGAACCAAGGGGCATTCTACCTCCAAGCTATACCCACAAACCCTATTTTTTTATTCTTTATTTTAAAACAGGGTGTCACTAAGTTGCAAAGGCCTCACTAAGTAGCTGATGCTGTCCTTGAACTGTGATCCTCCTGTTTCAGCCTCCCATATGCTGGGGTTACAAGAGTACACCACCACCCCCGGCTTCGAACTAGCTTTTGACTCACACATGACAGGTAAGCTGTATATAAAGAATGCATGCATGATACCTGGGGAAAACATATTCAAGATAAGTGAAATTAATATGAATAATTTTGAAAGAAAGTTGAAATATTTAATGATTATATCCCAGGAAGGTTTATATGTACAAATTCTGTGACTTTACTCCTCTTAAATGGGACTGATTACTAAAATGAAACAGTCCTATATATCCCATTTGTCCTTTCTCAGAAAGTAGGCAAGAGGCAAGGTTTATACTTGGAGTGTTGAGAGGCCGCTGACAGGGCCAGTGTGTGGTAGTGATGAGGATTTGTAGCAGTGATGACATTAATGTGCAAGAGCTACAGAACTACATATTTTATAATGCGATGTGACTTATGATAGATTTCTGATCACTCTTCTTCTTAGCAATTTTTTTCAGCTTTTAACCTTTCTACTGGTTTCATAAGCAGCCAACATATCTCCAATAAATTTATTATTATTATTATTATTATTATTAATTTGTATGCTTGTGTTAATAAGATACAGTACTGCTTGTTTTCACCAGCCCTGTAGCTAGTCAGGTTCTACAGAAGTAGACACTAAGGTAAAGGCTGGAAACTTAAGGACTTAAGGACTCTTTCTCAAGATTTAGGGGCATGCCAAATAAGATACGAAAAGGAGAGAACAATCATGGAAATGTCTCGGGCAGAGTCCTGTGGTAAGTTTAGCCTTCTCTCCATGAGGAAATCGGGGTTGTAATTTGCACCTTGGAGTTTGTTCTTTTCAAAGAAATGGTTCTGTGCTTCCTCCTTTTGTGCAATTTAGTTACCGGAAAAATCCCATTTCAGGGATATGTAAATCTCAAGGTAGTTCTCTTTGCTTATTTAAGCAAAGAAGTTCTAGTGGTCCAAAGAAAGACTTCAAGGAGAAGTATAGATAGAGGCTATAAGAAAACACAGATATTTCAGAAAATAAAAGAAGGGTACAGAGAAATAATAAGTCAGAGGGAAGGCTTATAGATGAGCAATGATATTATTTGATGTAGGCTAAAACTGGTTACACAGTTATGAGGATCTAGGTACCATACTTTCATGGAAATATGAATAAATCTTAAATTGTTTATCTTTCCTCCTTGAGGGTCCACGCAATGACAATTCTGTTAGTATCAAGGAATTGCCAATGGAAGACTATGACTTGCAGTGAGGGGTGGCACAGAAAAATTCTTAGATAGGCTATGAAATCCAACTCGTCTCCACCAAATACTGCCTCTGTTACTTTCTAGATTAGAGCATGACCTCTGATAAGTTACATAGCCATCTATCATTTTCTGCATGAGTAAAACTACTGTTAATCATTGCAACTTCATCAAAAGAAATTTAAGAATATTAAATTAGTATTTCTATGAAACTTGGAAAAATGACTGGCTCATAGTAAGTAGTATAAAGTGTTAGAAATGTTGTGGTGAAAAGGCTAATAATCACCTGCAATTATTGAACAATTCCTTTGCTACAGATTTTTATGAATGGCCTAAATCCAAGACTGGTACATTTGAATACTGGGGGTTAAATATTTTGACCATAAAGAGATATGGTATGTTTTTGATCACCTGTCATAACTGTTTCATTGAGGTGAAGGGTTTCCACTGTTTGAGTCTTAAGGGAAAGAACCTTGCTTCTTTTTCCTTTTCTCTGTTGACTAAATTGCCAGTATACTAGTCAGGCTCACCAATCAGACACTTCTTGATGTTAACTATGGAGGGAGTTGCTAACACTAGGAGCAGGCAAGACCATTCATGGAAGTGGTGGGGGTGTCAAGGTAGAGGTGCACCAGAAGCCATGTCTGAAGTGGAACATTCCTTTAGGATGCCTCAGCTATGCTTCAGGTGGCCAATTTTTCTTGATTTTTTTTCTCATTGTCTCAGCCTCATCCTCTAGTCTTCCTAACTGACCTGTGTTTTGACTAAGATTCTGAAAGTAAATTTATTTTATGCTTTAGTTAGTCAGTCTAACTAAACAGTTTTTGCTGCAAGCAAAAACCAATGTGGTTGGTTCACAAGCCTCAAACTGGTGAATACTGGGGTTTCTGGAAGCCCTTCTACCTCTGCACTACACTCCCAGACCATATATATATATATATATATATATATATACATACATACACACTATATATATACACATACATACACACTATATATATATATATATATATATATATATTTTTTTTTTTTTTTTAATTTGGAAACAGGGTTTATTAAGCCAGCGCGTCTGGCTTCGAACCTGCGCGATCCTTCTGTCTCCACCTCCCAAGCACAGGGATTACAAGCGTGCGACATCACGCCTGGCCAAAAGATACTGTGTTTTGTTGGAGTTGGGTTTGAGGATTTCAAAACCGACTCATTGATTTCAAAATCAATGTATTGGTTTTTAAAATTATCCAATTTTTCCCTTCATGATCAAGACAGTTTCAGAAAAAATGTATGCATTAAATTCTGTTTTCTCAGATCATTACAAAAAAGCTTCCCTACAACTCTATGGAGAATTTATAATTCTCTTTTTTCATTAAAAAAAGGCTTATTGAAATCAACAAGAGTTATATGAAAAGACTATATAATGAGGCCTGGCTTATAGTAAATATTGTGGAAAAACACAATATTATTATCTAGTTTTCTTATATAGCTACACAGCAAAGTTTAATCTTTTTCTTTTTCTTTTATTTTTTGTACTGGAAATTGAACCCAAGCCATTCTATTTCTGGGCTACTCCCACCTCCAGCCTTTTTAATTTTTAATTTTGAAGCAGAGTCTTGCTAAGTTGCTAAGACTAGCCTTAAACCTATGATCCTCCTGTCTTAGCCTCCCAAGTGCTGGGATCACAAAATTATGCCACTGTTCTTGGCTTTAAATATCTCTTAAAAACTAATTTTTTGGGGGGATCCTGGAGGTGGAACCTAGGGGGCATACTACCTCCAACCTACACCCCCAGCCATATTTTTTATTCTTTATTTTGAAACAGGGTTTCACTAAGTTGTGGAGGGTTTCACTAAGTAGCTGAGGTTGGCTGCAAACCTGCGATCTTCCTGTCTCAGCCTCCCAAGTACTGTTATTGCAAGTATTTGCTGCCACTCTCAGCTCAAAAACTAATTTTACAGAAATGTGTCTTGCTTTATAGTCTTCAAAGTAGATCTTTGGTTGATTTGCTGTATATTTAACACATTCATTTTGATCATCATAATCTTCTATAGATAGTTTATGCTTAAAAAATAGGATAGTAGGAAGTAAAGTTAAAAATGGCCACATACATATTCCCCCATACTTTTATTTATTATAGGTGCATTATTGTCTCACACTATAATATATTTCATAGTGAGAGTGACATACAGGTACACAGAACTTGGTTAGCATTTCCCAGGCTTCCTCCAGACTCCCCCTGTTCCCCATACAGGATACTGAGATTGGCCCTGGTATTCTCATATATGTGCATAATGTCAATAAAAGTGTTTTCTTTATTAATTCTCCTTCTCCTTCCCTGCTTCCCCAAGACCACCTCCCTGGCTCTACTGGAGTTTCTCCTCCATTATTTAAAGTCCCATTTAGATCCCAATTTCTCCCTAGCTTCTTCATATAAAAGAATCAAATGACCATTGATTTTCTGTGACTGGCTAATCTCACTTAACACAATGTTCTCTAAGTCCATCTATTTCCCTGCAAGTGACATAATTTTGTTCTTTGTCATGGAGTAGAATTTCATTGTGTGTATGTCCATAACTTTAGTGTATTTATCTGTCGATGGGCACTTAGGTTGTTTCCCTAATCTGACTTTATGAGTTGTCCTGCTATAAATATGAATATGCTTGTATTACTATAATATTCTGATTTCAGTCACTTTGGAAAGATATTCAGGAGTGGTATAGCTGGATCATATCAATAGAGAAATTGAGGCTATAAGTAAGAAGCCAAAAAAAGTCTATGAGTGAATCCCCCTCATACTTTTTATGCTTAATACTGGAGCCTCGTTTTCAATGTGATTAACAACATGCCTAAAGTAGGCATGTCTAGCAATTAAGTACACAAATGATTCATATAATTAAATAAAGTAATTTAATTTTATTTTGGAAGATTGAATTTATAATTTTAATGATAACTTTAAGATACTTTTTAAGGAAATTTCAGTGTATTCTCTTTTCATAATACTGAATGTAAGGTTCATAATGCAATGTGATACAGTTAAAATAGAAAACTGACTGAATTTGTATTATACGAAGCAAGATGGAAAACCCCATATGGAATAAACGAAGTGCTTTATGCAGTGGCAGGAAAGTATATCAATAAACTTCAAGGTCAGAATTTATACTATTTTCCACTTTCAGCTGCCAAGTAGCATTTTAAAAACACACTCAACACTTTATCCACAAGGAAACACAAATCTTTGAGAAGAAAAAAATGTTTTAATTCGCAATTCTCTTTCAGTTTCAAGGGTGAAGTATTACAGAGCTGTTTTTTGAGAACTTATCCCCAGCCAGAAACTTTATGACATGCCAAAAATGCAACAAGAACAAGCTGTTCAGCACCATGAACAAGACATGGTCGTTCATAACTATGTCTCGTACCTGCAAACCCTAGAGGTGTCATTCCTCATATATTCAGTCACTGTCCTGTTAATATAAGTTTACCGTTTTTTCCTGAGCTGTACCATAAAATCCAAATTTAGTTGAGTTATTTAGCTGAATGTCAACAAGGTGGAGGCTAATAGACAATCATGCAAAGTAACTGAGACACTGAGGCACAGTTTTTGTCTCTGACTTATTTCCATGCATTCATGTTTCATAAAATGTAAAGTTTACAACTTAATATACACAAAACGAAATCTTTACATTTCATATAATATACCTTAATATTTTCACATTTCACAGCTGTACAATATTGATATGGACGTAATTTTTTTCTTCAGAGTATTTTAACATCTCAATGCTTTTTTCTGGAATTTAGGGTGAAGAAAAAAATCAGATGAAGGGCCAGATTTAGTTGATGTCCTAACACACATCGGTGGAGTTAGAAGGATTTTCCAAATAGTGGCAATGCAATTTAAATATTAACTAAAATGTTACCTTGAACATCATAATTCTACAGAGAGATCATTATGAAGCAGCTTCTGTTCAGATCAAAGTGTCAAATGCAGTATCAGTAGATGAAGCAATCCAGGACTGAGTTTAACACCTAGCTTTACCATGTTTGCTAGGTTAATTTGTCCATAACAGTAAAAAATCCTATAATATGTAATAATGACTTTTGAACTATTATACTGTCTACAAATATAGATGAATCTAAAACATGGATAGTATCATCCATATATAAGATATAATTTAACAATTACTTGTAATTATTATAAAATATTTCTGAAGAGCTATATATATATTATAGATATATAATATATATAATGCTAATTGGCCTAATTCAAATAATAAATGAAATAAACTTTCCTCTATAAAGCATAAATTTTTTTAGCCAGGCGTGGTGGCGCACGCTTGTAATCCACGTGCTTGGGAGGTAGAGACAGGAGGGACTGCGTAGGTTTGAAGCCAGCCTCACTGGCTTAAAAGACCCTGTTTTCAAATAAAAAAGTATAAAAAATAGGTCTGGGAGTGTAGCCCGAAGGTAGAAGGGCTTCCAGGAACCCCAGTACCACCAAAAGAAAAAAAAATTGATAAGAATGACAAGTCAGCCCATAATCAGTTTTGTTTGATGTGAAAAGATGAGCAAATTAAGATCTCCAGCTCCTCACTGAGAAAATATGTTCCACATAAAATAACAGTAAAATTCAAAAATAATTGTTTAATTGCAACAACATAGCTATAGATTGTCTAGCAATATTACCTTTAAGAAAAGGTGCAAAGTTCTTTTCTATTTAAGCTACAAGTTAGCCAGGGGTGGTGGTGCATGCCTGTAATCTCAGTACTTGAGAGGCTAAAATAGGAGGATCACAGGTTGGAGGATAGCGTTAGCAATTAGCTGTTTCAAAATAAACATAAAATAGGGCTGGGGTTGTAGCTTGAAGATAGACTGCTCCTGGGCTAAATCCCAGTACCATTAAAATATACAGATAAATAAATAAATAAATAAATAAATAAATAAATAAATAAATATTTTATTCATGAATAAAAAACTAAAAGATCTGTACAAATAGGAAGAACTGCCATGTTCACTTAAGGCAATTATTAATAAGACAATTATTACTTTAGTTCATAAATTAAATTAAGTTCCAATCAAAATTCTAATAACTGGTAGAACTTGATATGTTAATCATAAATCTAAATGGAGAAGTGCCAATAGTTAGCATTCTACTTAAATTGGAAATTATCTTAATATAGGTAAATATTGAAGATATAATGATAGCAACTTTAAAACCCTATAGTATTGCCCCAGGGGAAACACTGCCTCAGTAAAACAGAATATAGCCCCCATAAAGAAAGTATATGTATAGAAACTTCATAATAACCATGGCCACCTGAGATAAGCAGAGACAAGTGATATATTTAATAGATGGTATTTGTATCAGTTACTCTGCATTAGAAAAGTAAATCTATCCATATTTTGCACCAATTCATGGAATAAATTTTAAGTGGAGTAAAATGCTAATACAAAAAGGTAAACTATAAAATATTAAAAACAACTACTAAAGTGAACATGTTTATTAATTTGAGAGTAATTTAAACAAGACATAAAAAGGCCTACATTAACATAAATAACCTGAGTCAAAGAACAAAGGAACAGTGATAATGATAATTTGGGTTATATAAAAAGTAAAAAATAATTTGCCAGAAATAACACCCTATGTGATGCTAAAAGGTGACTGAACATAATATTCAAATTGTTAAAATTATGAAGAAAAGATGAATACTCTGATTAAAAGAGGTAGATGTTGTAACTGTAATTCACAGAAAAATGAAATGGCTAATAAACTTATGCAAGCATCTTCAATATCGCTAATAAGAGCCTAAAAATTATAAAATGTAAGATGCTAAATTTTTATACGTTAAAGCAGCAAAAATCAAGTTTAATGACATAAAGATCTTTCAAATAAATGCCTAAATGGGTATTTCTCTGTGCTTATCACAAACAAACAATACAATAATATGAAAGGCAATTCATCAGTTACTCTAACAATTCAAAGTGCATGCGTTACATCATGGAGCAACTCCTTTTCTCATAATCTTCCTTAGAGAAATACTTAAAATTTTTAAGGAGAACGTTCATCATCTCAGTACACAAGAATGTTTCATAGAAGAAAATAGAAAGAACTTAATAGTTATCAATACGGAAATGTTTATCCATTGTATGTATTACAACAGATATATTGAGAAGACTGATGGTTATTTTACATACCAACCTATATGGATATCAAAAGCACAAGTTTTGAATGAGACACATAAAAAAATTAGATGAAATTTTAAAAGTTGGCTAATTACCAAGCATAAATATAATTATGCCTATGTCAATAATAACATTAATAACTGATAATAATAAATAATATGATATTGTATAATATATTAATATCAATGATATGTAATTATAACAAATATTGTAATCATGCTTATAACTAAATCTGATGTAAATTTTTCTATTTTTACATAGAATTAGTATTTTCTAATCTCAAATTGTGATTCAATCTCCATCTAGAGATGCAAGTATTTTTTCAGTTGGCTTATAATTATTTTAATTGAGTCAGTTAAATGCATTGGTACAGATGACTAAAAGGTATTATACATATATTATAGAAAATGAACTTTAAGATAATGCATAAAATAACTATAGCAGAAATATTAAGTTGGGATATTTAATGCCTTTTTAAGTATAGCAATATACTATAAGCACCAAGTAGCTAATACCATTACCATTATTCCTGATTAAAATATAAAGTTAGATATAGCCAATAAAATAATAGTTAAAGTTTAAAAGGGTATTTGTTCTTATTGTTTTTAAAGAGTAGCAGCAATAGAGGTGAAATTACAGAAACAGAATGCTGATTTGATTTTAAGAGAGAGACACGTAGGCTTGTTCTGTGATGCACACATAATTACCTGAATTAATTCATCCTATGTAGACACAATTTGAACTTCCAGTGGTAATATTTTTTTCAATTCTTGTGATTCTCATCATAAAATAATTCTCTTTACCATGAGTAAATCTTATATTTAAAATGATAAATTTGTAGAACTACTCTTTATCTATGTAGACTTTTATTTTATAATAAAGCCCCATATGTGTTTTGTGGTAGGCTGTAAAATAATACAAAGATATCAACATCCAGATCTCCATGCCCTCAGAAAATGTTATCTTACCTGGCAAAAAGGATTTTTCTGATGTGATTAGGTAGAGGATCCTTAGGTGTGAGGATTACCTTGGAATTTCCAGGTGGTTCCAATGTAACTACAAAGGTTCTTGAAAGAGAGGGTCAGAAGGTCAACTCAGAGGGAGGAGATGCTGATGAAAACAGCAGTCTTGGTGAGCATTTTAAACCTAGGGAGGCCCAGTAAGCAAGAACACAGCTCACCTGAAAGTGCAGGACAGGAATTTTCCCTGGAACTTCCAAGGAATTCGGCATCTTTAAACTTTGATCTCAGTCCCATCATGTTCACTTCAGAATTTCAACCTCCACAACAGTAAGAGAAGAATTTGTTTTGTTTTATAACATTCAGTCTCTAGTAACTTATTATAGCAATAATGGGAAATTAATACAGGTTCCACATACATTATGGAATAATTAGTCAAAAAAAAAGCCATACTGATCAATAGCAAAGCTTTAATGCTATCTCCTAATTCTTCATAAGCGTACTGATTTTGATCTAATTAAGTTATATATTAATTATCTTATAATTTATTTACTGTTTAAAAAGAGAAAGCTTATATTGCTTAAATTGCATTTCGGATATTTTATTCTTTCACAGAAAATTAGCCTAATATTTTAAATCATTTAAAACTTGAAAAGATAAAAAACATTTTTCCTTGAGTTTTTAGAAATTAGTATATTGTATCATGTATTAAGTATAATATTTATACATGCTTGTAATCATATAGTATATGAAGTTTTATTTCTCATTTTTACCTTTAAATGTTTTCATAGTTGCTGCATAATGTCTGTAAAAGTCATTTAAGATTTCTACATAATATATGCCTGAATGGATAGAATTCCTTAATCCTTTTTAATTTAAAAATTTAATTTTTTAAAAAATTTAATTGTAGAGACTTCCGGGAAGATGGTGACAGAGGAAAGTGGCACTTACAAGTCCCGCTAACAATCCAACTGTACTGCCACAAAACCAGCGCCTTTCAGAGCCAGAAAACACCACCAGCAAAGAAATAAAAACGGTAAATACAAGAGACAGAGAAAAAGGGCTGGAAAAACAAGACACGGGAAAAAAAACAGCCCAAAGTGCCGCGCCCGCGCGGCGCGGCGCGGCTGGAGCAGCCGGAGCAGCCAGAGCCGCAGCGCGGATTGGGGATTGGGGGGAGCCGCGGAGCGGAGTGGCCTGAGCAGCCGGAGCAGCCAAAGCCGCGTCATGGAACGGCCGGAGCGGCCGGAGTGGCCAGACCCGCGATGCAGAGCAGCTGGAGCCGTGGTTCAGAGCAGCCGAGCAGAGCGGCCAGAATAGCCGGAGCAGCCAGAGCCGCAGCGCGGATTGGCTGGAACGGCGGAACGGCCGGAGCTGCCGGAGTGGCCAGACCCGCGGTGCAGAGCAGCCAGAGCCGCAGTGCAGAGTGGCCGGAGAGGCGTGGCCTACATCTCCCCTAGCAGCACCAGGCTCCAGAGAGGAGGGAGACTCAAAACAGAGCTCAAATCCAGAGAGGAGGTACTCTGGCCTCGCGGCCTAGGATGCAGAAGCAGCGTCTTACTGCTGGCGGCAGCGATGAGTTCACCAGACGGCCCTAGACCAACCCACTCAACCAGCCACCAGGTGCCTGAGAGGAGGGGTGGACAGCGAGCCGAGGCGAGCAGGTGCTGAACAGCCGGGCGGCAGTCAGCAGTTTTGTTGGTGCATGGAACATCTAAAGCTCCCAAGGGCCGGGCACAGCACAACTGGCAAGGACTCAGAGCGGAGTTCAAAACCAGAGAAGAAATACGCCGCATCACGGCCGAGGGCGTGGCAGTGGTGCCATATTGCCAGTGGTGGCAGCAGCGAATCCACCGAGTTCACTACAGCTCCATCAGCACACTCAACAACCGTAAGTCAAATTGCGGCCTCTAGGGGAGAAATCCCAGTACTGCACTCCCAGGGACTTGCGCAGATAGTCTCCCTGGGTCGGAGATTTTAGCAGTACAGCCCAGTGGGGGAGTGGCAGTGGCAGAGATATCATACCATAGTCACAACTCCCCGCTGGAGATCGCCCAACTTGGCACCCCCCATGGTCTAAGCAGCCTTGATTGACTCCCTGGGTCTGAGACTTTGTGACACAACCCAGTAAAGGAGTAGTGGTGACTGAGATACCACAGACTCGAGATCCAGAGCATCTTAAGTGAACTTGTAGTAACTCAGGGAAGAACCCAGAGAAGGCACAAACTTCCAAAATCATGGGAAAGAGAAATAACAATGGAGCAGTGAATGCCAACAACCCCACAACATCAGAATCTGATAACACAGAAATCCAAAGATCTCTAGAATATCAAATTAGGAAAATAACTTTAGAAATAATTGAGGACTTTTGAAAAGAATTTAGAGAGAGTCAAAAAGAGATAAAGGATGCAATTAATGAAGTAAAGGCCTCAATTCAAAGTATAAACAACAGATTAGACCACATGGAGAATAGAATCTCGCTTCTTGAAGATGATCATTCTAAAAATGAACACATAGTCTCTAATTTAGAAAAAAAAAACCCGACAGCAGGAATCTGACATTGAAGAAATATGGGCCCATTTCAAGAGAGCTAACCTAAGAATAATTGGAATAGAGGAGGGAAAAGAAGGGATCAACAATCTCTTCAAGGAAGTAATAGCAGAAAATTTTCCAAACATAGAGCAAGAGGTCGATACACAGGTCCAGGAAACTTATAAAACTCCCTTTAGACAGGATCAGAGAAGAGGATCCCCACGCCACATAATTGTCAAAATGACTAATGTGGAAGCCAAGGAGAGAATCTTAAAGGCAACAAAAACAAAAGGCCACGTGACATACAGAGGCAAACCAATTAGAATCACTCCAGACTTCCCAAACCAAGTTATGAAAGCCAGAAGGGCTTGGAGTAACATATTCCAAACTCTGAAAGAAAACAACTTCCAGCCAAAAATTTCCTACCCAGCAAAACTATCCATCAAATTAGATGGGGAAATAAGAAGCTTCCATGACAAACAGCAACTGAAGGAATTTATGTCTTCAAAACCAGCGCTAGAGAAAATACTCAAGGAGATTAACTGCAAAGAGGAAATGGGTAATACACGCCAGAACCAAAGAAACAAGAATTCCCATCCAGCAGACAACTAAGCAAAGAAGAAAAAACAGTATCTCAAACAGAAATAAGATCTTAACATGTTGGGAATTAAAAATTATCTCTCTATAATCACACTGAATGTAAACGGCCTCAACTCCCCAATAAAAAGACATAAAGTGGCAAAATGGATTAAAAGCCAGAATCCATCCATCTGCTGCTTACATGAAACACACCTTACAAGCAAAGATAGGAACAAACTCAAGGTAAAGGGCTGGAGCAAGGTAATCCATGCTAATGGTACTCGAAGACAAGCAGGAGTAGCAACTATTATATCAGACAAGTTAGACTTCAAACCCAAACTTATTAGAAGAGACAAAGAAGGTCACATTTTACTGGTAAAAGGAATAGTCCAGCAAGAGGAAATAACAATAATCAACATTTATGCCCCAAACATAGGGGCAGCTACTTTCATAAATCAAACTCTTTGTGACATGAAGTCACACATAAATCCCAACACAATAATACTGGGAGACTTCAACACACCTCTCACAATACTAGACCGATCTTCCAGACAAAGGGTCAGTAAAGATGTCTCAGAACTAAAGAACACCATTAACCAAATGGACCTGTTGGACACATATAGAATATTTCACCCAACTACAGCAGAGTTTACAATTTTCTTAGCTGCTCATGGAACCTTCTCCAAAATAGTTCACATCCTGGGACACAAAATGATTACTTGCAAATTTAAAAAATGTTACATACTTCCCTGTGTCATTTCAGACCATAATGGAATGAAACTAGAAATCAACTATAAGAAGACCCAGAGAAACAACATAAACATGTGGAGGCTGAACACCACACTTCTGAATGAAGAATGGGTCATATAAGATGTAAGAAAGAGGTGAAATCAAGAAATTTCTAGAAACAAATGAAAATAAAGAAACAACATATCAAAACCTCTGGGACACTTTGAAGGCAGTATTAAGAGGAAAATTTATAGCACTGAGTGCTCACATAAGAAAAACAGAAAATCTTCAAATAAATAGCCTTATGACACACCTCAAAGCCCTTGAAAAGCAGGAACAATTGAAACCCAAAGCCAGCAGAAGACGGGAAATTATTAAAATTAGAGCAGAAATTAATGAAATAGAGAATAAAAAAAATACAGAAAATCAACAAAACCAAAAGCTGGTTTCTTGAAAAAATTAACAAGATTGATAAACCACTAGCCAACCTAACTAAAAAAAAGAGAGAATCAACCCAAATTATGAAGATAAGGAAAGAAAAAGGAGACATTACTACTGACAGCGTAGAAATCCAGAGGATTATCAGAAACTAATTTGAAAAACTATACTCCAACAAAATGGAAAATCTGGAGGAAATAGACAACTTTCTAGATAAATACAACCTTCCTAAAATGAGTCAAGAAGATATAGAACACTTAAACCAACCAATAACAATCAAAGAGATTGAAATAGCAATAAAGAGCTTACCATCAAAGAAAAGCCCAGGACCAGATGGTTTCCCAAGTGAATTCTATAAAACCTTTATAGGAGAATTAATCACAATACTACTCAAACTATTTTGGGAAATAGAAAAAACCGGGACTCTCCCAAATACATTCTATGAAGCCAACATCACACTAATACCCAAACCGAATAAAGACAGTTCAAGGAAGGAAAACTACAGGCCTATATCTCTGATGAACTTGGATGCAAAACTATTAAACAAAATACTAGCAACACACATTCAAAACCACATCAAGAAAATCATTCACCATGACCAGGTAGGGTTCATCCCAGGGATGCAAGGCTGGTTCAATATACGAAAATCAATCCATGTAATTCATCATATAAACAGAATCAAAGACAAAAACCACATGATCATCTCAATAGATGCTGAAAAAGCATTTGGTAAAATTCAACATCCATTTATGATAAAAACACTGCAGAGAATTGGAATAGAAGGAACATATCTCAACATTATTAAGGCAATCTACAATAAGCCCACTGCCAACATCATATTAAATGGGGAAAAACTTCAAGAATTCCCCCTAAAAACTGGAACGAGACAAGGATGTCCACTATCACCACTTCTCTTCAATATAGTACTAGAGACTCTATCCAGAGCAATAAGGCAAGAAAAGGAAATCAAAGGAGTACAAATAGGAAAAGAAGAACTTAAGCTTTCACTATTTGCAGATGACATGATACTATATTTAGAAAACCCAACAAACTCAACCAAAAGGCTTATAGAACTGATCAACAAATTCAGCAAGGTATCTGGATACAAAATCAATCTTAAAAAATCAGAAGCTTTCCTGTACACCAACCATAAATCCACTGAAAAAGAAATTCAGAAAACACTTCCACTCAGGATCTCCCACAAAAAAATAAAATACCTAGGAATAAACTTGACCAAGGAGGTAAAAGATCTCTACAAAGAAAATTATAAAACACTGAAAAAAGAAATTTAAGAAGATCTTAGAAGATGGAAAGACCTTTCATGTTCATGGATTGGCAGAATAAATATCATTAAAATGGCCATCCTCCCAAAAATGATCTACAGATTTAATGCAATGCCCATTAAACTACAAAGATCTTTCCTCACAGACATAGAAAAATCAGTCCTTAAATTTATCTGGAATAACAAAAATCCCAGAATAGCCAAGGTAGTTCTCAGCAATAAAAACCACGCAGGAGGAATCACAATACCTGACTTTAAACTATACTACAAAGCCATTGTAATAAAAAGAGCATGGTACTGGCAAAAGAACAGATATATAGACCAATGGAGCAGAATAGAAGACCCAGAAACAAGTCCACACACTTTCAGCCAATTGATTTTTGACAAAGAGGCCAAAAACATAGACTGGAGAAAAGATAGCCTCTTCAACAAATGGTGTTGGCAAAACTGGTTAACCATATGCAGGAAATTGGATGTTAATCCCACTTTTTCACCCTGTACAAAAGTCAACTCACGATGGATCAAAGACTTGTAAATTAAACCAGAGACTTTGAAGCTCCTTGAAGAGGGCATAGGTCCAACACTACAACACATAGGCACAGACAAACATTTCCTCAACAAGACCCCAAAGGCACAACAAATTAAAAGGAGAATCAATACATGGAATTGCATGAAACTGAAGAGCTTCTGTTCAGCAAAGGAAACTATCAAGAATCTCAATCGAGAGACAACAGAATGGGAGAAGATTTTTGCCACCTACACCACTGATAGAGGACTAATATCTAGAATATACAGAGAACTCAAAAAACTCAACACTAAGAAAACAAAGCATCCAATAACAAAATGGGCAAATGAACTAAATAGACACTTCACAAAAGAAGAAATTCAAATGGCCAATAAATGCATGAAAAAATGCTCAACATCACTGGCAATCAGAGAGATGCAAATCAAAACTACCCTGAGATTTCACCTAACTCCAACTAGAATGGCCATCATTCAAAACACAAACAACAGATGCTGGCGAGGATGTGGAGAAGTGGGAACTCTAAGACATTGCTGGTGGGATTGCAAATTAGTGCAACCACTTTGGAAAACAGTATGGAGAATCCTCAGAAGAATGGGAACAAACCTACCATTTGATCCAGCAATACCACTGTTGGGTATCTACCCAAAAGAAAAGAAACCAAACTACCAAACTAATGCATGTGTATCTATGTTCATAGCTGCACAATTCACCATAGCCAAACTATGGAACCAGCCAAGATGTCCATCAACAGATGAATGGATTACAAAACTGTGGGATATGTACACAATGGAATTTTACTCAGCCATCAAAAAAAACTCAATTACATCATTTTCAGGGAAATGGATGGAACTGGAGGACATTATGCTAAGTGAGATTAGTCAGGCACAAAAAATAAGAAATCAGATGCTTTCCCTAATATGTGAGAGTTAGGGAGAAAAGAGGAGCAAACAAGACAACCTAAAGGAGGAGAAATGAGGGGGGATGAGGAAAATCTAAAGCTCACAATGTACTTAAACATATCGAAGTCAATCACTAAGCCAAGCAAGGGAGGGAGGGACGGGGAGGGAATGGGGTGGGATTTGGGTAGGGGTTAAATCAGCGATGAGTACATGTTTGTACACACAAGTTTTTTACCCCAATAAGTTGTATGAATATAATGCACCAATAAAAAAAATTTAAAAAAATTTAATTGTAGCCAAGTTTTAACTATTAGTAATAATGCCAAATACATTTCATTGCATACCTAATTTGCCTTTGGCTTTTATATAAAAAAGTAATTTACATTTTCTAGGGCCTTGTAAAAATATTGGACATTTGAAACAAAAGTTATAATCATTATAATTGAGATAAAATATAATTGGAATATAATGTATAAGCCATTCTATTATAATAATTATATTATAATTTTCTTCATACCATGCTAAGTGTGTATTGATATGTATATAATTAACATGAAACAGTATACCAGACAGTGTGCAAAATGTTAGTCTAGGCTCATTGAACAAAACTGCTATGTTCCCTGTTCCCCAGGAATGTAAAAGCTATGGCAAGTCATGTGATAATTAAACATAATCAAGCACTAAACACATATTTTAATGCATATTATTATTTAATATGTATAATTTCTTACTTGCATATGAGTCTAAAATTGATTTAGAAACTATCCAGTTGTGTTTGAGTGTTTAATATACATGCCAAGTGTGCATAACCTATATATTTTGACTATATGATGATTTCCATATAATTAATTGCATTTATATTGGCTATTTAAATACATCATCTGTTAGATAGTTGTTATACTCATTATTTAGATTAGGACTCTTAAGATCACAAGTGTCAAGTTAATTACTCAAGGTCATATGGTTACTAAGTAGCACACCTGAATAAAAATGCAAGTGCTCAGACTCTAAATCCAGGTAGTATATACCCTGAAGATACTTTGTCAGGAGTTTTGATAGATTTAAATGCATACTAGTGAATAAATTTATTTATTAGTAAAGCGGTGCATGCCTATTTACTATTTAATAATGGTTTCTTCAGTTTTTATCTCCCTGCTGCCCCTACCCAGTGTAAAATTCTTGCCTGTAGAAAAATGGACAGCACCATATTCTAAATGCATAGTGGTGAATTTCGCTTCCTTAGTTACAGGGCTTGCATTCTAAATTGACTCAATAAACTTAAAAATGATTGTTTTAAGTCTGTATGCTACTTATTCATAAAAATCATATGCACTTTTACTTTGCAATATTTTCTAGAAAGCTTTTACTTGTAACTTCAAATCAGCCTAAGAAGATTTTGTGGAAGACTTGATTTCACTAAACCCAAGAGGAGTTGCTTGGTTCCATGAGTGGACAAATGGAGTGGGAAGGGAATGTCAGGACATGAATGTGTTTGACATGCAAATTTTTGGAAGTCCAGCCAGAATAAACAGAGGTAAAGACTAACATTCAGGTATTCAACAAGGAGAGAATCTGTATCTGATTCTCCAACATACTTTCAAAAGTACCATGAAGTCTCAAGTCTATGGAAAAAAGACCAATTAATTAACAAATTAAGATATTAGGCAGCTGAATAAGGTGCCTACAAAAGGGTGGCCTTTTAGAAAACATTTGTTGAAATTTATATTAAGCCAGTATATAAATCTCAGTTAAAAGACTAAGTAACTTAAAAGAGATATTTTGTTAACAGGTATAAACTGTGAAAATGGATATACAAGAGGAGTAAGACAATATATACAGGAAAAAAGATAGTTATTTTAGGACTATTGCTTAATGAGTCACATTCCTGGTAATGCTGATGTTTGTTAAATAAGGAAGTGTTTAAAGTAAAATGTTAAAAAATGCTAGTGTGTTAACAACTGTCCAGTCACTTGAAGCTAGGTTGGGGAAAAGGGTTCTAGTAAATATTTTAATAGAAATCCTTGAAAAAAAAAAGAATAAAATTATCTGGAGCTCCAGAAGCCTGTAAATATTGTCATTTTTTTCTTTAGGAGGTCAAAGACTTAATAATTGGTGTTCTGAATATCAAGCAATGGAATCAAGATACTGCAAGGAGCTCAACTAAATTTGTAAGAGAATAACTGCTCACTGGGCAGCTCAGACTCTGGAAATTCAACTTGTACACACAACTTAATCTGCATTGGTAAACTGTTTTCAATATATCCTACAAGAAGCCCTGTTTTCTGACATTTAATCTCTAGTGCATCGTCTGCTCACACATTAGACCAGAACTGGTATCACTGATCAAAAATATGTGACAGATTTAATAGGATGAAGTAGACTCCTCCTCCTCCTCCTCCTCCTCCTCCTCCTCCTCCTCCTCCTCCTCCTCCTCCTCCTTCTCCTCCTTCTCCTTCTCCTCCTCCTCCTCTTCCTTTTCCTCTTCCCTTCCTCCTCTGTTTTCTTCTTCTCTTGTATCTGTGTGCATACATAGATAGTGCTGGCAATCAAACCCATGGCCTGTACATGCTAAACAAGTCCTCTACCACTGAGCCATATTCCCAGACAGATGGGAAGTAATTTTTAAGTTTAGGTGGTGGCTTCCCTCTTGGGTGCTGTCTTCCTTTTTTTTGCTTACTTGTGATCAGAGTCTCGGAAGACTCACTTTTGAGGAATGTCAGTTGTCTTATCTTGGGGAATCTGAGGCCTAACAGAGAAAGCCTGTTGGCTCTAATGGCAAGGAGTGGTGTTCTCTGGCCAATAAATGTCAAAGAACTGAGGCCTGCCAGAACTACAGGAGTAGCTTTAGAGGTGGATTCTCATTCTCCATCAAGCCAAGAGCTTACATGCAACCTTGTTAGACAATCTAAGCCAGTGTTGCCCAGATGGTGCTGTTCCAAAATTCCTGACCCACAGTAACTCAGAGATAGTAAAAGGTTATTGTTTTAGGTGGCGCTGGCTTCAGGTAATTTATAATGCGGCTGTAGACAACTACTATTCCTGCTGTCATTGCTTCCTCTTGTACCTGGATGTTGAAAAGAGAATAGGAATCAGTGTGGAGGTTTTAAAGAGTGAAAGTATTGGATTCTGTCAAACAAAAGAGAAGAAAGGATAACATTTTCAGCCAATGGTGGAATTACCACATGACGTGCCTCCTACTCTTGGATCAAACGTATGTTGAAGCAAATAAGGTAATATAAATTGTTTACTAAATATAACTGTCAAATTTTCCTTTGTCCTGTGTCTTTCCTCTTTCATATTTATGTGTCCTTATTCTTCAGCCTTTCTATTTTCAGCTTCGACATCCACATATCTCTAATTTAGCATCATTGATAGTATTCTCCAAATGAAGAAATATTATTTTGCATTTGTATTACCAAAGATCTGCCTATTTCCTCTTTTCATCTATGGTCTGTTTTATGTGGATTGGGGCTATGGTTTTCTTCAAGGTTTCTCAGAGGCATATCTGGATGACTTGTACTTTTAAGGATAAATTGTACTATAATAAACTGGAAAAAACTGAATAAAATGCAGTAATATTTCATATGCTAAAATTGCCATCATATTGCTGTGTAGAGCCATATTCATTATAATGTAAAAGAGAAACTGGGCTTTAATGATCAAATGGTAATTAGAGCTTGGGTTCACTTTTCTTTTTTTTTCATTTTTCATTTTTATCGTTTTATTTTTGGAACGGGAGATTGAACCCATGGACATTCTACCTATTAGCTATACTCGCAGCCCCTTTTACTTTTAAGCAGGATCTTATTATATAAATTCCTAAGGTTGGCCTCAAAACTCTGATCATCTTTTCTCAGCTTCCCAAGTACTGGGATTATAGGTTTGTGCCACCACACTAGGCTTATTTTCTTTATTTTTAATATAAAAAATTCCCCAGGTCTATTTTTTATATCAGTAGAATATTAGATTCTCCCAAGAAGAATTATAAAACTTAATATACATATAAAATCATCTTATTCAATCCATGCCTGGTTCAGGAACTCTAGGCAAATTAGGCAAAAATAGCATTCTAGTTGAGTGTCAAAAATGTAGGTATCAACAACGTGGCCTAACTCTTGGATTAATTATTTGCATTTTTCCTGGAATCTTGATCAAGACAGTCAGCCAATTAGCATCTAATTCTTGGGCAAAACAAAATTTAGTAATCATTCATTTTCAAGTAGACATTTCAGGGTAAGAAAATGCCACAAATTCATGTGGCATTCACATTCGAAATTGCTGGAGTTTGAGGCTAATAGAACTAGTCTATAAGTGAAACTTATAGACAATAAATATAAGTGCTAAAATAGGCCAAGTTCTGGTTTGTATTAATTAATTTCTCAGAAGGCATGTTTCCCCTTAAATGAAACATCATGAATGCACAGCTGCAGAATATGTGGGGGAAAAGAGTTTAATGACATACTCTCCAATCAAAGAAGCATTTTAAAAAAAATGTGCATTGCATTTTTTCACAAAAGGCCTGACTGAAATTTTGAGAATCTGAATTAATTCCAATAGTCTCAGAGACAATTAGTTATACCTATGGAAATTTCTTTACAGACCCTCAAATAATTAAGAGTAGACTGCCCCTTGTTGAGGGTTTCTAGGTCTCTTTGAGAGAAAAAAAAAAAAGTCGTGCTATCAGTATCTAAGCTAAAGTCCATATATATATTTTTTTTTTCAGGATGAAGTATCGAAATAGTGATAAATTATAATAATCTTATTTAAAAAGACACTATAAGAAGATATTTAGCAAGCTTTGCATCCTTAGAAATACTAATTGTTGATGAATATTCATTTCCTAGAAGAGCTTACATTATGTAAAAGTTAAATTCAAAGCCTGCCTGTATCTTGAGAGTCTGTAACCAAAACAAAACAAAACAAAACAAAACAAAACAAAAAAAACCCCCAATCAACAAGGTAATAGAAGAGCAACGGGGCAAAAAGAATTTGTGAATTGGCAGCATTATTATTTTGTTTATATCGTTTCTTAAACTATCTTCTTTGTCATGCTTTGTTTTTTGGAGTTGTCTATCTGTTATCCTGAGAATGAAGGGCATCTTGAAGAAGATTCACAAAGCAGGCCCTGCAGTGCAGCTGACCGTCAAGTGCAGCCTTTCTGACCACAGCAGTGAGGCCTGATGTGGGGAAAGCAACACGCTAAAGTGACTGGTCCTAACTTTAGAAAATCTATGCTAGTCTTCATTCTAGTTCTGAATTTTGGGAACTTTCTGTCGCTGTGACCCTGATATTCACTTATTCTCTCTGAGACTGTTTTGATATATGTAGGCAAAAATATAAAAAATATTTGTCATGCATTTTGCTTGGTGCCTCAAGGAAAGTTTGAATGGGAAAAGCATAAGGGTATTCCTCAGAGATCCCAGAGTCTAATGGGTAAGAAAATTAAAAATACCTAGCTATAATTGCAGTATAATAAAATAAATGTTATTCTGCATAGACAATATTACAATGCTTAACATAAGACCAGGCCAAAGGAACTGAATTACAAAGGAATTGCTACTTAAGCTGGGGACTGGAGTATAAGATCATACATGCAAAAGAAAATGCATATATGGAGCTCTATTTTTATTTTGGCAATTGGCTCGTTTACTAGCCAAAAACAACTGTTGAACACACAGTCTGCCTTTATCATGAGTCATTCACATCAGCATTAGATATAGTTAATTTTATCAGAAGAATAGTTGATTTTATCAGAGGAAATTTTACTATTAGTAATAGTAAAAGAAAATTTCTCCACCTAGAAACATACATGGGGAAATCTAGAAGACATTCTTATGTTGTATATAACAGTTAACTTACTGTAAATTTTTTTTTTTTTGGTGGTACTGGGGTTCCTGGAAGCCCTTCTACCTCCGGACTACACTCCCAGACCTATTTTATATATATATTTTTAAATTTGGAAACAGGGTCTCTTAAGCCAGCGAGGCTGGCTCCGAACCAGCGCGATCCTCCTGTTTCCGCCTCCTAAGCGCGGGGATTACAAGCGTGTGCCACCACGGCTTTACTTTAATTTTATAACCATAGTTTACAGCATAATATTCTGTGAGATACTTGGAATTATTTCTGAGTATTTATTTATTTATTTATTTATTTATTTATTTATTTATTTATATTGGCACTGGGCATCAAAGCCAGATCCTTGTACAAGCTAGGCAAGTGCTCTGCCCTCGAGCTATAGCTCCATCCCAAACTTGGCAGGTCTTAATTAAGAAAAAAAAGTTGAGGATTGGGGTTGTAGCTCAGTGGTGAAACACTTTCTCAGCATGTATGAGGCCTTTGATTCCATCTCTAGCTCAATAATATAGTTATACTTTCTTAAATTTTAAATATTATTTTTGGTCTTTAATATGTAAAATCCAATGGTCCAGCATCATTATTATGAGAAGTCAGCCTTATCACATATTTTAATTTAAGCAATAAATTCTCTGAAAACCTAACAATTCACCTTCTTCTCTCTTCTCCTCTTCTCCCATAGCTTATACCTATTTCTCCTAGACAGAAATAACAGAAGCTTGGAGTGAAGACAGAAATTCATCTTGTCCCATTAAGATCTAACATGGCTCTAACAACTTAAGGTCAAACAAGTAAGAAAAAGGAAAACCAAAGGCCTTGTGAAAATCCTAGTTCCTGGATACCTCTGTCTTTTGGGATGGAGGACAATGGAGGAGAGGAACAGGGCTGCCCCAGGAAAGAAAAATCTTGCACTCAGATTCTTTGAGAGACTTGAATAAGAGTATGATTAGTTCAGCATTGCTTTCCTCCTTCACTTCCTCCTCCCATTATAGACTTGCAGTTTTAATAATGATTAAAGAATAATGCTGAATCCCATCTGAATGGCTTTGAAGATTTAACTCACTGCATCTATTCATAGCACTGAGCTTGTAAGGGCGGCTGAACAGATCTGCACAACTAATCGTGGAATATTACACTGATACTCCATCTCCCACATCAATACCAATTACTACTGCACAGAGAGCACTGCCTATTCTTTTAACAGGGTAGGCATTTTTAATCCAGTCAGGTTGTTCTCGACGAAAGTGTTTGTATGTCTGTCATTAAAATTTGGTGGCTCATGCTGCTCCAAACAGACACATTTTGAATGTTTAAAACTTTCACAGATGTTATTTATCCATCAGGATGGGAAATTTCATGCTCACTACTATATAGATTCTGCCTCATTAACATAAATAAAAAATAAAGCATACCAACAACAATCTTGCTCAATGTGTACACACAGAAATATTGTCATAGGCATCTGGTAATCAGTTGGAGATGGTTGGAAATGCTGAAGGAATGAATTTGGTAAAGCTAAGAGAAGTATGTTATTTCTTTCTGGGGGTGGGGAGCTGACTATTGAAGCTATTGCCCTGTGTGGTATTGCTTTTGACTTTAACATATTGTATTCAGTCTGGACATTCTTATAAAAGATAACTTTATTGTTTGTTGTTATTAATCTTTTTTTTTAAATCCATTGTCTTTAAAAGCAAAAATGGAATTCCCTTAATAGCTATTTGGTTTAAAAAAAAATCATGAAGAATCATGAAAAAGAATGAGAGGAATGTTTTTTGTTTTCTGTTTTTTTGTTACTGGGGAATGGATCCAGAGGCATTCTACCTCTGAGGTATACCCTACCCCTTAAAAAAAAATATTGTTTTGCAACTAAGTATCAATAGGTTGCTTAGGGACGTCCAAAATAGCTGAGGCTGTCCTTAAACCTGTTGTCCTCTTTTCTCAGCCCCCCCAAATACTAGGATTACAGCAAGAAGAATGCTTTTTTTTTTTTTTTTTGCGGCACTAGTGATGGAACTTAGGAGCATTCTATCTTCAAGCTATAACCCCAGCCCTACTTATTATTATTTATTTTGAAATAGGCTATCACTGAGTTGCAAAGGGCCTCACTAAGTAGCTGAGGCTGTCTGCAAAGCACGATCCTCCTGTCTCAGCCTCCCAACTGCTGGGATTACAAGCGTGAGCCACCACACCCAGCAAGAATGCTTCTTAGTGTCAGCCTCAGTGTGCCGCATTTTACAGGCATAGGCTGAAATCATGATCATGAAAGAAAGCTGTCTAATCACCATATCTTCTTTATTATATTTAAGAAAATATTACCAACAAAGTTTGTTACTTCTGTAATTTCCTTTTTGGTTCATTATAAATATTTTGTGACTTTTTTAGAATGTATAGGATGAAATAATAAGATAGTTTTGGTTTTGTCATGAATAAAAGCTTGCAAAAAACTAATGGAAAATTTTTGTATATTCATACAAGCATCATCCTCTACCTTTCCTTAGATGTTTTCTGGCTGGATGCTGCATGTTAACTCTTTTTCTGTCATTATAACTAGATAGAAAGCTTTCTTGAAGCTAAGGACTATGTTTTACTTATAATTGAATATGACTTTATAGATGTAGATACAGAGAAGGCATGTACTTTTTTAAAATGAGTAAATGAAAAGGCTATATTCTTAAAATCATCACTAATTATATTATCATATTTTGTATATTTTTAAGAATTTACACTTTAAACATTAAGAATTAAAAGTTCAAAATACAAAATTTATTAAGAAAGTTTTATTTCTTTTTTTAACTGTTTAATTTTAATTTTTTACTTTTTTATAATATTTTTATTGAACATAAATAGTATACATTTAAACTATATTTGGTGCCCTCTCCCCCGCCACCCTCGTTTTCCCTTCCCCCCTCCCACCAATGGTTGTCCAGGTTAACCATGTCTTATTCATAATTTTACACATGTTCAGGTGTAGACCCTCATTAATCAAAATCAGCCTTCCTCCTCTCCTATCTTTCCATTCAAACTTAGCTATTATTTCCCCTCCATTATCTGGAGTCCCACTGGTATCTTTTGTGTTTCCTAGTTTGGGCATATTAGAGGAAACATATGTATCTTCTCCTTCTGTGCTTGGCTGATCTCACTTAACATAATGTTCTCTAGGGCTTTCCATCTTCTTGCAAATGATATAATTTTGTTCTTCTTTATGGCTGAATATAATTCCATTGTGTGTATTTCCCACAGTTTTGTTATCCATTCATCTGTTGATGGTGATCTGGGTTGGTTCCATATTTTGGCTATTACAAATTGCACTGCTATGAACATAGGTATGCATATGTTGCTGTATTTCTCTGACTTCAACCCCTTTGGAAAGATACCCAGGAGTGGTATAGCTGGATCATATGGTGGATCTATTCCCACCTTTCTTAGGAATCTCCACACAATCAAGAAATGGGCAAATGAACTAAATAGACACTTCACGAAAGAAGAGATACAAAGGGCCAATAGATACATGAAAAGATGCTCTTCATCACTGGCCATCAGGGAGATGCAAATCAAAACTACACTGAGATTCCATCTAACCCCAGTCAGAGTGGCAAGCATAAAGAAATCAAACAACAACAAATGCTGGTGAGGATGTGGGGAAAGAGGAACTCTTTTACACTGTTGGTGGGAATACAAACTAGTTCAACCACTATGGAGATCTGTGTGAAGAAAGTTTTATTTCTAAAAGCACGTCACATGAACAGAGGATATTTCAGCTATTTAAACAAGGAAAAGCCAATATGCTAGAAATTGCAATGGGAATTTGAAATTAAAAACAAACATGAAAATTAGAACCCAGAGACTATGGATGGAGGAAGAGGTTGTGTGTATGTAAAGACAGGGCTTACTTGGAAACTCTATGCTTTTGTTCAGTTTTTCTGTAAGCCTAACATGTCTCTAAAATAAATTTTATTAATCAAAAACATAATGAATGATAGAAAGAAAAGAGAAACGAGTAAGCAATCAAATGATCTTTTTCAAGCAAAAGACACAGATTTAAGTATCATTCAAGTTAGAAAAATTAATACTTCAAGTGACACACATTTCTATTTTTCTTGACAGTTAAAATGTCCATTACATTGGACAAGAATGTCATGGTATTTTATTGTGAAGTGTTATATCAAGACAATTTTTATATGCTCTGATGTACATAGCCTTACTTTTTAAAAAATATGCAATAAGTTTTGTTTGCATATAATCTTCACCGTGTCATTCAGAGGATTGTTTTTAAACATCAAAAAACCAGCTCTTAGCCGGGTGTGGTGGTGCAGCTTGTAATCCCTGTGCTTGGGAGGCTGAGACAGGAGGATCGCACAGGTTCAAAGCCAGCCTCAGCTAGTTAAAGAAACCCTGTTTCCAAATAAAATATAAAATAGGTCTGGGAGTGTAGCCCAGAGGTAGAAGGCCCCTGGGTTCCATCCCCAGTACCACAAATAAAAAAACAGCTCTTGGTAGTGTAAAGTCGAAAAGGGATATTTTAAAAAATATCCTGTGGCTCACAGAATGCTTGAGAGGTTCAGAAAGTTGGATGTGGAAGCTACTCAGCCAGAAGCAGCACCTCAGCCCTCTCAGTGGATGGGACACCATGGAAACCCCAGGGGCAAGGGCTCTGGCCCAGGCACTGCAGCCTGCACCTCCAGGGCCACTTGCTTTGGGTGCACATTGGCTTGCCTGAACTGCAGCCTCTGGAACTTGCATGCACGACAGTTACTCTCGTTTCTGCCATTCTTGTCAGAATTGATCCTGTGCAGATTCTGGTTCTTCTTTTCATCTTTAATTTTCATTTGAGTTTCTGAAGAATATTGCCCCAGAGACCTCTAGTTGGTGGATGCCATGTCTGTACTTTGTTCTGGATGTAAGAAAGCATAAGAAAGTAGCTGTATGCCGAGAGAAGTTCATATGCTGGCCTTTCACAGATGAAAAGCATTATTAAAAATTATAGCTGAGTATATATACTTCAGATATATATAGCCATTAACTAATTAAATAATACTTGCATATTTTTGCAGTACTATGATTGGAACCCAGAGGCATTCTATCTCCAAGCTACACTCCTAGTCCTATTTTTTTATTTCTTATTTTGAAACAGGGTCTCACTAAGTTGCAGAGGGCCTCACTAAGTAGCTGAGGGTGTTCGAGAACCCAGACCCTCCTGTCTCAGCCTCCGAAGTACTGGGATTTCAAGCGTGCACCACCACACCTGGATTCGCATAAATATTTAACCATGAAAATACATTAGTATGAGCCAGGCATGGTGGTGCACGCTTGAAATCACGATTCAAGGACAGCCTCAGCTACTTAGTGAAGCCCTTTGTAACTCATTGAGACCTGGTTTCAAAATAAAGAATAAAGTACATTAGTATGCATCTAGTTTTCTTTTCATTTCTATGTGAGACTTTATTTATTTATTTATTTTTATTTTTTATTGTGGTACCAGGAATTGAACCCAGGGACGCTTTACCTCTGAACTACACTCTCAGCTCTATTTTCTATTCTTTATTTTGAAATAAAGTCTCACTGACTTGTTCAGGGCTTCACTAAGTTTCTCACTGAGGCTGGCTATGAACGTGCCATCTTCTGATCTCAGCCTCTAAAGTACCGGGATTACAAACATATGCCACAACACCCAGCTCTTTTTATTCATTTATTTTTTTTAAAGATGCTATTGGTGCTGTGGTTTCACTCTTGTTTTGTTTTAATGGGCAATGTGGATCAAAAAGGGTTGCTTTTTCAGTAGGATGGGTTATAAATGGGAGAAATGAAAAGCTGATGGCTAAAGAAATAGAATTAGATAACTAATGGTGAGAATGGATAAAATATAAAGTTTTTTTTAATTTAGTTAATTCAAAATCCCCTCTGAGGATATGTTGAATGCTTGGATATTGATTCCAGTAAATATAGCTACTCAAATTTATATAAATCCTGTTACAGAAATAAGCCTGAGCCAGGCATGGTGGCACACACTTTTATTCTAAGCATTCGGGAGGCTGAGACAGGAGGATAGCAGTTCGCAGACAGCCTCAGCTACTTACTGAGGCTCTTTGCAACTCAGTGAGACCCTGTTACAAAACAAAGAATAAAATGCAGGGCTGGGGGGATAACTTGAAGGTAGAATGCCCTTGGGTTCCATCCCCAGTACAAGAAAGAAAGAAAGAAAGAAAGAAAGAAAGAAAGAAAGAAAGAAAGAAAGAAAGAAAGCCTGGATCTGAAAACTTAAGCTTATAAACTAATTAGATGTGGAAAGCAAGAAAACTGGAAGACTTTCTCATTTCAAATGTTAGACTTGAGTGGCAAGAGTAAGCCAGAAAGTGATGAAGAGGGAAAGGGTTTCTAATGGGGTGGGTGGTAAATTTGGTTTAAGATATTTTTGAAACTTCCCTTTAGATTGAAATCCAAACCCCATCTACTATAAAGTGGCTTATGATCTTGTCTTGCATGTTAGTGTGCTGAGAAGTGGGAGGGCACAGTTTGAGGCAGGGCATTATATAAAGCTGACTTTGAAGAGATGCAGAATGCATTGGAACATTGGTCCCCTGCCCCTTGGAAGGAAGAGAACAAAAAGAAATGCATGTGGAACTTGCTGAAGACTTTCATCACTTATATACCTAGTTGTATTCAACGGTTTTAGTACAAATGCTATCTCTCTGGCCTTTCAAGGGTTTCAAAATTATTTCCTAATAGTAAATTAAGCACTATTGAAAATTTGCTTCCTTTTTTCTTCTGTGTAGCAATAACCTCTGTCATTACTGAAGGAGGGTAAATTTATGTAGCTCTAGCCATGACTAGATTTTTATTATATTGGATTATCAAAAAAGAAATGGAATAATCTTGTTTCAAGGTCATTTACAATAGGATAAGATCCCATCAATTTAGATAGTTTAGTTGCCAGTCTCATTATAAGTGGAAAGGGACAAGCTGACCTCTCAAGTTCCTTCTCAAGATAAATTCATAAGCTTTTATGAGCTAGCAATCCCCCAAACTCATTACCTAGGATAGATGCATTTTGGATTTTTCCATTACTTATTAGAATATGGTACAAAGCTGGACCCTAAATATCATTTTTTCACTTCTGCAGGAGTTAGAATCAGTAAATGACACAGAAAAATAAAAACTATAATTTACAATATGCTCACAAATAAGATGGGATGGTTATTTGATGGATTTCTGTAAAATGCTACTTCTTCAATTTATCTTTAGAGCATTCAAGATATGTTATTCATATATTACATATCCCCGAGTCAGATAAAGATGGTTCTTTATTGTATTTTGCATTCATTTTAAATTTAGTGAAGTATCATATGATTAACAAGAACTTTGGATTACATAGCATAAATTTTTACTAATTCTTTTAGCATTATGTTTAACTTGTTAATTGGTATAAAATTGGAATTTTCAATATAATTTTTACATAGATCTCTGGGAACATATCTAGATTATTTGTATATATTTACATATATTTAAAATGTTAAATATTTTTTATTTAAAACACAACAAATGATGTATTTATATTTACTAGTCAGATTTCCATCTCTATAACTTGTGTTTTATTGAAAGAAATAATAAGAGATGTACTAAATCATTGTGTTTTAGAGACAATAGTGAGTATCGGAATTGTATAGTAAAGTCCTCAAATCGTGCTTTTTAAATATTCTTTCAAGATAAATGAAAAAGGCTAGGGATGTGCCTCACCTTGCCTAACATTCCTGAGACTCCTGGATTAGTTCTCAGCACTGGAACAAAAAAGAGACAGATAAATTATAACAACTTATTAAATATAAGTTTGGTGATCTGAATGTACCAAATTTGATTTTAAATGTTTCAGTTTTTTCCTGTTTGCATGTTTACTTAAGATAACAAAAATAAAAATAGCCAAGAATGGTGGCCAACACCTGTAATCTCAATACTTGGAAGGCTGAGACAGGAGGATTGTCGGCTCAAGGCCAGCCTCAGAAATTTCACCAGACTTTTAGCAACTTAGCAAGACTCTGTTTCAAAAATAAAAAAGACTCCTGTGTAGCTTAGAGATAGAATATCCAGAGGTAGAATATTGGTTTGATCCCTACTACCATAAAAGAACTAAAAAGTAATAAATGAAATAATCTTTTATTATATTGAAAATCTCTGATGTAAAACCTTATTTTGATTAGGGAGACCACATAGAAATTAATATTTCAGTCTCTAGTTCTAAGATACGGGGGTTCTAACCTTGCAGCAGTACTTAAAATGTGAAAGACCTTGAGCCATGTATGACACTCTACGCCTGTCTTGTCGATGAAGATGGAAATGAACACAGAAACTACTTCTTTGTTTTTATTTGCAACAGTTAAATATGACAAAGCATGAATAGCATGTTGGTCTGTTCTGGTAGATAGAAAGCACCCTATAAATATTTATTCTCTTATAGAATGATAGTCTAGTTATTTTCTTTTTTTTTTTTTTTTGAACAGGAATTCCTCCTGAAAATGGAAAATCTTGGGGTCTATTTTATTCATGTGCATATTAATAATATTATATTCTCCATTTAGAACGGAGAATAAATTTGAGTGAAATAATTTATATTTGGCATAAGGTTTACTTCTGAGGAATCCTTAAGTAGTTTATTTTGACCTGAAATATTTGACTCAGTATTACAGTATTTGAGAGTACGCCTCCTCTTAAGTGAATGAGATCTTTTGATCTCTATGAGAGCTTTATGTAGAACTGAAGACAAGAAAATCTATTAAACGTTCCATTATTAACCTAAAATTATAAGTATGTGTTTCTGAAATTAATCTATTGCTCTGGATTTCTGGAAACTGTGTATCAAGAAATAGAGACAAGGTTCTTTCATTTTGTTATGAAATTAGACTAAAAAGTGTCAGTTTACAATGGTGGTATATTTGCATGTTTACTGTTTAATGACAACCTGGGAAAAGTCAACATTGTTTCTTCCTTATAACAGGCCCTGAAGCAACATTTGGTCTATTTCTTCCACTCAAGAAAGAAAACGACAACCACACTGAGTTAAAGGCACACCAAGTCCCAATTGCACGTACTGCACAGACCTAGTCTATAACTAATTATGGCTGCTAATTTAGGTGCAAACCTGGACATAGAACTCAGGATGAAGACAATGCTTCTTTTTACAGTGCCTGAGGAATGTTCTTTTTCTGACATGGAAGGCAAGAATGTAGATTCTTGCATCTTTAAATAAAAAAAAGAATAATATTGTCACATTCTTTGAAGATATGAGGTTCCACGGATCCTACAGAATACAGTTTTGTTAGTTTACCTACCTAGTCTGAGAGCAGTGTGTGCAGCTCTGAATTTAAGAGGTATGGAACTCTGCTTACTGTCACAGTGTAGTCCTGGTTAAAATGAAAATGCTAATGCTCGAGTCTACATATCTCTCTCAAATGTAAGTTGCTTTGCCTCTCCTTTGAAATTGCTGAACCAGGGAACAAAAACATTTACAGTAAAAAGTAAAGAGATATTTTTGCTTAAACTATAACTGTACTGATTACCCATAACTTTCATATGAATTGTCACTTCCAGCAAATTAATTAATGAGTGATAAATGTTGATACCTGTTCTTTTTCTATTATACAAAAAAAATTGCTGGGCGTGGTGGAGCACGCTTGTAATCTCAGCATTCGGGAGGCTGAGATCTGGAGGATCGCGGTTCACGGACAGCCTCAGCTACTTAGTGAGGCCCTCTGCAACTCAGTGAGACCCGGTTTCAAAATAAAGAATAAAAAAATAGGGAAGGGGGTGTAGCTCGGAGGTCAAATGCCCCTGGGTTCCATCTCCAGACCGGCAAAAAAAAAAAAAAAAAAAAAAAAAATCCATATCAACCTATAAATAGAGCTCTGTTTAGGTAATATCACAGTTCTTAGGAGTCTCTTCACGAGATGGAGGCTGTGTGTATGAGAAATAAATACTTCAACACATTTGCCAGCAAGTCAAAGTATTCTGGGATTTGTCTTTTATTCCATACATGACAAAATTTACAGTTCTGTGAGTATTTAAAGTTTCTCATTAGTGTATTATTTTTGTAATCAATTTATTATTAAGAATTTTTATTGGGCATTGTAATCATACATCTTAATGGGGTACAAGATGGTAGAGGCACACATGAACACATTACTCTAATAATTTAAAATGAACTAATCAACTTGAATACATGTATAATTAAGCATATCGATATACTTTTAATGTTCTTTCAGTTTCTACAGAAAGGCAAAATAAAACTGTCAGAGACTAAAATGAAGAAATTTTCTGTAGATGTTTGGTATATATTTTGACACAAATCCTCACCAGAGTGGATACTGAATTTCTCAGAAACATTAATTTTTAGATGATGCTTAGAAAAGTATCACCTGCGTAGCTAGTGGCCTGAGACTAGATCACAAGTCTCTAATTCTAATTCACTTGCCTATGTACAATAAAATTTACAGTGAGGTTCCATATATTTTAGGTTACAACAACATTGTCTATAGTTTAAAATATTGATAAATATTTTATACTTAGAAAATGTCTATACATCTATACACACACACATACACACACACACATATATATATATATATATATATATATATATATACCACATATGTCTTAGTAATATTTATGTTATATATAGGGAACTAATGAGAAATTTAAAATAATCATAGTCTGTGAAGTTCTTTGTCATATATAAAATGGGAGCTATAAGTTCCAGAATTCTTGGGTTTTACTGGCAAATACCTTGGCGCATTTTATAATAAATACCTATATGTCTATATTCCATATATCTAAATCTAGATCTCTCTCTCTCTTTCTATATTTATATATATATGTATATATGTATACATATATGTATATGTATATATAGGTATATGTATATATATGTGTGTATATATATATATGAAAAAATAAACAAATATAAGGTAGCAATATATTCTATCATTTATACATAAAATCTCATAGATACTTAAGGTTATTTAAATTATTCTACATATATCATATTATTGATGAGTACTTAATCTTTTTTTTACTGAGTAGAAAAAAATGAACCAGTTTGTTATATAAAGGTCCAATATAAACTATTTATGTACATCATATATCAGTTTATTATATAAAGGTTAATATAAACTATTAGATCCTCATCATTGGGTGAAGTCTCAATTGACTTAATCTAGAGAAATAGTATTAGGAATAGGTCCATCGCCTTTGGTCTTTTTAGATATAACCTTTTTTTTTTTTTTTTTTGTAGTACTGGGGATGGAACCCAGGGGCATTCTACCTTCGAGCTACACCCCTAGCCCTAGTTTTTAATCTTATTTGGAAACAGGGTCTCACTGAGTTGAAAAGGGCCTCACTAAGTAGCTTGAGGCTGTCCGCGAACCGCAATCCTCCTGTCTCAGCCTCCCAAATGCTGGGATTACAAGTGTGGGCCACCACACCCAGCTAGATATACCTTTGTTGTTGTGTTAATTTATCCTGTCTACAAAATAAGCACCTTGTCCATTATTTAATGTGGCCTACTATAATTATTTGTAGAAAATTATATATTTTTTCAAGTTGTTCTGAGCGGACATAGATGGTAAAAAACAACTAACACATGGTCTCTGTCCTTTTAAAAAAAATATTTACTGTAAGTGTGACCAAGACAGGTCCTTTATTTTTTAACACTGTATACAATCATAGTGTAATGTATCATAGACTAACTTATGATATATTAGTGGAGAGAGAAAGGAGAGAGGAGAGAGAAAGAGAGAGGATAGTCCATCCTGGATAAAGATTAGTACAACCTGGGAAGCAGGCTGGGCAGTCCATTTACCACAGGAACTCAGGTCAGAGTCAGTTGTGAGTCTGGTCTAGGCCTTTAGGCTTGACCCTAACCAGTGCCTAACCAGAACTAAAGGAAAGAATTTGCCTGGAAGCTCTCAGCATAGCTTTCAGGTCATTATCAGTGGTAGGAATGGCAAGTTTCCTTGATTTAAGAAGCTACAGGTTTTCAGCCTCAGGTGTTGACAATTCTAGTCCTCAGGTTGCTAGGGACTCGCTGTTGTTGTCAAGGTGCTTCTGGTCAGCAGCCATGTGCCTGTCCGTTGCATTGCCTACCATACTTGGCCCTTGTACTTTGTATCTGTCACCTGTGTGTTTCCTTTGATGTCCTGGGAATGTTGTGCCACATCTGTGAATGCTGCAAGAGTTGAATTATTCTTGCACATTGTGTATCATATATGAGCACACCCAGGTATGCTTTGGGAGTGAAGTCTCTTTTGGGCTTTAATGGAGCTTTTTTAAAGTAATATATATACTCTATATTGATCTCAAACTGGGAGTTTGATATGCAAATTATTATACCAGGGTTCTTAATTCAACATTTTAGACACCATCAAAGATGTGGTTCAATGGTAGAGCAATAGATTAGCATGTGAAAAGCTCTGGGTACTATCCCTACCACTTAAAAAATATTTTACTATTAAGAAGCATTTTTGCAAATAGCAAATGAAAAATGAATCATAGTTCAAATTGAATACTTAACTGAATTTACAAATGTTTTAACACAAGAAGCAAATTCATTGTTTTTTAAAGTGTCTGGTAATTTTGATTAATGAAGAACTAATTTATTGTTTAGAATATTATATATTTCAATTGTCCTGTACTAATAATGAGTACAAAATGCCAGTATAACAAATTTTGCTTTTCTTTTGCTCTGGAAAGATCTTAAAAATGACAAAATTATACCAGGATAGATTTTTGCTGCTCTCCTGCTTTTCAATAAGTATAGAAGGTGGAATATAAATTAAACAAAAAATGGTGAACGTTCTCGTTTCAAAGTTGATGTACCCCCTCCGAATCTAAATTTTTAAAAAAGGAATGAGAATTTGTACAATCCTTTGTTCACATTTTGTTGCATAAATTTTAAAATTCAAATGATAGAGCTTCTGTATTGGGACAATATGATATCTGGTAGGTTCCAATTCTTCTTAACTTAATTACACTAATTAATCCCACTAGTATGATGCTGAGATTCTAATTTATTCATAATAAATATGATTGTGCCTCACTTCCTGCAATATATAAATACATTAGCTTATTACAATGATGTTTATAAATTTCCTTAATAAAAATTCAGATATGTTAAATTCTTTGACATCTTCTAGGAAACTTTTTTTAAAAGTTTCCTAGTATGGATGACTTTTTTTTAGTTAAATATCTCAGACTTCGACTATGAGAATAGGATACTTTAATTGTTTAATTTCATATGTTTAAGTGCAGGGAACTTTAAGACCATCTCAAGAGTAAGGAATATTATAGCATATCCATCAGAACATAGAGTAAACTTCAGTTCCAAAATCTTTGCAACTAAATTACATGTTTATTAATCTTCTTCATATTAAAATTGAGGTGTCAACATTCACACCATTAGACTAAATAAAGTATCTTCACAAACTGAGGAAATGACATTATCACAGGAGAACTAAGTTTATTGAACCAAGAGTAAGACACTATTTGAGGTGAGCAGGAGTAAGGAAGAGACAATTATTCCTTTTCTTGTTTTTTTTTTTTCTCAGCTTTATTATTTCATCTGAAGATTTGAGTTTTAAATGAGAGAATCTTTTCTAAAATGTTTTGAATCTACTTCGATGAGATCAGTCTCATCTGTGTAATATTTCATGGACAGATCATGCCAACAAACACAGGGAGAAACATACCCATAAACCTTTCAAAATGATTGCATATCAAGTCTTCTTTTTCAGGGTCTACAAAGCCCACAAGTCCCATATATTATCAGCATCTGCCCTCATATATTCTAAATCAATGAAGTGCGTTGAAGAGTGGTTTGCAAAAAGACATGTCCACATCAAATCTGCGGAATCTGTTAATGCTGCCTTATTTGAAAAAAGAGTTGCCACACATATAATCAATTTAAAGAATTTGAAGCAAAGAGATCATGGTGGATAATCTGAGTAGGTCCTATATCCAATGATTTGTCCTTGTTAAGAGATACACAGAGGAAAATTGCCAGCCAAATGAGTATAAGGTGATGGTAAGAGAGAGAAAAGACAAGAGTAATGTGGCCACAGTCAAGAAAACCAAAAACCAGCAACACACAAATACCAGAGGTTGAAAATGAAAAAAGAGATTCTACCTAAACCTTCAGATTTTAGACTTCTGGCCTCTAGAACTATGAGAAAATTAAGTTCTGTGGTTTGAAACTTTCTCTTGGTAGACCTAGGAAATTAGTGCAATCATTATGTACCGCTGACAAACTATTTTTATCCCCTCTTTCCTTTTCTAATACAATGGAAGAAGGGTTAATAAATGCCATCTGAAATGTTCATGTGTTATCCCAGAGCTCACTAATTAGCTCCAACAGAGTCTCCTGATATTAAGAACTTTATCTTTGTAGAGCCATGTACTTCATGTTCCTGAAATTATTCAATGATTCTATAGTGATCTCTACTTTAACTATTAAGTCTTCTTTTCTTGAATGTGACAAGAAAGGGAAACAAATATGCCATGCCCTGAAATATGTATTTGTCTTCGGTATTACTTATGTGACTAGCTATTATCCAATAATTACCTCCATCTCCGAATTTGCATGATCCTTTCTTGATTCTGTTACAAGTACAGTAACTGTTAGGATTTGGAATCATGTCCTCAGTAACCTAGGAGATGAATATATTTTGAGAGGTACCTATCATCACAATGACAGCTGCACATCTAATTCACATATACGTGCCTGTGTTTATGATAAATATGTATATAGTAATTTTATGTATAATCTTAAAATTTGTATCATCTATTTCTCTCTCTCTTATCATTCTTCTGTGCATAGTGTAATTCCATGTTCCTAGGGCATATTATGAAATCGATATACTTGTCTGAAAAGTGAATAAAAGGAACCAAATACAAAATATATCCTTATGGCTTTTTTTCTCTGAGGTATTATTGACCTTCATACAGCTTAATCTGGAAAGAAAAAAGGGGCAATAACATTAATCACTTAAGCACCTTCAGTATGTCCATCTATCTCACCTTCTAGTGGAATTAGTGCACACTATTGCAAAATGACTATACTGGCACCACTCCTCTAATACTTTGCGCTTCCATTTTCTTTATTGTTGTTGTTTAAGGGTGGCCTGGAAGTGTGTTAGTTTATTCTGGAATCCTTTCACCATTCCTCTCAGGAATAAGCTGATATTTGGACATTTTTTAAGGAAACATGAAATGATCCAGAAGAGTGGCTTTTTAATGGGGTTTTACTCCCAATGCAGTGGTACTTGGTATCTGTCTTCAAACTACAGAAATTAAGGGCTTGTCAAGGTCACTTACTAAGAGAGCCATATGGAGCCAGATCATTGGATCTGTGATTACAACAAAAAAGTTCTAGCAAATTCCTTGATATGTTTTAAGTAAAATAATGAGAATATGTAATCCATATTTTGATCATAAGACAATGAGGAAGTCATAAAAATAGTAATGGTATGGAGGCAGACTGGTTGGGTTCAATTTCCAATTTGATTACTAGCCATGTGACCATGGAAACATTATTTCACTTCTAGGAGACATTTGTAAAGAATGTTATTTACTTCTAGGTTTACTATAAAGATGAAGTAAAATCAGGTACTGAGCATGGTATCTATCATGTAGTAAGGGCTCCCTGTACCAATATTATGGCCAAACAAGAAAAATTATCTCTAAATGAATTATGTGAGATACATATAATTTAAATCCTATAAATGTAGAATAATATGTGTTTATGACTATATGTATGTCTGTATTTTTCAATTGTTTTCCTTTATAATTAAGAATTCAAATTTCTCTTTTCTGTTTTTCTAAACAATTAAATTTTTATTTCAGCTTTTATTAAACATCTAACCGCTGTCTTGAGATTATCTTGAATTCCAAAAGAAAAGGGCCTGAAAAGAAGGATTATTGTACACTTTCCATTGTGAGAGTTAACAATATGCCCCATGTCAACTTGTTATAATTGTATGAAGAATTTCCTTCAGCAGTATTCTCAGTATCCTTTTCCAAGCCTTCTAGTTAAATTTGTTTCCATTATGTTTTTATTGTTTCAATTTTATTATTGTAGAGGATGCATAGTTTTTTCACAAAATATAATGACTTCGCTCTTTACTGCTGCAATAGGAGAATATGCAAGTGTTAATAATGAATTGCCAGTGGCTAATCTTAAGTCTTCCTTCCTTTGCAACAAGCATTGGACACCTGCCGGGAGGTGCCCCTGGAAACGTGCTGTGATAACAGCTTCACTTATAGTCTTTTCAGACATACGCTAATTCTACTGCTTCGTGTGATTAACGAAAGAAAAGATAGGTCCATGACATGGAAAACTTAGCTAAGGCTTTTTTCCTCTTATGCTTAAAAACAAGTAACAAAGCCTATAAAAATGGCTCACTTGAAAACTACTACTGACTACCTTCTCCTATTTAGATTTAAGTCATATGCACTTCTGCAGCTAAGAGAAAGACAGAATGTTAGCATGGCTTAGCTTGCATAAATCATTTAAGCATTTCCCCAAATTATTTAAAGGTATGTATAAGTGAAAATCAAGAACAGGTCATTTGGGTTGGTGACTAAGGTTTAGTTATAGTAGAAATGAAACCTAACTCAACAATCCGGGGTGTAATAACAATGAAAGCAATGAATGGAAGTAAGAGGGAACCACCACAACCATAGGCTAGATGACCCCAATGCTGGGTAAATACCTCTGCCTAAATTCTGATCTTTAGAAAGAAAATTGGAGAGATTAGCTTGCTGTTCATCCCATGGATATTTCATACATGAATGGTAAATGATCATCTAGACCTGGAACTGTCCAGTACTGCCTAAAATTCTGTGTTCACCAAACATTCATGGTGTTTTGAATGTGTATCTGAGCTTTCCATTCAAAGTTATAAAGGTAGAAAGAACTACGAAAATATTGAGGGAAGCAAGGGCATCTCAGGAAAACAAGCCCATTCTAGCACTAGCAAATCATATCTGTTAGTTGTGCCACTGATGTCCCATCAAAAGATTAAAAACTAACACAGGTGAACTAGTAAGTCTCGATAACTGAATCCCAATAATGATGGGATATTTTCAGCATATTTTATATCAAGAAAAGATGTTGTACCATTAAATCAAACACCAGAATAAATATTACTCTATAGTGTATGGGGAATTTGAAAAAAGACAGGTGACACAAGTGGAAAGAAGGGTGTCTGAAAAGAAACAATGCTGCCAAAATGTTTTAGTGTTGTCTGCTACCACAAGGTAATTTCTCTAGGTTCATTTTCATTCCCTTCCTTCTTTCATTCTTCTGCCCCTCCTCCATCCATCTCTTCCTCCTTCCTTCTTTGTGATTAGGTCTATGTCTCCACTAAGTTATTTGAAACTGGAATGCCTTAATTAAATTTTGAGCTGAATTCTACTAGTGAAGCATCAAGTTGCTGGGTTGCTTTATGAATGATTAAAAGATGACTTGTCCAGAGCAACATGGCTCAGAAGATTGAATCTGAAGAGAATAGTGAATGTTGTGCTTCTCATGTCACTTTCTATCACTGAAGTCTGTGCACTAGAAGCTTCATTACTAGCACGCTCTTCTCTTTATCATTGATGAAGCTGAGCAGCATTAGCCAAGCATGACATATTAGCTCTCTTTAAACAAACACATCAATCTTGTGTTTTCATGTTCTCAGTTCATTATTGGAGTGATGGAGTGAAGTCAGGGCTTCTTTGTGGAGTTAGGATTCAAATGAGATCTAAAATCTGGGTGAGTGACATTTTGTTGAAGCAATTATTTTGGGAGAATAAATGATTACAGAAATATATACAGCTGGAGTTCTCAATTGAAAATAAAATTGTTATATTCCTAAATGTGGTATAAAATAAAATTGTATCAGTTAAAATACTGGACATTAAATTGCCATTCTGTTGTTTCTTTTCAAATGTTTTCCTAGTGTTTTAAAATAATAAGATGTATGAATATTAAAAGTACCATGGCAGGGATTTAGAAAATTCAGAAAGAATTGAACAAGAGAAAGAAAAATACTCATTATTTTCCAGTTTGTTGTTAATTAATTGTTTCCATTGTAATAATTTTGATACATCCTCCTTAGATATCTTCTTTTTTATAGTTTATTTAGTAGTATAAATTAGAATTTTTCATTTTTGGTTTTCATCTGAAGTCACAATATACTTTTATGGTTCTTAAAAACTCATGAAACTCAATTTATGAATCTGCAATAGTACTTCAAAATATATCTACAAATTCTATATCCTTAAGTACTTAATGCTAATTTTAGATATAAATAGAATTATAACTATAATCATGCATAAATACATTTCTAATAATTTATTCAAGTTAATTTTAAGCACATTATACGTAGTTAAGTCACTTTCTCTCTCTCTTTCTCTCTCACTCTCCCTTTCTCTATCTCTTAAACACACACACAAACACACACAGGAGGTGGACAGCTAACTCTCCTACAAGCAATTCACTTTATATGGTACATATGCTAGGTTTTAAAGTCCTTGTTAAAAATATAAAAGAAAAATATAGAGAAAAGTCCTTCTGCTAATTTGATAAGGCAAAAATGTCACATTTTAATATGTATATTTTAATTTGTTCGTTCAACTTTAATAATATTTATTTTAATTACATTTACTGCTGTTCTGTTACCGAACCCTGAAATGCCTCACATAAATTTTGGGTTACGTCTTAGTATTGAGGAATCAAGTTGCAGCATTCATCTTTCCCATCTGTCAATGTGTGCTTAAAACATTATAACACTATACAGGGATTATGATGGCAGTGTAGAAGGGAAGACGAATTTCTGCTTTATTCTTAGGGTCATCACATAGGCCAAACAAGAGTTCCCTGTGAAGTAAAAAATAAAGATATGGCAAATATATTTTAATGTGGTAGATTTCATAAATGTGACATTCATTAGTGCCTATGTAGTTCTTTTTCTGATGAATTGATTATTTCATCTTTAAGTAGAATTGTTCTTATAAATTTTTTTTTCTGAAATTATACAAGGACTTCTTAAAATGTTAATTTAGATGATATTGATGAAGTTAATTTGATCATAACATAACTTACAATAAAGTATATATCCAGAAGTCATAAAAGGAATATGATAATTAAAATGAAATGATTAAAACAAAGCTCAATCATATATAATTTGCAAGTATTCTCAGGGCACTGTAAGAACTTTTGAATAAGATTAGCAAAGCACTGTTAGTGACTTTAGAGGAATGAAGGAACTGGAAGAGATTCCAGATTATGAAGAATAAACTACATTTAATAACAAGAAAACAAAGTTTGATAGTGAAATATCACTGACTGGTGAGCTGAAGGACATAATATAAGAAGGGTAGAAAACATTTTTACACAAATGCTTTAAGATAACAGTGAAATCTCAGATCCATATGGACCAACAGAGAACAAATGACTTCAGACTAAGTGCCTCAATATTTCATATAGCTTAAATGGTATTTACTATATATGCTATTAGGTCAGAAATGTAGTAAGGAAATAATATTTCAACACTAGCCAGGAGTTTGAGGCAACTCTTTAAAAATTAGGATAAAAATCTGGAGAAACAGCAAATAGATGATGTAGAATTAAATCATTCTTTGTATGCATGTCATTATATGAAGGGCATTTTACAGCAATATAGAAAATGCAATGGGAGTATGAAAATGGGAGAGCATATATTAATTATTCTCATATATTTTATTGTGCAAAAGGGTGATCATTGGCAATGACATTGTAGTGCATCATTTAAAATAGTAAAAAAGAGGACTTTGAATGTCCTCATCACAAAGAAATAATAAATATTTGAGATGATGGATTACCAAAACATCCTGAGATGATCCACACTGTGTACATTATTATTGGTTAATTTAAAAACTGTGATATCATTGTTTTTTTTTAATGGCTGAGTAAAATTCCATTGTGAGGACATTATGCTAAGTGAGATTAGTCAGTTGCAAAAAGTAAGGAATCGGATGCTTTTCCTAATACGTGAAAGCTAAGGTGAAATGGGTCATAGGAGGAACTCCAGGTGAAAAAGAAGATCCTATAGAGGAGCAAATATGACAACCTAAATGAGGGGATTGGAGGGGGGGAGAAGGAAACTCTCTAAAGCACATGATATACTTAAACATATCAGGGTCAACCTCTAAGCCAAGCATGGGAAGGAGGGATGGGGAGGGAATGAGGTGGGGATTAGGTAGAAACTAACTGGGCGATGTGTGCATGTATGTCTACATAAGTTTTCTATCCCATTATAATGTATGAATACAGTGCACCAATAAAAAATTAAAATATAAAAGAGAAAATAATAAAAAAATAAAAAATAAAAAGTAGAAACTGTGATATTGGGATTGAGCCCAGGAGTATTCCATCACTGAGCTACACTGCAGCTCAGTCTTATATCTTCTTTTGAAATAGTGTCTCAGTAAGTTACAAATCTGTGATCTTCAAATCTGTTATCTTCTTGTCTCAGTTTTCCAAATACTGGGATTACAGGTGTATGTCACTGCACCTGGCTAAATTTTATTTTAAAATAGTAATTAAAAGAAGAACATATTTAGAAATAAGCAAAATAAGTATTAATTTGAAAATAATTATAATAAAAAGCCTTAGAAAATACTGTCCCAAATATCAATAGTTTGTTGACAGTTTGGACTGCAACATATTAGGCAAAAAACAAATGCTGATTTTCTTAACTATTGAAATACAGTACCTTAAGCCAGGCATGGTGGCACACACTTGTAATCCCAGCATTCGGGAGGCTGAGACTGGAGGCCCTTTGCAACTCAGTGAGACCCAGTTTCGAAATAAAGAATAAAAAATAGGGCAGGGGGTGAAGCTTGGAGGTCGAATGCCCCTGAGTTCCATCCCCAGACACACAAATACACACCTACAAAAAATACAATACCTTGTACATATGCTGATCATATATGTGATGAGAATATTAATATTTTTTGCACTACTGGGGAATGGAAGCTAGGGGCATTCTATCTTCAAGCTACACCCCTGGCCCTATTTTTTAGTCTTTTTTTAAGATTTTTATTGGTGCATTATAATCATACATCATATTGGGGTAAAAACTTGTGTGTACATACATGTACACATCACCGATTTAACCCCTACCCAATTCCCACTCCATTCCCTTCCTATCCCTCCTTCCCTTGCTTGGATTAGTGGTTGACTTCGATATGTTTAAATACATTGTGTGTTTTAGAGAATTTTCTTCCTCCCCCCTCCCATCCCCTCATTTAGGTTGTCTTGTTTGCTCCTCTATAGGATTTACATTTTCATCTAGAGTTCCTCCTATGACGCATTTCTCCTTAGCTTTCACATATTAGGGAAAACATCTTATTTCTTATTTTTTGTGACTGACTAATTTCACTTAGCATAATGTCCTCTAGTTCCATCCATTTCCGTGAAAATGATGTAATTGGATTTTTTTTTAATGGCTGAGTAAAATTCCATTGTGTACATATACCACAGTTTTGTAATCCATTCATCTGTTGATGGACATCTTGGCTGGTTCCATAATTTGAAACAGGGTCTCACTGAGTTACAAAGGGCCTTGCTAAGTAGCTGAGGCTGCTGGTGAACTGCAACCTTCAGATCTCAACCTCCCAAATGCTGGGATAAAAGGCTGGGATAATAATAATATTATTTTCTTGATTGAAAATTATGAACTAAAATATAATTTGGGCTAGAAGTTATTTTTTCTAAAATAATGACTTTTAAAGTTAACTATTCCTATTGGTTGAATAATAAATGTTCCTTGCTGCCCAGTAGGCTGAAACTGGTCATAGTTTGCTTAGTTCATTAAACTTTAATTTTTTTTCCCCCAAAAATTGTCTTAAGCAAAACTTCTGGGAGCTAATACACCTGAATAAAGTTAATCAGTTCCTTGACATGGGCATCTTATTGGCATAATAATTTTAATTTCATTTTATACCTATAAAGACATCTTTATTGACATCTTTACGATATTTAGCCCAGAGCATGATATATTTTTCATTTTGTAAAAGTTGTTTTGTGCATAAGTATAATTTTATAGTTCTCTTGATACAAGCACTTTTAAGTTTCTTCCTTGGCTAACTGAATTTTACATTAGAATTATGAATGCAAGCGTTCTCCCATTGTATTTCGTAATTGATTTTTATTTCAATACAGAAACGTGTTGTATTTTGGGTAACATCCAATTGGCTTATTATCTAATTAGTCCAAATCCATTTTAAGTTGATTGTCTCAGATTTTTAAGGCATAATTCTATATTCAATATGAAAGTCAACTATGTCCTACAATTAAATCTAATATAGCAGTTGAAAGAGCTATAGGTTAGTAGCAATTGTGAAGATGATATTATTACTTTAGTCACTATTAATTATTATTTATGACTATTATTGAGTGGTTGGCACCATTCTGAAGAATGAAAAGATAGCAATGAATAAATGGACAATATTCCCATCGTTTTGAACATATATTTTAAGGGTAATAGACAATCTAAATCCACACTCTTTCTGGGGAGGAAAAGCTATTAGAAAGTTTTGTCAGACAATTATCATTATCCACCTTTTAAAAATAGTTTTTCTTTTTTTGGTGGTACTAGGAATTGAACCCAGGGACATTCTAACTCTAAGTTATATCCCCAGTTTTATTTAATATTTTATTTTAAAATAGAGTCTTACTAAGTTGCTGAGGGTCTCACTAAGTTTCTGAGGCTGGCCATAAACCTGTAATTCTCCTGTCTCAGCCTCCTAAGTACTAGAACTATAAGTGTAGACCACTACACCTAAATAAATAAAAAAACTATATTTTTTAAGTCCATAGCACTCTATGGATAATGGACTGTCATTGGTAAGATTTGAAACAAAGACGCCAATTAGATTGTTGTAATGTCTAGGTGACAGGTGATGGTGATAGTAGCTTGAACCAAATGAGAATTTCAATTTCTCACTGTTAAAACAGGGAGAAATTACTATAGATTCTTGCTGAGTTTATTTGAAAGGCAGATATTTGGATTCATTGAAAGTAAATTTGGGTGTCAAAAGTTGAATGAAAAGGTTTGGTGAAAATTTGAGAGTGTGACATATAAAAATAAGGGTGGCCAATCTTAAAGTAGATTTTAAGAATATTTTTGTTATTAGAATGATGGTGATATTTGTACTATTACATTCACTTTTGGATATCATACTTTAAAAGGATTATTCATTAACTAAAATCTACTCAAAAGAATATTTTCATGATGATTAACTGCATTCAAGTCATATCATATGAAATCCAATCTTAGGAACAATTGATGTTCAACTCTAGAAGATGCATATGAGAAATACTAGTTTTTTAAAAAAATACATTGTATCATGTGGAAGAAAGAGAAGGTTTTTTAGACATGATCCTGAAGCGACAGAAATACTATTTAATGAATAAAAGAAGAACACAGAATTTTACTCAATATATGTCTGGATTGTTAATGTCAGTTCTGGTCTACATGCATTGTCTCTCTTAGGATGCAAAATTTATCTTTATTCAAAGAAGTCAAGCTTGGTTCATTGGATGCTTTAGAAGGGATAATGTAATGTCACTGTCAAGTGGGACTCTTCTAATCTGAAGGCTTGCTTTATTCTAAAATAAAGTCTTATCACTCCATTTTGATGTCTAGAGTAGTTAGCAGTACTCTATGTTTATATTTAATAATGTTTTGAAATCTGATTTCCTCAACAAATTTCAGAATGAGTAATCATTGTCAACAAATTAAAAAAATAGAAACAGACAACCAGGTGTAGTGGTACCTCCTTGTAATCCCAGTACTTGGGAGGCCTAGAAAGGAAGATCACAGGTTCAAAGCCAGCCACAGCAACTTAGCAAGACCCTCCTCAATACAGTTAGGTTCTGTTTCTAATAATAATAACAATAATAATAATAATAATAATAATAATAATAATAATATAGAAAGGGCTTGGACTGTGCTTTAGATATAGAATAGCCCTATGTTTAATACCTAGTACCAAAAAATCAAAAAACACTAGCTATAAAACTACCTTAGGTAATGTTTATTATGCTTTGCTGCAAAAATTGTGGTTTTATTTTAGCCCCAGTTATACTGAACCTTATATAAATAAGGCTCTTTTTATATTTTCATATGAAATAATAGTTTGCCTCCAAATAAGAATGGTAGAGATGATTCCTAATTTATCTCATTTGAACTGAAATGCAAAATGCCAGAGAGTTTTTCCTTATATTTTGTCTTTTATTTCTCTGCTAGTTAGATTCAACTCTAATATTCATTAAATTGTAACCATGGGATTGATATAGTAATTATCTTAGGCAGAAAGTTTTGCAAATCAAATTTTAAATGTTGGTTTTATGAAACTCGAACATCTATATACTTTTGAAAAGTTAAAATTCTTATTGAACTTGCAAAAATATTTGACATTGTCTTATTAATTATAGAAATATTAATATGATAATCTGATACTTCTGTATGATAAATTATGTTTCAAAGACAGCATGTCTTTATTCTGGAAAAGAAGTTAAAACAACCTGCATCTACATAGAATATTCATAATTTTAATAGGTCTACCACTTATGGCTCAAATAAATTTTAGGTGCCAATTTAAGTGTGTTTGAAAACTGAAAAGTCCATAGTTTGATTGAATCTCAAGGTTCATACTTAGTCCTAATGGTGATTACAAAAACATTGAACTGAAATACCAATGACCTCAAATAGTCTACTATTTGTCCAGCATTTCTGTTTGAAACATGATAGGCACTAACCTAAAGCCTTTCACCGCTAAATCTTATTTTTTCTCATTATTGTTAATAAACCCTCCTTTGAGGATACAGTAAAGTTTAAGGATAACAACTATTTAGATTTTAAGGGCTAAGACTTGGAAGATACTAACCATTAATGGAAAAAAATTCAATATTCTGAAGAGAAATGGTGAGATTACAGATATGTTACTACTGGGGATAATAGGAGCTCTTTTACATGGAGAATTGGATTAATGAGGCTTGAGGGAGAGGAAGAGGGAAATGTGAGAATCTGAGGAAAAGGGAAAGGATAAATGGAAATTCTGCCTATCTTGTGTGTTGATTTACAATGGGAGTGAAGTTTACTGGTAGTGATACCCAATGTTCTCCAACATAATCTAATTATCTTTTGGCTTGGGAAGTTGTTTCAACATTCTTACAGCCATAATCCAAAATGACTGAATACATAACGTAGAAGAATGAGATTTTATAGTTCCAGTCCATGTCAGGCTGTGTCTGTGGAAAGAGATCAGGGGATGGTGGCAGGAAGCAGAGAAAGGGAGAATGCTAGACTCCTCTCTCGTATCACAGAGGCTGGAGGCAGAGAAAGAAAGCAGAGGAGAAAACTTGTATAGTCCCAAAGGCCACATCCCAGATGCCCCTCAGTGACCACCAAGTCCTGCTTCTAACATTGCTACCTTGTTTTTGTGAGGGCTGGGGTGGGGGTTGGGGGGTATGCTAAATCTAAGCTGTTATACTTTATGCCTGTACTCCTAGACCTTACAGCAACCTTACAATTCAAAATGCATTTAGTCCATCTCCTCGAGTCTTAACAGTTCCATCAGTACTCAGAATTCCAAAGTATCCTCTGAGACTCAGAGTAAACTCTTGGCCATGAGCCCCTGTAAAAACAAGAAAACAAGTTACATACAATCAATACACAATGACACCGAGTAAACATTTCCTTGGCAGCCCTCCCCTATGGCCTGAATGATTTCAGTGGGCTGTGTACCTGCTCTTCTATCCTGTCTTTATGGCACATCACCTGTAGCCGTTCCTTGTGGTTGTTCTGTTTCTAGTACTTCAAAATCTCAGGGATTTTCCATGCAATTTCCATCTTCATGTCTTCAAAAACTGCCCCATTTAGGCCTCCTTACAAGAATTCCAACACTGCCACACACTGCCTGAGACCAACTGCCAGCAGAAAAGGTAACCATGTCCTCTTGAATCACTGTACTTGGGTCCTTTTCAATCATAGCTGCTGGCCCTACCTCCGCCATGACCACTGCTGGTTCTACCTCTGTCCTGACCACCACTTACTCCTTTCTTTAATCCATCTCATTTTGTTCCACAACATTTTCTCTCTGGGCTCTAATATTACACATGCCTTCCTGGCCAAATTGCAAATCTACAAAGTTTCTCTGATTTAGTTTTTGCTATCCAAATTTGGTGTACAGTTCATTTAATATGGATATCAATGTCTACAATGCAGTTTGGGTACTTTGCTGTTTTGAGATATCCTCTGCTAGCTCAATCATCAGTCCATAATATTTAAATTGGACTTCATAGGCTTGGCATGGTGGTGCATGCTTGTAATCCCAGTACTTGGAAGGCTGAGACAGGACAATTGCAGATTTGCAGCCAGCCTCAGGCACTAAGTAAGACCCTCTGAAACTTAGTGAGAACCAGCTTCAAAATAAAATGAATGTTAAAAAATAGAGCTGGAGCAGGGTGTGGTGGTGCACGCTTGTAATCCCGGCATTCGGGAGGCTGAGACAGGAGGATCACGGTTCGCAGACAGTCTCAGCTACTTAGTGAGGCCCTCTGCAACTCAGTGAGACCCGGTTTTAAAATAAAGAATAAGAAATAGGGCGCAGGGTGTAGCGTGGAGGTTGAATTCCCCTGGGTTCCATTCCCAGACCCGCAAAAAAAAAAAAAAAAAAAAAAAAAGTGTGGGGATTTATCTCAAAGATATAATGCCCCTTGGATCAATTCCCAGTTACACACACACACACACACACACACACACACACACACACAAGGCTTCACACAAAGTTTTAGAACATGAGTGAATTGTTGATAAGATCTTTGCTAAAATATAATACATATGCTCTCCACTCCATTTCTCTATAAAGTCCTCTTTATTCTCTTAAATACAATCTCTACAATCTGCCTTTCTTCAGCATTCTGAACCCTCCAACTTACTTTCACAAACCAGTTCCCAAGAGTCACAAAACTCATGGTCAGACTTAGATATAGCAGTGACCCCACTCCTCTGAAACCAATTTTTGTTTTGGTCAAGATGTTCACTTTTTTTTTTTAATCCAAAACAACGGACCATACAACTAAAGAATGGAAAATTTATATGCTCACAGTTTTGGAGATTTTCAGGTTTCAGTCCAGGCCAGGCTGGCTCTGCAGAGTTCAGGACAAAGTGTTGAAAGCAAAGAGATGGAAAGCGCTTAGTTCCACTCTCAAAGCAGGGAGTCTGTAAGCAGAAAGAGAGCAAGGGGAGGAGAGACCTCATATGATCCCCAAGGCGACACCCCCAGGAACCCCTCCTTAGCAAAGAAGACCTGCTTCCAGAATTGCTTCCTTCTCCAACTGATACATTTTTCTAAAATTATAGTACAGTGTCAAAACCTTGATATTCACATCAGTACCACTACCCGTTTTATCAGTATTTCTGTAGGTTTGCTTGTACTCGTGTGTTTCATTCTATACAATTTTATCTTCTGTTTAGGGTGTGCTTACATTGCCACATCAGGAAGATGAAGTTTCATCACAAGGTTTTCTTGATAATCCTTTTATGATTATATTCACTTACCTCTATCCTGCATGCCATCTCTGGCCTACTCATGAACAACTACCACTATATTTTCTATTGAAATATTTTATCTGCCAGGCGTGGCGGCACACGCTTGTAATCCCAGCATTTGGTAGGTTGAGCCAGGAGGACTGCGGTGCACAGACAGCCTCAGCTACTTAGTGAGGCCCTCCGCGACTTAGTGAGACCTGGTTTCAAAATAAAGAATAAAAAATAGCGCAGGGTGTGTACCTCAGAGGTCAAATGTCCCGGGTTCCATCCCACACCTGCAAAAAAAGAAATATTTTATCATTTCAATATGCTTTATAATTGGAATTATAATATGTTTTAAAATAGGTAGATGATAGATAGATAGATAGATAGATAGATAGATAGATAGATAGATAGGCTTTTCTTCCACTCAGAATAATCTCTGCAGATTCACAAAAGTCTTTTCACATGATATCATCAGTACTTGGTTCCTTTTAATTACGAAGTAGTACACTATGGTGTAAATGCATCAGAGTTTGTTTAAGCTTTCACCTATTGAAACACTTTTGGAGCTTTAGAGTTTTGAGCTATTGTAAATAAAGCCCAGTTATTTATGGATGAATATTCATGTACAGGTTTTGTGTGAGCACAAATTTTCATTTCTCAGAGATAAGTGTCAGCACAGTTTCCGGGTCAAATGATAATTGCATATTCAATTTTTAGGGAAACTACCATGTTTATTCAGAGTGGTGGTACCATTTGCATTCCTCCCAGTTGTTGTAGAATTATTCAGTTTTTCTGCATTTTCAGAAAAAAGATATTGTCATTATTTTTTATTTTGTCCATTGTGATCAGTGTGTACTAATTGCTTATTGTGCCTTTAATTTGCATTTCTCTGATGACTAATAATGCTAATCATCTTTTCATGTGCTTATTTGCCATCTGTGTATCCTCTTCATAGAGATGTATTCATCTATTTTGTCTATTTTCTTATTGGATTTTATTTTTACTTTCAAATTCTGAAAGTTCTTTATATATTCTAGACTCTAGTCACTTGTTAAGATACAGGATTGAAAATATTTCCTTCCAACATGTAGCTTGTGTTTTCTAGTTGTTATGAGCTTTTGAAGAACAAAGAATTTTAATTTTGATTAGATAAAATTTGTCAAGTTTTCATCTCATGCATCATGCTTTTTGTGTCAAACTTGGCTGGAAAATACTTAAAGTTTTTTCTAAAAGTTTTATGGCTTTAGTTTTTACATGCAAAGTCACGATCAATTATGAATTACTGTTTAAATATGTTGTTCTTTGATAAGTTTAGTTCAAAGCTTATTTGTTGTCCTATGTCAAATTGTTCTAGCACCATTTGTTCAAACTGCCATCTTTTCTTCATTGGATCATCTTTAAATCTTTTTCAAAAAAATCATTTGTATGTATTTATGATTGCTATCTCTGGGTTTTCTCTTAACCAGATCTCTACATTGGTTTTTCTTCCAGAAGCTCAAGGTCCTCATTAATATAACTACATTTGAGAACTTAATTATTGAGTGAAGTGATTATTTCATTTTATTATTATTTGAAGATGATAATAGGTATTTCAGAGCCTTTAATTTTTCAAATAAATTTTAGATTTTTCTATGTCTCTAAGTCTTCACATACAGCTATGTAGAGATTATATTCAACCAACAGATCAAGGTAGGGAAAACATTAATGTTGAGTTTCCCTATCTATGATCATATTTTGAATTTGGTATTTTTTATTCCTTTTGTTAATATTTGGTAATTTTAATAAATATATTCTAAACATAATTTGTTAAATGTAAATATGTGCTTTATGTTTGGCATAATTGTAACTTATGTTGCATTTAAAATTTTTATTTTCTCCATACTTAGTATATGAAAATGTGATTAGTTTTTTACACATTAATTTTGTATTTTATGATCTTATTCTAGGATCTTGTAATCTGTTTTGTAGATTCCTTGTGGTTTTCTATGTAGACACTCATGCCATCTATAACTCTAAATATAGTTTATTTCTTCTTTTCCAATCAGTGGTGGCTTATATGTCATTTTCTTGCCTTATTTTACTGACTACAATGTCAATATTGAAAAAGAATGATGAAAGTTTTAAATTGTCAATTGCAAAATTTTAATGTCATTATTAGGTTGAAGATTTATTATGAATTAATTGTATTACATGATATGTTGCATAATTACTCTTGTCCATTTATAGCAATCCAATTCTCTGGGTTTATCTTTGGACATGTCAGTCCCACTGGGAGTGAGCACAGCATCCTTTCCCTGTGAGAGGCTACAATGTCTGGTCTGGAAGTGTTATTATTTAGACTGTCATTTCATTATAAGTCCCTGTAAAATTACTTAGGAATGAGAGAGAAACATCAAAATTAAAACACTGTTTTTGTGAGTGTTCATATAAACCTCTTGTAACAAAAGGTTGCTATTTATCAGAAACATTGTTTTCATCGTTAAATAGAAAGTAAAGACTCTCACTCATCTCTAATGGTTAAAGTGTCTCAAACTTCTCATAAAAAGCTGAGGCTGAATAGCAGCATAGTATAAGTCAGCACATGATTTTGAAGAAATGAGGCTGTAAGTTAGTTGGCATATGATACAAATCTGTCCTAAAAATCTGTGTCAGAATAACCGCATAGTATAAGTCAGCACATGGCTTTGCAGAAATGAGGCTATAAGTTACTTGGCATGTGGTACTCCACTTATCTCAATTCCTGTGAACAAGCAGAAGAAGGAGTCACACACAAGTAGAGGAACAAGAAATAATTTCTCTGAGCAACATCTATTCAAGTGTGAAGTGGTAACAGAATTTACACAGAAGTTTCTTCCCACAATAAGCAGCCTCTTTGCTGTCTCCCCTAAATCTCTGACTAGAGAGTTAAAGAAACACAAAGACATCTGAAGATATGTTAGGTGAGTTTGTTTAAAATTGTTTCAGTAGCAAGTGAATCTCCATAGTATCACAATAAAGACTGAGAGGGAGGAGCATGGGAAACCTTTATACAGAACAAAAGGACGATCCATTTGACCCCCGGTTCTAATGCACAGTTTACCTCTTTTCCCTCCTGTCTGCAGTTCACTCACTTCTCTATTGCCTTCAAACAGATGTGTAAAACCTTAAGTGCTTTCCTAAGAACAAACATTTCAGACTATACCTGTGGCTACATTTGGATTGTCTTTTGTTATCTACTCTAAGAAAATCTTCTCTGAAGTAAGGATGATGCCTTTGGTAGAAAACATTAGTCATAAGGCCTCTTCATATGTTAACTAAAATTAACAGGGTTCATCATTCATCCAATAAATGTTTGTTGAGTACCTATTATGAATAAGACAGATGACTGAGAAAAATTGAGCTATTAAACAACTTTGTCATTTTACCATTTAAACAAATAAACAAAACCTCAATTCTGAATAACATTTCTTTAAGGAAAAAAGTGTTGCTACTGAGTGTGCTTGCAAAAAAACGAATCCTGTCTGATTGAGCATTTTAGAAGTTTAACTAAGCTTTTATTTGGGGTAAACTATTTCTATTTCTATCTCTGTGAATAACTCTATGATCTCATCTTATCCTTGAAATTTATCTAGTGTCTTGAATTCCACTAGAATGAACCTGACCAATGACCATGGTTTACAAAGAAATATCATGCCAACTTCTGAGAATAGAACTATGTACTTAACAACTTCCTTCCACTATAGTTTATTTCTGTCTGGATCATGGCCACATATAGTTCTTGAATTCTTTCTTTAAACTTTACTTCATCTTGATTTGGGGAACAAATGCAGTGTATTTATATCTTTCTCAGATTGTCAGCATTATTTTCAACATTCTGCTAGATAAAGTTCTTAATTTGTTTTTTCTTATTTATTTTGACAAGTTTGGGTATACTTTTGTAGCCTAAAGATCATCAGATTCATCTACCAAGAGATATAAATGTGGTCATCTTAGCATTTATGTGGAAATTTCACTGAGATATGACCTTCCACAGGTACAAGTGTAGGATCTCAGCAACTCCAGCTATTGCCTAAGCCACTTACAGTGTGTTTCCCATCTGTTTGGATGCTGATTTACACATATAGGTATTATTACTTTCCCTCCATGTATTCACTGTTGCTTAACTTATAGACTTATTTTTAATCATATGTTTTATATTTTCTATTATTGTGATAACTCATTTGCAGCCCCAAACAAGTCATTATTTAAGAAGCATTACTTGTTCCCATCAGTGAAGTGGCCTTCATGAAGAAGCCACACTCAGGAAGCTACATGTGCTTCTTATTCAATTAACATGATGCTCTAGAAAACCAGTCCTACAAGGTCAGGGAACAGATATCTATTTGCAGAGTCAAGGGTTGTTGAGTATGCAGTGCTTTACACAGGGATAGGAAGGAGTTCTTTAAGGTTTTTGGAATTATATATTGATTGCTCTGGTATATAATCAACTGAGTGGGTTTCTCAAGATGCATAGAACTATAGAATATAAAAGGCACATTTTATTATCTGTGCATTTTACCTCAGTTTAAAAAACTGAAAATATTTTATCTTATGCCTGTCTCCATAGTGATGGACAAATCAACCTGGTAGCTGAGTTGGATGTGGGGGAGAGGGCACAAATGGTAATCCCTCTCCTCCTTTGGGCTTCACTTCATGTCCCCTTCCTCCTTTAGCCAGAATGCGCAACTTCATGCACATTTCTTAACAACAGTAGATTTCTAGACCCAACGATTCCAATTCTAAATGTATGATAAAAAACCAAATAGTAAATTTGTATAAATTCACTGGATGATATGGCTTGATGCCCTGCAAAACTTACTCTCTGATAATTTTAATTTTTAATCAGTGGGTTGTATTACAATAATTTTATTTTATTTTTATTTATTTATTTTTTTAGCGGTACTGGGGATAGAACCCAAAGCATTCATTCTACCTTTAAGCTATACCCCCAGCCCTATTTTTTTATTCCTTATTCTGAAACCAGGTCTTATTAGGTTGCAAAGGGCCTCACTAAGTACCTGAAGCTGTCCTTGAACCAGGATCCTCCTGTCTCAGCCTCGCAAATGCTGGGAGTACAAATGTGTGCCACCATGCCCGGCAATCATCTTATTTTAAAAACACACATGCAGTGGACTTCATATATGACTCACTGTATCAGATTTTGCAACATAGTCAAACACTAAACAAATAAACCAGGCAAGTGTGGTAGCACATACTTGTAATCCCGGCATTTGGGATGCTGAGACAGGAGAATCCTGGTTCAAGGACAGCCTCAGATACTTAGTGAGGCCCTTTGCAACAGTGAAACCCTGTTTTAGAATAAAGTATAAAAATATAGGGCTGTAGCTCAGAGGTAGAATGCCCCTGGGTTCCATCCTCAGTGCTGCAAAAACAAACAATCAAATTAAACAAATGCCTTGTTATAGTTTCTATCTAGAACATCCTCCCATGGGCTCATGTGTTAAATGTTTGGTCTCCAACTTGTCATTAGTAGAAAGTGGTGAAACATTTAAGAATCTACTTCCGGTCAGAGGCTTTGGGTTATTGGGGCTGTTCCCTTGAAGGGGGCAGTGGGAACCCAGCCCATTTGTACTGTTCTTTGCTTCCTGGTTGCCATAAGTTGAGACGTATGCTCCATCACACATAACCTGCCACCATGTATGACCCCACCATTGGCTAAAAAGCAATGGGGATGGAGACTAGGGGCCTATGAAACCGTGAGCCAGAAGAACCCTTTTCTCCTTATGAGTTGATTATCTTAGGTATTTTATCAGAATGATGAAAAACGTGGCTAACACACATCTGCTTTCCACAACAACATTTCTGCTACATTGATCTTAAAGTCTCTGCCTCTCTGAAAGTATTCTTTCCATCTTTATGGTATTATTAACTTTACAATGGTCTTTCTGTACAACAAAAGTACCTCTCACTTCAACTCATTTATTCTGGTTTTCCCTCTTTTGAGTTTGAAATACTTCTTATCTCTTTCCATTAAAAAATATGTGAAATTGCCGGGTGTGGTGGTGCACGCTTGTAATCCCCATGCTTGGGAGGAGGAGACAGGAGTATCGCGCAGGTTCAAAGCCAGCCTTGCTGGCTTAAGAGACCCTGTTTCCAAAATATAAAATCAGTCTGGGAGTGTAGCCTGGAGGTAGAAGGAAGGGTTTCCAGGAACCCCAGTTGCCAAAAAAAAAAAAAAAAAAAAAAAGTGTGAAACAAGCCAGGCGTGGTGGCTTACATTTGCAATACTAGTACCTGAGAGGCTGAGACAGGAGGATTGCAGGTTTGAGACCAGCCTCAGCTACTTAGTGAGGCCCTCTGCAATATATTGAGACACTGTTTCAAAAAAAATAAAAATAAAAAATATCTGAGGGAGTATAGCTCAGGGGTAGAATGCCCCTAGATTCAATCCCTAGTACAACAAAATTAAAAAAAAAATGTTTGAAACTATTAAAATATCTTTTTTTGGTCTTTTCTCCTTCATTATACCTCTATTATAGGATATTGTTTTTATTTCCACAGATTATCTTTATTCTCTTTTCTGGTCCACTTTATTATTATTGCAAATATTATTAGTAATGGCATTTACCTATTGTTCATGTTGCCTTAAATTTTACTGCTCAGAATGTTTAACACAGTTCTTCACAAACTATGATGTGATCAGACATACAGCAGTTTCACTTTAGATCATGTATTCTGAGTTCAGATTGCCATTTTTGGGACACTTGTTGGCTTGATTTTTTAAAAATTCTGGTTAAACTTCCCTTCTATCCTAGCCCCATATCACTTAGAAATCTCATCAATATTCATTAAGATTCTCATTTAAGTCTGTGAATAAAGTGCTATCTTAAGGCACAGGATGAAAGATAATACCCACCAAAATTGGTGTGATCCATTAATTGGAAACCTCTGGGTATAGCTGCTCAATCAGATACAAGTTCACCTAATTGTGTAATCATCCCACTCATATTCTCCTTTTTATTCACAAGGGCATCATGAGAGACCTGTAAGTGTCTTATTGAAATATGGATATTTCTTCTCTACTGCATTTTCTGATTTTCTAGTCTGGTAAGCCTGTCAGAAAAGAAAACCAGCTTAGTCTAACAAGGCTTATTCCTAGTCTACCCATAGATTACTGCTTTCTTTTATAGTAACTTGCAACCTATATTATAGCTACTGCTTCTGAAATCTTGGCTAAAATTGATGTAAAAAATTGATTTCAAAATACAAATATTTTCCTTGAACTCTAGTCTTATGGAATGGTTTCTGTTTACAATGAATGTTCTAAGTTAATTATTTTTATTTAAAAATGTATTGGGCATTATAAATGAACACAACAGTGAGATTCATAGTGGTCCATTTTAATATGCATGTAAAATTATTTGGCTTCTTTACCTTCCCCTTCTCTTTCCTCTTCGTTTCCCAAAAACCCTTCCAAAATTTATGGTCTCCTAATTTTCATGAGGATTAATTTATTTTTTATTGAATCTTGAAATGCTTTTCTCTCTCCAAACAATATTCCACATGTAAAGAGAAAGATAAAATAACTTTTTTCTTTTTTCTTGTGTGTGTGTGTGTGTGTGTGTGTGTGTGAGAGAGAGAGAGAGAGAGAGAGAGAGAGAGAGAGAGAGAGAGAGAGAGAGAGAGAGAAACAGAAAAAGATACAGACTAGGGACTGAACCTAGGGACATTATACCTCTGAGCTACACTTCCAGCCCTATTTTATTTTTATTCTGAAACTGTCTCACTAAGTAGCTGAGGCTGTCCTCCAACCTGTGCTCCTCCTGCCTCAGCCTCGTAAGTACTGAGATTATAAGAAGACGCCACTGCACCTGGATGCTCTTTTGTATATTTTTAAAAGCTTTTTAACTGATATAGAAAAAATATAAAAGTTGGACATAGGTTGTCCATATTAATGGGGCCCCATAATATTCTATACAAATACATATTGGTAATGTAGAGATCAATTTAACCATATTTTGTCTTTTCAAAACGTTTTATATTTTTATGATGAAAATGTTCAAATTTCTTTTAGCTTTTTGGAATGCACACTACAAAATTGTTAGTATACTGTGCAACAGAGCTTCTGGCTCTCAATCATCTTTCTCCATGACCCACGATTGTTTCCAGCCTCTGATATCCACTATTCTACTCTCACCTTCTATGAGATTAAATTTTCTACATTCCACATATGAATGAGATCATGCAGTACTTGTCTTTCTGTGACTCATTTACTTTACTTACTGCAATGATCCATGCCACATATAACAGAATTTCATTGCGATTATCATTATTTTGTAGTATTGGTGATTGAAACCATAGCCATTTTACCAATGAGATCTCCACCCCTATGCTCTTTTTAAATCTTAAAACAGGGTCTTGCTAAGTGACCACACTCTAGACTTGAACCAAAGATCCGTTTTTGCCTCAGCCTTCCCTTCCAATTACTGAGATTACAGGTGTATGCCATTGAACCCCGCTGAATTTCATTCGTTTTTTTATGACTACGTAGTCTTCCATTTTTGCATATGTGGCACTTATCAGTTGATGCACTTTGGTTGCCTCCGTTTCTTGGCTACTGAGAATAGTGCTGCAAAGAACACGGAGTGAAGAGTTACCTGAGCACCCTGATTTTAAGTAAATGAGCATTTTTTACCAGTCTATTTAAGTCTTATAAAATGATTCATTAAAAATAAGAAAGTGACAGCAGCCACATAAATTACAAATAGCTTGAAGTAATATGTTTGTAATATATATTACAAATAGCTTGAAGTTTATTTTACACAATATTGTTTAGTGTACCTGTGTTTGATTGTGAACTATCACATGAGGTTAGGTGTTAAATTTTTCAAGTGTGGTGTAATATTGGCCTAGAATATAATTATTTTGGAGCATTTTGAATTTTGAGATCAGGGTGTTCAACATGTAAATGTCTTTGATTAATATAAAGTCCTGTTTTATGTGTGGCACCAGAGATTGAACCCAGGAGCATTCTACTTCTGAGCTACACCCCCAGCCATATTTTTTTTTTCTTTTTGAAACAGGGTCTTGCTAGGTTGATGAGAGTCTCACTACTTGCCGAGGCTGTCTTGGAACATCTGATACACCTGTCTCAGCCTTCCAGGAACTGAGATTACAAATGTGCGCCACCACACCCAGCTTTAAAGTCATGTTTTAAAATGAGTTGCTATCTCTTACCTGTAAAGGTTCAAAAATCATTTCTTGCATTTATCAGAAAAACTTTGAAATGTATACTTTATGCCAAGTTCCTGGCTAAGGACTGAGGAATAGTTGGAATGAAGTACAGATATTTTCTTGCCTTCCTGACATTCAAATTATAATTCAAAACTGAGAGAAACAAGCCAAAGCACGGTTTATATCAATGAAGTTATCTCTAATGCTAGCTGTGAAGAAGTCACAGGGTGATAGAGAAGTCCATATGCTTATTTGCCTTCTTAGGACTGGGAAATGAATAATTCAGTTAAGAGATCAGTGATGAGCCAGGTGTGGCTGTGCATCCCTGTAATCCCAGTACTTGGGAGGCTGAGAAAGAAGGATCACAAGGTTCGGGGCCATCGTGTAGTGTAGTAAACTCATGAGATCCTGTTTCCAAATAAAAAGTAACAGAGAGCTGGGAAGTGTAGCTAAAACTTAAATCCCCAGTACCCCCTCACATAAGCGCGCGCGTGCGCGCGCGCACACACACACACACACACACACACACACACACACACACACACCCTGGCATTGTGACTAGCAGGAGAAAACACATGGGGATTTAGATGAAGAAGATTACAATCAGAGGGAAAAAGTTGAAAGCTTTTGAGAGCTGCTTGGGAGGTTGAGACAGGAGGATCGCACAGATTCAAAGCCAGCCTCAGCTACTTAGTCAGGCTCTCAGCAACTTAGTGAGACCCTGTTTCTAAATAAAGTATAAAATAGGTCTGGGAGTATAGCCCGGAGATAGAAAAGCCCCTTTGTTCCAATCCCAGTACCACAGAAAATAAAAATAAACAAAGGAAGCATTTGAGACAAGAGAGAAAAAGGCAAATGTGACTAAAGCCCAGTAAATGCTGGGAAGAAGGACAGGATGGATTCAGAGACAAAAGCAAGCATCACCTGGAAAGGGGGCCGTCCATGAAGTACAACAGTAGTGTTGAAAGACCAGGAGTGTTGGGATTTTATTTACACTTTTGAAAACAATCTTTTTACTGCTGTGTTGAGAACTGACTTTGGTAGTCTAGTATGGGGATAGAGGGACTAGCAGGAGCCTCTTACCGCAATTCCTGAAGGAGATAATGCTGTTTCAGACCACTCTGCTGACTTCAGGAATGTTGAAAAATGACTGCTAAAAAGAGGTTTTGGAGGGAGAGCCAACAGCTCTTTACTGTTGGACTGGATGTAGAATGTAAAGAAAGCAAAGCCGGGTGTGGCGACATGCCTGTAATCCCAGTGCCTGGGAGGCTGAGACAAGAGGATTGCGATTACAAGTCCAGCCTCAGTAAACATGCCTAGGCTTTTTTCACATTTTCAACATGCAGTATGTTTTTTTCTTCCTTGTGATAATTAAAAATACATGATATTATTTACATATGAGCTTGACAGCTCCTTGGAAAACTTTCTCTGTAGTGTGTCATGACACAAACATTTCTTTTTCACTTTTAGCATATAAAGTTTACATGTTATATTTGTAAAGTTTAACAATTTATATATCACTGTAAACACATCATATTAATTACAAAATATATAGCAAATATACATATACTAAAATAACAATATAAACTATATAAAAACTCAAGTCAGGAACTTCCAGTGAGCCAGCTACATTCTTCTTTCCTTCTTTTGTTTATTTAGTAGAAATGCTATTTGGTTTCAGAATTTAATTAAATTATTAAAAACTCAAAAACAATTTTCTGGACTCTTATGTGAATGTTTTATTTCATGCATATTCTGTGAGCTTATTCAACTTCAACCTTTAAAAAACACGTTTACAGTTTTAATTCACAAACATGTACAAGGACTGAGGAGAAGAAAGCAGGGTGGGATTCTGAAAAAAAAAAAAACACAAGTAAAGTATAAGTACATAAATTTATCACTTTGAATCTCACCTTGTTATTTAATTATAATGGACCAATAAAATTTTTAACAAGCAAAAAGTACTGCTAACATGAGAATTATATTTCCAATTAAAATAATGCCATGTGTATTTCATCCATTTTGCTTTACATTTTTTTATTTTTCTGTATCCTGTTTTCTATATCTTCTTCCAGTAAAATCAGTATTAATGTTGTAATACAGGACACAACTAATAGTTCAAGTCCTTTTTAGAAAGAATACAAAAATTAGAGCTTAGGTTTGTCTACAATTTGCTTTGCTTTGTAATGATATAGTGTATATCTCCAGCTATATTCATTTATACAACTCTAGCTTATTATTTTTATTTTCTATAGAATGTTATTATATATATTATTTATATAGCATGATTAACCATTTTATTCTTCCCTTATTTATGACCAATCTGACAATACTGTAATAGTTACCATTTATTTATTTTAATTTGATATATTCCTGTATGTGGGGTAGCTAGATCAACATGTAAGCACACTGAAAATACATCCAAATATTTCCAGATTGATTTCCCATCCCTTCCAACAATGGGTGAGAGGATCCTTGACGCTACATCTCTACCAGCATTATCAAATTTTACACTAATAAGAAAGATTATATCTTGTTTGTTCTATTTTAACCCTGGATATTAGAGGAAGCAAGATTTTTTTGTTTCCTTCCTTCCAACCTTCCTTCCTTCCTCCTTCCATTCCTCCTTCCCTTTCTCTCTCCCTCTCTCCTTCTTCTGGTGCTAGGGATTAAACCCAGGAGAACTGTACCTTTGAGTTATCACCCCAGCCCTATTTCATTTTTTTGTATGGAAAAAAGATCACACTGACTTGCTGAGACCTTGCTAAGTTGCTGATCTTGTGATTTTGTCTTGGTCTCCCAAGTACTGAGACTGTAGGTGTGCAACACTGCACCTGGCAGGAAGCAGGATTTTCTACTTGCAGTTTTCATTTGAAGTTCTGTTTGGTATTTATTATACCTTTGTTCAGTTTTTTCATTATGCTGATTGCTTTCTTCAATATGTACACATTCTTTGTACATTTTGTTTATATTTTGAGTTCTGTATGTTTTAAATTAGCCAGACATTTTTATTAAAAAGCTGAAATATATTGTACACTATTTATAATATGTTTTTGTTACTTAGGACTATGACTATGATGTTGTTAATTAAATGTAATTAAAGCATAGGAAAATCCATACTTAATGGCAGCATAATAATTTCTAACATAGCTTCAACATCATTTTCTTATTTATTTTCCTTATATTGGCTATAGAGATTTTTTTTTTGGTGGTGGTGGTACTGGGGTTCCTGGAAGCCCTTCTACCTCCAGGCTATACTCCCAGACCTGTTTTTTTTATAATTTTTTTTTTTTGAAACAGGGTCTCTTAAGCCAGTATGGCTGGCTTTGAACCTGCGCGATCCTCCTGTCTCCGCCTCCCAAGCGCGGGGATTACAAGCACCACCATGCCTGGCCAATAGAGATTTTTAATGCTTTTACAATAAAAACATTACTTATTATAAAACATTTAACTTGATACATTATATTTTCAGTTTAGAATTCTTGAATGAATATTAGTGGATTCAAACCCATTAACATGTCAAGCATTCTATTTAACATGTTTAATAAATATAATTTTTCTTTTTCCCTTATCTCTTTATTCTGTTTCCATTGACAGAAATATATTTATGCAGATTACAATATTTCTAAATGTGTTTTAGTTGAGCTGATCTTTATACAATTAAGCTCTCCTTTTTTGGTTAGTGGATTTTTTCCTTTATTTTCCAATAGTTATTTTTTATGCTATTCTTTCCATTTTGAGTGATAAAGCTTCATGCACTAACTTTGAAAAATGATATTTTATGTTTAATAAATCTTCGGGTTAGAAGACTCAATGGAGAGATTTATATGCGCATGCAAAATATTTAATTATATAAACTAACAATAATTTTGCAAAGTTGTTTCTTGCTTATTTTATTTCTGGCACTAAAGTGGCTATATCATGGAAACAAGAACTTTATCTGATTCATTCCTCCCTACCTACCTGCCTTTCTTTCTTTTTTTTATTTTGTGTATGTATGTAATACTGGGGATTGAACCCAAATACATTCTACCACTAAACTACATCCTCAACTATTTTTAATTTTGTTTTGAAACAGGATCTCACTAGACTGCTGAGGATGGTCTTGAACCTGTGATCCTTCTGTCTCAACCTCCCAAGTACTGAGATTACAGTCAGTCATTACCATCAGTGTAAAATACTTTGGGTGTTTGATAGTATTTGTCAAATTAGTGAATTAATTGTTCAACTTGTTCAAGCATTTATTTCAAAGAAAGTTTTACTTTTACTTAATATCAGTCGAGATTATGTTGAGAGAGAAACTAAATTATTTTTGTTTTACCTGGACTTCTAGGTATTAAAGAAAATTAAGAAATGAGCAACTTACTTTGGGATAAAGATATATTCTTTTGCATTGGGGTGGTATCTTAATAACTAGTGCATAGAAAGGGACATATGCCCTCGCACTCTCCATTGTTTTGATTTTGTAGGCAGCTGGTCTTAGTTTGGACAACCACACACAATCTGCTACTGTGGTGTCGCCATGTCAAGTCAGTTGTAGATGTCAAAGAGGGAAAGTCTAAAGGCCTCTCTAAAGAAAGGTTTCAGAAAGAGTCTAGAGTCATGTATGAATGCACAGGCTACAGTCTGTTATTCATTATAGACAATCCCAGCTGCGCAGGGCTGTGATTGGTTGGCAGGCTGGCATTTAATGCTCCGTGTGAGCCACAGGCAGAGCTAGAAAGGCTGCTTAATGTTTCAAATCACTACTTTTATTACTCGGACTTTTTACAAAAGTGGCCTGTACAATAAGTGCTTTTGATTTCTATTAAAATGCAAAAGGAATCTAATATAAAATGATCATAGCCTCATAATACTGTAGTTTGAAACATCTCCTTCTTCACACTGAAATATTTAATGGTTTATATAACATCCCCACATAGCATATGCTCTTATATATAGATAGTGCCATGCCTCCTATTTATTAATAGGTAGATTTTTCCTTACTAATAGTTTATGATTTAATGTATTTTGTTTTTCTTTACTTCAAATGTCTATCATTTGTCTATGATATTTAATATCAATATCAAAATTAAAAGGCAGAGTATATATATATATATATATATATATGATGTAAGTAAATATTAATCATCAAATAATTCATTAATTGACTCATTGTGTTTCTTAAATTCGTAGCTTAGACACCCAAGCTATGCAGCTATTCTCCTATATTCATTCAGAGTAAACTCCTTTCATATCAGCATTACCCAGGATCAAATTGTATTAGCTGTCAGTGATGAACACAGCCTTGAATTACAATAGAAAAAATAAAAATGTAAGAGTGATAATTCAAGGATGCTGCTATTAGAGATATGCTCGAAATTGTATTTCTAGCTTTCAAGAAACCAGTGTGAAGAGAATAACAGAGGTTTAAGATTCATGGTGCCTGAATTAATTTTTCTCAGTCCTTTGTCAAGTTTTGAGGTCTCCTTTCTCACTCATTTGTGTTTCCTAAAGATAGACACTTACTCATTAAAAGCCTTATAGAATAACGGGAAAAGCAAAACAAAACAACAATTTTAAAAAAAGCCTAAGAGAATAGCTACCATCGTTACAAAAAGGGAATGGGAGTGTGTGTTTGAATTACACTGAAAGCTGTCTTAATACTTATCTATGATTAGAAGGAGAAAAGAAAATATGTGTAGGCTCTCCTGTTTATACAATGCTTTTACTGAATTACTTGGTTTGTTGAAAAGCTTATTAATGCTGGAAACTTCCAGGGATTCTCTTCAAGGACTATCTGCAATGTTACAGTGTTTCCTAGGACATTTATCAACTATGCTAAATAAAACTTCACTTATCTTTCAGGGAATTTTTAAAACAAAGTATGTCATAGATTGGTAGGTTCAAAAGAATATCTAGTTTTTTCTCAATACGTAACGTGTGGTGAAATGAGCTAAATAAATGTCTTTGATATTTATTGGCCAAAATGGCATGGCTATCCTTAGCAAAATAATTCTCCTTAGTATCTTGGTAAAAATTCTCTTTGGATTCACTTAATTTTTAGTATAATTTAATCTTATTATAATGGTTTTAAGTTTTACTGGCTGCCTGGGCAGATGGAAAAACTTCTTTGCTTCTCTGTGTGTGTGTGTGTGTGTGTGTGTGTGTGTGTGTGTGTGTGTGGTACTGGGGATGGAACCCAGGGGCCTTCTACCTCTGGGCTAAACCTCCAGACCTATTTCATATTTTATTTAGAAACAGGGTTGCACTAAGTTGCTGAGACCCTCCCTAAGCTTCTAAGGCTGGCTTGGAACCTGCGCAACCCTCCTGTCTCAGCCTCCTAAGTACTGGGATTACAAGGGTGTGTCACCATGCTCAGCTGGAGAAACTTCATTCATCACTGGGCTTCTGTTGCCTTCATGACATAGTGCTCTGAGATAATTAATATTGTAGTATAATTTTAATTTTAGTAATTAAATATGGCTTAAAATCACAGACATAATGTTTTTATTGAGCCATACTAAGATGAAAATTTAGGGTATTTTCTAAATGTATGCATGTAGTTTGAAAAGTTTATTTTCTTACAATGGCCAATATACATGAAAAATGGTTCAACATTATTAGCAATCAGAAAAATGAAAATCAAGACTACATAGAGATCCCATCTAAGTCTAGTTAGAATTGCAATTTTCATCAAGAATGTAAGTATAATAAATGGTGGGGAAGATGTGGAAAATAGAACTTTTATACATCTTTGGTCATCTTATAAATTAGTGCAGTTATTATGGGTATCAGTATGGAGGTTCCTGCAAAGACGAAAAAAAAGAAATCACCATAGGACTCAGATATACCACTTTCTAGAATTTTTACAAAATAATTAATGTTAGAATATTATAGTAATGCATATGTATTCATGTTTATAGAAGCACAATATACAATCACCAAGTCATAGATCCAACCCCTAGATCAAACTTCATTATAAGATGAATGGATAAAAAATATTGTATATGTACAATTAAAATTTACTCAGCCATAAATAAGGGCAAAATTATGTCATTTGCAAGAAATAAATGGAATTAGAGAGTATTATACTAAGTGAGAAGAGCCAGTCTCCAAAAGTCAAGGGTCATGTAGTGAAAGTTACAGAGAAAATAGAAAACAAAAAAAGACTTCAGATAAATGAGGAGAGAGAGACCGAACCAGTAGAATAGTGAAAAGGTGCTGGGGAAGAGAAGAGAGGAGGGAAAAAGAACAGATGAAGAAAACCGTTCAATTAATGTAATGTCCCTATGGGAAGATATCACTGCCAATCTTACTAACATGTGAGGAGTGAAGGGAGCAGGGTGGGATCCAGAGGTAAACACAGCAAGTGCTGTGAACATATATATTTGTATCACTTTGAACCTCACTATGATGTATGAGTACAATACACTAATAAAAGTATATTTTTATTTTATGTTTCAGTACTATGGGTTGAATCCAGGGGCATTCTACCTCCAAGTTACTTCTTCATTCCTATTTTTTATTCTTTATTTTGAAACAGGGTCTCACTAAGTTGCAGAATGCCTCACTAAGTCGCTGAGGGTGGCCCCATAACTGTAGTCCTCCTGTCTCAGCCTCCCAAGTACTGGGATTACAAGCGTGCGCCACCATGCCCAGTTAAAAGTACATTTTACAGCCGGACGTGGTGGCGCATGCTTGTAATCCCCACGCTTGGGAGGCTGAGACAGGAGGAATACACAGGTTCGAAGCCAGCCTCAGCTACTTGGTGAGGCTCTCAGCAACTTAGTGAGACCCTGTTTCCAAATAAAATATAAAATAGGTCTGGGGGTGTAGCCCAGAGGTAGAAGGGCTTCCAGAAACCCCCGTACCACCACAAAAAAGTACATTTTACAAAACAGTAGATAGAAAGATCACAGTATCTTAGACTTTGATTAAAACCTAGAGTGTTAAAACTTACATGATTAGAATTGTGAATGTAGAGTAGGTTGAACAAAATCACTCATTTTGTCTTCCTAATCACAAACTGGTAAGTTTATCTGTTCTTATGGTTTTATATTTTTCACCGATGGGACAGGGAAAGTTGAGATATGACCCAGCTGTTTTGAAATCATTGCAGGCTATCTTTAATGGAGTATTTAAGAATTAATCAATTTGTTACTAAGATTTTGAACATATTGGAACACATAGAGTTAATTGTGGCTGTACAACAATAGCAAAACAACAGAACATATTTAGATGACTGTTCAGTTATTGACCAGTGTCTCAGTATTTGTCCATGATGATCCCTGCCAAGAGCTGAATTGAAATGGCAAGTTTTTCAGCACCTTTAAGACATCAGTTTTCTGTACATCTTACAAGAATAGAAAATGTTGGTGTCCTGTGGGTTAAAATACATTAATTCCACATAAAGCACTCTACAAAAGGAAAGGATATTTGATTTGTATGGCTTTAAAGTTTTAACAGATGAGTCTATCCCTGTGAGACCACAGACCATTTACCATCACTAGATTGATTTCTTTCAATGCTGAAGGCTCGATGGTACTTTTCAGCACAGTTCATTGTGAGTAGAATGATACTTCAAATACACATTAACTAAAGAGTCTTCAGAGGCTGTATTAAAGAGATGAAACTCTGAGTGGCAGAGAGGAGAGTAGCATTTAATAAGAAGCAAAATCTGTGATGAGGTCTGTATAAATAAAACTGTTATATTAAGAATTGCTAAGTTTTCTTTACAGGCATTGAAATAATCAAGTAGCCTTGTGATCAGTGCTGTGCCAATTTGTTTGAAGAAAAAGTAATTTGTAGTGTTTTTAGTATGTTTTTCATTTTGTTATATGACTATTCTGTAATTTTTCTGAAGTTAGCTTGTTTTCTAGATAGATACATTTATAAGATAATTGCCCCATACAAAAACTGATATCAATTAAACTGATACATTAAGAAATTGGAATCTTATTTCTAATATTTTTATTTTTTAAATCTTTAGTTAAGCTGGGAGTGATAGCTCATGCTTGTAATCCCAGCATTAGGGAGGCTGAAATAGGAGGATTAAGGTTCACAGACAGCCTCAGCTTCTTAGTGAGGCCCTTCACATCTAAGTGAGACCCTGTGTCAAAATACAAAATAAAACATAGGGCTGGGGTGTACAATGTCCCTGGGTTCTATTCCCAGTACCACAAAAAAGGAAAAAAATCTTTAGTTAATTTTAAATGTCATGGAAAATCTGGAAAGTGCAATGCAAAAAGAAGTTAAAATTAAACACAGTAGTTTGGATATGGAATTTTTAGATCACTTCAATTTTATTTTTCAATTTTTAAAAATATTTTCCAAATATCTTTTGATATAAGAAAATATATGAAAACATTAAGATTCTAAGGAGAAAAAAACAGCAGCTATGGAAGCTATGTAACTGAAGTTTTTTCTTTTTTAATTTTTATTTTTTCTTTCTTTTTTTTTTTTTTGGTACTACAAATTGAACCCAGGGGCAATCTACCTCTGAGATACATCCTCAGTTTTTGGTACTGTTTTTTTATATTTTTAAACAGGGTCTAGCCAAGTTTCTGAGGGTTTTTCTAAAATGCTGAGGCTGGCCTCAAACCTGTGATCTTCCTGTCTCAGCCTCCCATGACCTGGGAGTACAGGCAAGCACCAGTGCTCTTGGCTAGTTTTATCTATCTTAAATACTGAATTCTAAGGGGAAGAACTGAAGTCTACAAAATTTTTTTCAACATACAAATGAGACACATTAATGTGAAAATTAATTGCTAATGATAGCCATTTCAAAATTTGTCCATGTCAAATAAGTTACTTGTGACTCAAAAACTAATTTAAATTTTAATTATGTTCATTGTACTCTGTTAACAAATTAGATAATTATCCATTTTATTTGTCACTAGAGTTGTAGAAGATACATAGTGTGTGTGTGTGTGTGTGTGTGTGTGTGTGTGTGTGTGTGTATGTGTGTGTGTGTTAATAGTTTAGGGTGGGGAAGAACAAAATTTCTCAACTTTACATTTATTTTCTATGTCCTGATAATTGCATTCAATGGTAGTCCTTCATATTGCTTTTGTCCTCTTCTGAACTTTTTATAGTGCTTATGCTTTGACCTGCAAGTAGATAATCTGAATATAGTGTTCATATTCTACTGTATGCTAGTTTGATCTTTTCAAATATAAATTTTTTTTAGATTCTGGTCCTCACTTATTTTTCCAGTTTTTCTATCATGGTTAAAACTATAAAATATTGTTAGATTGACTTAAAAGACTTGTTGACTGAGGTATTGATTTATTATATGTGCACAGTGGAGGATCACAGTTTTGAGATCAGCCTCAGTTACTTAGTGAGACCCTTCACAACTTAGTGAGACCCTGTTTCAAAATAAAGAATAAAAATTAGGACTGGGGGGTGAAGCTTAGAGGTAGAATACCCATGGTTTCAATCCCCAGTACCACACACACACACCAAAAAAAAAAAAAATTAGTATTTTAACCCCTTTCAACTTATAAGTTAAATTTATACAAGATAGAAAGTAAATAAAAAAAAAACAGATAACTTGAGCATACCTTAAACTACTGACAAATTATCAGAGGAGTTAACCCTAGTTTGGATCAATTATACTATTTATATCAAAAAGACAAACATATCAATAAAAAACCCAGAGGAACAAGTTCTCACCTTTGTAATACTGGGCTTTGCCTCATGAAAAAGCAGCCTTGCATTTTTATCCCTGACTCCAGTGTCTCCTTCTTATTTTAAAGACCTGGTTTCACTCTATAACAAGTTAGGTGTAAACGCTGCCTTTTTGGCTGATTGGAAAATTGATCTCTCTCCATCAATGGCCTTCTACATCTCTTGAGAGTTTTGAACTTTCTGAAAACAGAAAGACAGAAAGTTGTCAGACCCTGAGAATAAAACAGTTCACAGTGAGCCACTGAAGCCAGAGAGGAGGAAAGATTTGGTGGCACTGTAGATTGCAGAGTATGTTTCTGTTTGTTCCTGTGCTTTCTGACACTGAATTTTTCTATTGGGGAAGTGGTGCAGGATGAGATCCTTGTAAAGACAGCTGAGCTACAGTCACTGGATCCATGCTTAGGAATGGATAGCGCCTGGGCTGTGGAAATCACTCTTTTCTCTGTTATTAATGAGAATATAATCTCAATTGAATGGTGAGTCAGGAAAGTTGAAACCTCATAACATTGCTTGTGTTCCTACAATTCTTAGAAGACTTGCCTGCTCAGAGGATGAATAGACTTAGAAAAAAAAATCAAGGACTATAAAACCAAACCACAGATAAGGAGAAAGTTGATAATTTTGTAATTTTTCATTTCAAATCTAACTTATTAAAGAAAATACATTCTTGAAACACAGGAACAATTTACATCTGAGAAGTAAAATTAGCAATTAAAATACAATAAGAAGAGATACAAATTTAGCCTCTCTGAAATTTAATAGTAGAATTCATTTAGAAAGAAGGCAAAAACATGATTGTCACGAATATACAATATATAAAAATATACAAAAATCTCAACCCATACAGCATGGAACTTCAAAAATTTAACCACTTTTAGAAACAAAAATCAATGTAAAGTTCTCAAGAATGGCAAATATAAAACCATAAATTAAGAGTACAAAAAATTACAGAGTACTGGGAGGGTATTATTAAGTGCATGTGTAGGGTGTGTGTGTGTGTGTGTGTGTGTGTGTGTGTGTGTGTGTGTGTTAGGAGAGAATAGATGGGGAGTATGATAAAACTGGTCTAAATTATAGGAGTATTCATTAAAGATTTTTATTTATGTTACAAGGAAATAAATTACAATTTCAAACATATATACATAACATATCAAGAAAATATAGAGAAGAATAAAGAAAATAAAAATAAAAACCAAATGGGATATGTAAAAAAAAATTGCATGTGGAATAGAATGTCAGTCTGCAAACCAGCAGAGGGCCCTCACCAGAACCCAATACTGCTGCTACTCTAATCTCTGGACTGTGAAAACTGTTCTGTTGTATATAAACCACACAGTCTGTGAAATTCTGTTTTAGCAATGTGAATGGACAAAGACCGTTCAAAACAAACGTAATGGATAAGATATGTAGATGTAAACTAAAGCCAAATGACAGAGAAAGAAAAAAATATAACAATCAGCAATTTTGTGACAAGTATATGACTATATATTGTAATATACATGCAATATATACCAGTTTATGTAGACTTTTAGTCTTAAGTGGAAAAAATGAAATGTAATTTTATGTTGATAAGAGATGCAATTTGTTTTAATGTAGAATCAATCAAAGAAAATGATCAAAATTTTATTACACAGTATGGGAGTCTAAATTCTGATCTGGTTTTATATAATCTCTTCTCCCTGAGTGTGGGCAGAAATTGAGTTTGATGAGGTATCATTCCCACCACTATGGTATTTAATATGGCAAAAATAATATAACAAAAGTAATTGTGGTCCCATATTAATTGCTTTTAATAGTCTATGGCTCTAACCAAGACTAATGGATTCTTTAAAAGAATTGTGCTCTTTCTGGAGAGAGATTGAAGGTTTGAGAGGAATTTTGTACCGGTGAGAGTCTCCAAGGCTGGTCATTTAATAAAGAATGTAGGGGCCATTAGGAGAGAGCAACTCCTAGTCACAACAAATAAGAAGCTAAGGAAACTTTGTCTTAAAACTACACATACTTGAATGTTATCAACAACCATAATAAATATGGAATTTTTTTTCTTTTTCTCCAAAAGAGGATGCAGGCCACTTAACAAACCTGATTTCAACCTTATAAAATCTAGTGTTGAGAATTCAACCATATCATACTTGGAATCCAGAGCTAACAAATGCATTTTTTAGTTTTTAAATATGTGGTAATTTGTTTCATAGAAACAGAAAGTTGATTCACATAGAAATAAAGTGTGTTGGATTATTGAACTTAGGGGTATGTACAACATTGCAAAGTATGGGCAGAAACAAAAGCAAAATATATGAAATTAGTTTTTTTTTTTTGTTTGTTTGTTTTTCAAAATGGAGACTGAGGGACACAGCACTTCTCAGTAGCTGAAGCAAATAAAGTTTAAATACTTAGAAAGCAGTGTCTTAATCAACAAAATAAATACATACCAGGAACCAAAACACATCCAGGTACCTCGGCAGACCCCTGAACTTGAAGAAGAAGAACAAAGATCGGACACGAGACCTGCTGCAGATACAATCGGAACGCTGATTGGAACGCCGATCGGCGGGCTGCTTTTGCAGCTGCCCGAGGAGCTGCCTGCCTGATATTACCGCAGCAAGATAATCCGGGACTAAAAATGGACTTAGGACCGCATCTTAAGCAGCGAGCAGCACCACATCAGAATTCTGTGTGCTCACCAGCAACCGGATCACAACTGCATAGAGACTCCCACGGATTCCTGCACCAAGTCAGGTACCTGAGGGTGCCCTGGTAAGTTGGGGTCCTAGAATGTGCACAGCCCAACCCCCCAGCACGGGCCCAAGCCTCAGAACTGAGCACTCTCCTCGCGCACCTTGCCTGCACCACAGTCCCCTGCTAGTAGTCAGTGCCTGTACCACTGCCACCCCTAAATTGGAGCCCGCTTGTGTGTCAAGCCCCTGCTACCTTGCCAGAGCCTGCCTTCCAGGCTGCGAAAGCCCTGTGTGACCCGGAAATCTCCTTGGGGCACCCCTAGCTTCTACGTCCCGCGGGAGGCAGAGACCATTGCTGGACACCGCACACTGGACCCCTGAGCACCTACCCTGCACCCCTGGCCCACCGCTGGGTGTTCCCACCCTCCTGGTAGCCAGATGCTTAGTTCTAAGCGAGAACACAGCTCATTACACCTTGGAAGAGCATACCAGCAGCAATAGACAGCTGCATCCACTCTCACTTGGGTCCAGTATTAGCAGCGCATCCAGCCTGCACTCTCGGAATAGGCAGAGCTCTGGCAGTATAACTATAGTATTCCCATTTTAATTCTTTTGGAAAGAATGAAAGGGAGTGTGGGGAAATAGGAAGTATTACACACTGTGCATGGGATTGTAAATTAGTACAACCCCTATGGAGAGCAGTACGAAGGCTCCTCAAAAGAAAGAACAGGCATGGATCCACCAAAGGACCCATCTATAGGACTTCCTGTAGTTTTGTCCTCTCCAAATTGATTAGATGAATTAATCTTCTAAGGAGATGAGTTAATTTGTGAACAAAGGGGCAATTGGTACTAAATTATTGGTGGTAAAATCTTTGTATAAGGGCAAATTTCAAAAATCATATAGTTCCTGGTGTATAATTTTCTCTCAAATTCATTGACTATTAAAATGATAAAAAATTCATTGAGGGATTTTTTTTTCAAAATGGTGACTGAGGGACACAGTACTCCTCAGTAGCTGAAGCAAATAAAACTTCAGATACTTAGAAAGCTGTGTCTTAATCAACAACAAAAAAAAATACATACCAGGAACCAAAACAAATCCTGGTACCTCGGGGGAAATCTGAACTTGAAGAAGAAGAAGAACATAGACCCGGACACCGGACCAGCTGCAAACGCTGATCGGCGGCCGCGGGCTGCTTTCGCGGGCCCGCGGAGCTGCCTGTCCGATAACCCCGATAGTCCCGCAGGAAGATAATCCGGGACTGAAAACAGCGAGCAGCTCCCACGTCAGAATTCTGTGTACCCACCAGCGACTGGATCACAACAGCATAGAGACTCCCACGAATCCTGAACCAAGGAAGACAGGTACCTGCGGGCAACGGGAAGTGTGGACCCTAGTGTGCGCTGCACTCCAACCCCCCAGCACGCCCAAGCCTCAGACCCGAGCACTCCCCTCTGCGCACCTTGTCGGCGCCCCGGTTCCCTGCTAGCAGTCATTGCCTGTCCCACTCTCTCCACTAAATTGGAGCCTACCTGGGTGTCTAGCCCCCCCGCCACCTTGCCAGAGACTGCCTTCAAGGCTGCGAAAGCCCTGTGTAAACCGGAAATCTCCTTGGGGCACCCCCAGTTTCTACGTCCCGCGGGAGGCAGAGACCTTTACTGGGCACCACGCACTGGATCCTTGAGCACCTATCCTGCACTCCTGGCCCACCGCTGGGTGTTCCCACCCTCCTGCTAGCCAGAGGCTTAATTCTAAGCGAGAACTCAGCTCAATACACCTTGGAAGAGCATACCAGCAGCAACAGACAGCTGCATCCACTCACTCCTGGGTCCAGTAAAAGCAGCACACCCAGCCTGCACCCTTGGAATAGGCAGAGCTCTGGCAGCAAGCGTGGGCACCCAGGAACCAGCACCCATTTGCCCAGGGTACATCTTGGGACCACACCGGCTAACCCAGCTGGAATTTCCAGAGACACAGGAAAATCCATCGGGCCACAATATCTGCACAGGACCTCAGGGGGAGGTTCCAATTATACTTTGGTCATTCTCCACCCTTGCTGTAGGGAAGCACAGGCTGGAGGCTAGGGTGGTGAGTGCAGAGGTGCTGACCACAGGTTAGAATTTTTCAGAACCTGTGAATTGTACAGAATCAAATAACAGTGAAACCAGACATCCAGACACATAAACCTAAAGCAGCTAAAGGAGAGAAAGGTGTCCAAACACCCAGAGTGACCTAAGAAGATAAAAATAGAGTACAAAGAAAACTAAGAGACATTGGATGGTATTCTGAAAGCTACCAAAGCAATCAGATACGCACATATTATATGGACCTGACCCCATATGCGTAAATAAGGAGGACTGTTTGTTTTACTTTTAATGTGGATGTTTTGTTTTATTTTGTTTTTACAGTGCTTTTGTTTTGGTATTGTTATTGCTGTTTTATTTTTTTTCTTTTAATCCACACTTCCTTTACTTTATCTTGTTGATATATATATATATATATATATATATATATATATATATATATATATATGATAGTTTGCCTTATTTTTTTATTTCACACAGCTACTAGTTCCTTTTATTTTATTCTTGTTCTTTTTTCCTCTTTCTTCCTCTTTCCTTCCTTTTTTTCATTCTCCTCCTTTGATTGGTTTTCCTTCCTTTTTCTTGGATTACATAATACTCTTGGTATCTTGTGTGGATTCTTTTTTTTTTTTTATGTCTGTCTGCTCCTTCCATCATCCCTATTTACAAACCTTCCCACACTAACCTACATACTTTTCTCCCCCAAAACTTTTCCCCATAATATACCTCCTGGTTTAATACTCAAAGTATTTCTTATATCCATAATTACTCTACTAACGACAAGAGTCCTAGTAGTTAACTCTCTCTCATTCCTAGCAAGTTATTACCTTATCATACTTAAAGTCTTTCTCAACCTAACATATCCTCTACCTAATCTGACTCCTTTACCAATCACCCCAGCTCCTCACACATCACCCGCCCTCAACACTGGAAAGGCTCTGCTGACTAGCCAATACCCCTAAATCCTAATATTAAGATTTGACTAAGCACATTACTCATGAACGATGGGTAGAAATCAGAAAAACAGGACAGAGAATGCTATAAATATGAGAACCAGGAATTATGAAAAGACAGCAGAAATCACGAATACTGACCTACTAGAAATGCAAGAAGGGGAGTTCAGAATCTTGATGTTCAATATGATGAAAGGATTTAAAACAAGTATAGAGGAGGTTAAAGGTGAATTAGAAACACTAAAAAAGAATCAGAAAGAGGTCTGGAATGAAATGAAAGAGGCAATAAGTGAAATGAACACAACAATAGAAAGAAATTCTGGAAGATTAGATGAAATGGAAAACAGAATATCAATATTAGAAGACAGTACATCCCAAACCAAAAACACAGTCAGCGATATACAGAAATCTTTACAGCAACAAAACCTAAACATCCAGCAATTATGGGATAATATGGAGCGCCCTAATTTACGGATAATAGGCATTGAAGAAGGGATAGAGGTACAGACCGAGGGCATCTGTAATATCTTCAAGGAAATAATCTCAGAGAATTTTCCAAATATGGAAAGAGACTTGAATCTTCAAGTCCAGGAGGCATACAGAACTCCACTGAGACAGGACCAAAGAAAAACCACTCCACACCACATAATAACCAAATTGACCAGCATAGAGGCCAAGGAAGGAATCTTAAAAGCAGTGAGAACAAAAGGACGGGTGACATATAGAGGCAAAACAATAAGAATCACCCCAGACTATACAACCCAGGTCAGGAATGCTAGGAGAGACTGGTACGACGTGATTCAGACCCTGGAAGAAAATAACTTCCAACCAAGGCTCATCTATCCAGCAAAACTACTATTCAAAATCAATGGGGAAACCAAAGTCTTTCAGGATAAATAGAATCTCAAAAAATTCATGAATTCAAAGCCAACACTAGAGAAAATTCTTAAAGAAATAAACCATAAGGAAGAAAAAAGAAGCAGAATTCAGAATCAGAGAAGAGAGGAAGTTAATAAGTGGGCCATTTAAGTAAAGAAGAAAGATCACACCACCCAAGAGTAGACAGAACACAAAATGGCAGAAAACAAAAATCATATTTCAATAATATCTCTTAATGTCAAAGGACTTAACTCACCAATCAAAAGACATAGACTGGCAATGTGGATTAGGAAACATAATCCAAATATATGCTGTCTGCAAGAAACTCACCTCACAGCCAAAGACATTCACAGGCTGAACGTGAAAGAATGGAAAAAGATATACCATGCCACCAGTGACCAAAAAAGAGCAGGGGTAGCAACCCTGATATCCAACAAAACAGACTTTAAACTAAAACACATCAAAAGAGACAAATCAGGGCACTTCCTTTTATTAAAAGGAACAATACACCAAGAAGATATAATGATAGTAAATATTTATGCCCCAAATATGGGTGCAACCACATTTGTAAAACAAACCCTTCTGGACATAAGATCCCAAGTAGACCCAAATACAATAATTCTGGGAGACATTAATACACCTCTCACACCACTGAATCGATCTTCAAGGCAAAAGATGAATAAAGATGCTTTAGAACTAAAGGAAACCATAAACCAAATGGACCTAATAGACGTTTTCAAAGTATTTCAACCAGAAACTACAGAATACACTTTCTTCTCAGCAGCCCATGGAACCTTCTCCAAAATAGATTACATCCTGGGACACAAAGAAAATACCAGCAAATTTAAAAAATGTAATATAATTCCATGCATCTTTTCAGACCACAATGGAATAAAAGTAGAAATCAACAACAGGAAACTCGAAAGAAAGTATTCAAATTCATGGAGAAAGAATGATACACTATTGAATGACGAATGGGTAAGGGCAGAAATTAGGGAAGAAATAAATTTATGGAAACAAATGAAAACAGAGACACAACCTACCAAAACCTATGGGACACCATGAAGGCAGTACTAAGAGGAAAGTTTATTGCATTGAGTGCTCACATAAAAAGGACGGAGAACCACCAAGTAAAGAACCTAATGACACAACTCAAGGATCTAGAAATTCTGCTACAGTCTATTCCCAAAGCCAGCAGAAGATAAGGAATCATCAAAATTAGAGCAGAAATAAATGAAATAGAGAACAAAAAAACAATTCAAAGAATCAATAAAACAAAAAGTTGGTTCTTTGAAAAGATTAATAGAATTGATAAACCCCTGGCAAACCTAACCAAAAGAAAAAGAGAATCAACTCAAATTATCAAAATTAGAAATGAAAAAGGAGATATCACCACAGATAGTGAAGAAATTCAAAGTATTATCAGAAACTACTTTAAAAATTTATACTCCAATAGATTTGAAAACCTGGATGAAACTGATAGATTTCTAAGCACAGTTAACCTTCCTACACTCAACCAAGAGGACATAGCAAGCCTAAACCAAACAATAATAATCAAAGAAATAGAAATGGCAATAAAAATTCTTCCACCAAAGAAAAGCCCAGGCCCAAATGGGTTCCCAGCTGAATTCTACAAAACCTTCAGTGAACAACTAATACCAATACTGCATAACATGTTCCGGGAAATTGAAAGAGATGGAACTCTTCCAAATTTCTTCAATGAGGCCAGTATCACATTAATCCCCAAACCAAATAAAGATACCTCAAGAAAGGAAAACTACAGACCAATATTCTTAATGAACATAGATGCAAAAATTCTAAACAAAATACTAGCTATACACATTCAAAACTATATCAAGAGAATAATACACCATGACCAAGTCGGTTTCATCCCAGAAAAACAAGGCTGGTTCAACATACGCAAATCAATACATGTTATTCACCACATAAATAGACCCAAGAACAAAAACCACATCATCATAGCAATAGATGCTGAAAAAGCATTCGAAAAAATCCAACACCCATTTATGTTAAAAACACTGCAAAAAATTGGGATAGAAGGAAAGTACTTCAACATCATCAAGGCAATATACTGCAAACCCAAAGCCAACATTATATTGAATGGGAAAAACCTGCAAGAATTTCCGCTACAGTCAGGAACAAGACAAAGATGCCCACTATCACCACTCCTTTTCAATATAGTCCTTGAGACTCTTGCTGCAGCAATCAGACAAGAGAAGGAAATCAAAGGAATCCACATAGGAAGAGAGGAAGTAAAATTATCCTTATTCGCAGATGACATGATCCTTAATCTGGAAGACCCAAAGAAATCAACCAAAAGACTTCTGGAGCTGATTGACAAATTCAGCAAAGTCGCAGGTTACAAAATCAACCTAAAGAAATCAGTGGCCTTTCTTTACGCCAACAACGAATCCACAATGAAAGAAACAAAAACAACAATTCCATTCACTATAACCTCAAAACCAATAAAATACCTAGGAATAAACCTAACCCAAGATGTAAAAGACCTCTACAACAAAAACTATAAAACATTAAAGAAAGAAATTGAAGAAGACCTTGGAAGATGGAAAGATCTCCCGTGCTCATGGATAGGCAGAATAAATATCATCAAAATGGCCATTCTGCCAAAATTGATCTATAGGTTCAATGCAATTCCCATTAAAATACCAGTGACATTCTTCAGAGACCTAGAAAAATCAATCATGAACTTCCTATGGAGAAAGAAAAGACCTAGAATAGCCAAAGCAATTCTCAATAACAAGAAACACGCAGGAGGCATTACAATCCCAGACTTCAAACTATACTATAGAGCAATAGTAGTAAAAACAGCATGGTACTGGCACAAAAACAGATATACTGACCAGTGGATTAGAATAGAAGATACAGAAACAAACCCACACATCTTTAGTCAATTAATCTTTGACAAAGGGGCCAAACACATACGCTGGAGAAAAGACAACCTTTTCAACAAGTGGTGCTGGGAGAACTGGCTATCCATTTGTAAAAAGATGAATCTAAACCCCTATATCTCACCTAACACAGGAATCAACTCAAGATGGATCAAAGACTTAGAAATTAGACCTGAGACTGTGAAGTTAGTAGAGGAAAGCATAGGTTCAAGACTACAACATATTGGCACAGGCAGTAACTTTCTCAAGAAAACCTCCAAAGCTCAGGAAACTAAAGCAAGAATAAACAAGTGGGATAACATCAAACTAAAAAGTTTCTTCTCATCAAAGGAAACTATCAATAACCTAAAGAGGAAGCCTACAGAATGGGAAAGGATCTTTACCAGCCACCATTCTGATAGGGGGCTAATATCCAGAGTATACAAAGAGCTCAAAGGCTCTACACTAGCAAAACAAACAACCCAATCAAGAAATGGGCAAATGAACTAAATAGACACTTCACAAAAGAAGAGATACAAAGGGCTAATAGATACATGAAAAGATGTTCTTCATCACTGGCCATCAGGGAGATGCAAATCAAAACTACACTGAGATTTCATCTAACCCCAGTCAGAGTAGCAAGCATAAAGAAATCAGACAACAACAAATGCTGGCGAGGATGTGGGGAAAGAGGAACTCTTTTACACTGTTGGTGGGAGTGCAAACTAGTTCAGCCACTATGGAGATCTGTGTGGAGATTCCTAAGAAAGGTGGGAATAGATCCACCATATGATCCAGCTATACCACTCCTAGGTATCTTTCCAAAGGGGTTGAATTCAGAGAAATACAGCAACATATGCATACCTATGTTCATAGCAGCACGATTTGCAATAGCCAAAATATGGAACCAACACAGATCACCATCAACAGATGAATGGATAGCAAAACTGTGGTAAATACACACAATGGAATTCTCTTCAGCTATAAAGAAGAACAAAATTATATAATTTGCAAGAAGATGGAAAGCCCTGGAGAGCATCATGTTAAGTGAGATCAGCCAAGCACAGAAGGAGAAGATACACATGTTTCCTCTAATATGCCCAAACTAGAAAACACAAAGGATACCAGTGGGACTCCGGATATTAGAGGGGAAATACTAGCTAAGTTTTAATGGAAAGATAGGAGAGGAGAAAGGCAGATCTTGATTAATGAGGGTCTACACCTGAACATGTGTAAAATTATGAATAAGACATGGTTAACCTGGACAACCATTGGTGGGAGGGGGGAAGGGAAAATGGGGGTGGGGGGAGAGGGCACCAAATATAGTTTAAATGTATACTATTTATGTTCAATAAAAAATTGTTAAAAATATATGAAATTATTACTGTTTGTGCTACAAAAGAACAAACCAAGACTGAAATCCAAGAAAACAGAGCTTTCAACTCAGTCCAAATTCTGCTGTTTATGAGCATCCCTGGTTGATTGGTCATATGGTACTTCTTCAGCTAATGCTACTAAAATTAAAAAAGAATCAAGTCAGAGCAGCAAATGATATGACATTTTAAATGTAGGTTCTGGAAGTGTTTTGGAGAGGTTCTCATCATTTGAAAAGCAAAGGATGAGATTATAAGGTGATGGTTTTGGATTCTTGGGACCCTTAAATACTTTACATCTCTTGAAACTTGGTCAAAGCATCTATAAAAGTATAAATATGCATGCAGTTCCATATCACCTTTCTCTCATATGTGGTGCCATGTCTTATGAAATGAAACCCTAAAAGCAGTGATGATTAGCTGTGTTAAAAAAAAAAAAACATGAAGAAAATTCTGGTAGAAAAAAATTCAAAACTATAATCAGCGTTAGACTTTAGAACACATGTTTCAGTTTTTGTAAATTGTATATAAAAGACAAAATATGCAAGATTAGAATGTCTTTGTAAGTAGACTTTTATTACACACATAAATAAAAACAAAATATAAAATAAAATAAAAATAAACACACACACACACACACACACACACACACACACACAGAAATAACCTGGAACTCGGTAAGATGGTGACTGTGGAAATAACCTGGGAGTCAGCAGCACATCTGAGTCAGTGTAACACTTGAAATTCAACCGCTTTGAAGGAGCCTGATGATAGAAAAAAAAAAGTGAAAAAAATCTAAATAAGGTATGAAAAATTGAATTGTGTGGAACAAAATCCAGAAGACAGAACAGAGAACAGAACCATGCCCCTCCCCTGCATGCACCTCACCTGGGAAAGTTATCTCTGTGGTGGGCCAGGCCATCTTGGCCTGTCTACTCTGAACATGGACTGCTAGTGCTAAGGCCCCTAAGGACACTCCTCCTTTCTTTCAAAAGAAGCCAAGGAGTTGATACAAAGTAAGCAGTAAACAGCTGCAGATCTCCATCATCTTAAGCAATCAGCAACTCTCTCCAGATTCAACAGAAATCTGATAGCCTTGACACCTGGCCAGAACCTGTGTCAGTGCACAACCCACCTCACCTTTCAGAGATCCATAGTTGGCTTCACTATAAGTTAACTGCATAGCTCAGCAGATGACCTCCTAGCATAACTTCAGGAACTCCCATGGCAAGCGATAGATTCTTGGAGTCTGAGGCTTTGAGTCCTACCCTTGAAGAAGTCAGGCTTGAGGCTGCTTATGAACACAGCAGAGGTTTTGGAGAGGCCATTGGGGCCCAGGGTGCAGTGCCCACACAGGGTCTCTAAAGATTGCCCATGATTATACTGGACACCTACCAAAGAGAGTGATATAGGCACAGGGGCCCACACTTCTCTGGGGTCTATTCCCAGTGACACCTGCCACCTGCATAGACAGAGGAATAGTGACAGGCCCTGTGGAGATCTTGGAGACCCAAGCCTGCAGTGGGAGAGGTGCCGACTATGCTCAGTACCTACACTGACAGAGAGAGACCAGCCAGCTCAGGGTCCTTATCATTGTAGGAGACCCAAAAGTGGTGCTACAAACTCACATAAAAACTATAGGTTAGAGCATTGCAGAGGCCAAATCTACTTTGTACTTATATATTTTCAGAACTGTTTTTGTTTGTTTGTTTGGTGGTTTTGTTATTTTTGTGTTTGTTGTTTGCTTTCTTCCTTATTCCTTTTACAAGCTTTCTCTTTTTTCCTATTCACTCTTTCCTCCAAACTTTTTTTCTTTTTTTCTCTGTCTTACATTAAATACATTTCATGTTACTATGCCTAAATACTCTACTTTGACTATTGAATTTTTTATGTATTCATTATATCTCATTTTTTACCACATATTAGTTTACTACACTTAAATTCTCTTTCTAGTCTATTATATCCTCTACCCTATTCCTGCATCCATCACTCCAGCTCCTCCCCCCTCACCCATACTTCACCATTAAATACAACAAAAGTTTCCCTTGTATACACCATCTGTCAAACTAAATCTCTATTGCTGAGATTGGACCAGAGAGGTGAACCACCATAAAGGACTGCCAGACATTAAGAATAAACAAACTACATCTGATAGAAATACCCAACAGTCCACAAATTAAGATTTAAAAATGCATAGATCACAAACTGTTCTGCTCACACCAATGAGCCAACTTTCTAAAACAGGTTACAGACAGGACCTTGGACCTTAACACCAGAAACCAATCAAGGCCACAATTGCAGCTGGCTTAAGGAACCTCAGAGTAACCACAACTCAGTATTGATAACCTACAGGTAGAATAACTGTGGGGTGATAGTAGACACAGTTTTTAAGGTTAGTATCAAACAAGGATAAATGCACAACAGAGAACAGAGAAAAACCATATAGTAGAGGCTATTCAATTGTAAGACATACCTGGTGGTAAATATCTACATAAACCCTACTTAATAAGAAACTATTAAGAAAATGGAAATAGACATAAGAAACCTACAGACTAAGAGAAAGCTATGATAAGCAACAAAGATATACACTTTTCAAACTGGAAATCATGAGAAGGAATAATAGCAAGGAAACAGTGAGCTCCCATAACTCCCCAATAACAGAAGCCACCAACACAGAATTGCAGATATTTCCCGGATAATTCGGAATTTTAATAGTAGAATTTATACAGGACTTCCCAAAAAGAATTCAGAGAGAGCCTGAAAGAAATGAAGGAACAAATTAAGAATCTGACACCTTCAACAGGATAAAAAGCAGCCTTCAAGGAAGTGAAGGATGCAATTATTGAACTGAAGACGATCAACACAAACTATAAAGGTAGACTAGAATCTCCCTCTTAGAAGATGACCACTCCAAAAAAGAATAAATAGTATATAATGTAGAAAAAAAATTGAAGCTAGGCTTGATGGTGCACTCTTCTATAATCCCAGTACTTGAGAAGCTGAGACAGGAGGATCACCAGTTCATGGACCGCCTCAGCTACTTTGTGAGGCACTCTACAACTTAGTAAGACCTTGTTTCAAAATAAAGAATAAAAACAATAGGACTGGGGGTGTAGCTCTGAGCTAGAATGCCTGTAGGTTTCAACCATAGTACTGCACACACACACACACACACACACACACACACACACAAATAATTTGATAACTGGATATTGAAGAGATATGGGCCAACTTTAAAGAGCTAACCTAAGAATAGGAGGCACTGAAGAGAGGAATAAAGCTGAAACCAAAGGAATCAAGGAATCAACAATCAATAATAATAATAATAATAATAATAATAATAATAATAACAGAAAATTACCAAATATAGAAAAAAGAGGTTGATGCATAGGTACAAAAAACATATAGAACTTCCCTAAGGCAATATCAGAGAAAAGATTTACCATGCCATATAATAGTCACACTGCCTATTGTAGGGGCTAAGAAGAGGATCCTAAAGGCAAGGAAAGTAAAAGATCAAGTGACATTCAGAGACAAACCAACTAGAATCACTCAAGACTTCCAAAACTAAGTCTTAAAAGCCAGGAGGGACTGGATCAACACATTCTAAACTCTGAAGGAAAATAACTTGCAGCCAAAAATTTTCTACTCAGTAAAAAGTATCTCTCAAATTGATGGGAAAACAAAAATCTTCCACCACAAACAGAAGCTGATTTTATGTCTTCCAAACCACCACTAGGAAAAATACTCAGAGATTAATTAGAAAGAGGAAATAATTAATAAATTCCCAAACCATAGAAACAATAATTTTCATCAATCAACTAAGCAAAGAACAAACACTATCTCAAACAGAAGTTAAAACTCAAAATGTTAGGAAATAATAAATCATCTCTCAATAATCATACTGAACATAAATGGTCTCAATTCCCCAATAAAAAGACATAAGGTTGCAAAATGAATTAAAAACCCAGTTCAAGGAGTACCCAAAGACCACCAGGAGACTGTCACCATATGCAAAAGCAAAGAACCTTTATTTGGGCTTAAGCTTGGACTCTCAGACCTCACCAACACAGTGGATCCTTATGGAGAGCCTTGAGCACCAGCTAGACAAAGCTTTTATGGTGGTTAGGGTAGGGGTGGGGGAACTACTTAGTAGCTACATGATTGGGTGACTTCTGAGCAAGGTTGGTCTGGTGCAAAGGGATTGGCCCATACTGACCACATCAGCTTAAACTTTTTAAGAGCAGGTGTTTGGGTTTTAACAGCCAGTATTCATCTGAGCTAACAGCCAATTCTTAGCTAAGTAAGGTCAATCCTGGCTGCAGCTCTTGGCTTATAGCTTAGAGACAGAGAGAAGGATTTTGTTCTGCCTAAGTCTTATTAACAATTTACAGTTGTCAAGGTTGTTCACTAATATGCCTGTAAGAAACACACCTTACAAGTAAAGATACTCACAAACTAAAAGTGAAGGGCTGTAGCAAGGTAATCCAGGCCAAAGGAATGCAGAGACAAACATATTGGGAGACTTCAATACTTTTCTCACATTGCTAGACTTAGCAAATGGAAAAACTTTCTATATTCTTAGATAGGCAAAATAAATATCATCAAAATGGCCATTCTTCCAAAAGTGATCTACAAATTCAACACAACACATTAAATTACCAAAGTCATTACTCACTGACATAGAAAAATTAGTCTTCATATTCATTTGGAACAACAAAAACCAAAGAATAGCCAAAGTAGTTCTCCGCAACAAAACTATGCAGAAGGCATTAAGACACCTGACTTCAAACTATACTACAAAGCAATTGTAATAAAACCAGCATAGTTTTGGTTCAAAAACAGATGTATAAAACAATGGAGCAGAATAGAAGACTCAGAAACAAATCCACACACTTACAGCTAATTGATTTTTTAGAAAGGGGACAAAACGATATATGGGAAAAGATAGGGTCTTCAACAAATGTTGTTTGAAAAACTGGTTAACTATATGCAGAAAAGTGAAAATAAACCCCACTTTCTCACCCTGAACAAGAGCCAACTCAAGATGGATCAAAGACTTATAAATCATACCAGAGACCTTGCAGCTCCTTGAAGAGGGCATAGGTCCAACACTTTAACACTTAAGAAGAGGTTAAAACTTTCTCAACAAGATCACAAAGGCACAAGAAACCAAAAGGCAGATCAATATGTGGGATTGCATTAAACTGAAGAGTTTCTGTAAAACCAAAAGAAACTATCAAGAACTCTAACAGAGCTGAAGAAATGGGAGAAAGTATTGCCAACTACTACTCAGATAGAAGACTAATATTGAGAATATACAGATAAATCAGGAAACTCACTGCTAAAGAACCAAATATGTTCATTTAAATTGGCCAAGTGAACTAAATAGACACTTCCCAAAAGAAGAAATTCATATAGCCAATAAATGTATAAAAAATGTTTAATAACCCTAGCAATTAGAAATATGCAAATCAAATTACCCTGAGATTTCACCTAACTCCAATTGGAATAGACATTATTAAGAACACAAACAGTAAAATATAATGCCTAGGTTGTGGAGAAGTGGGAACTCTAACACATTGTTGGTGGGATTGCAAATTAGTGCAACCATTTTGGAAAACAGTATGGAGGATACTCAAAAGAATGGGAATGAACTTATCATATGATCCAGCAATACTACTTCTGGGTATCTAACTAAAGAATGGAAACAAAACTACCAAGCTAGTATATGCATATCTTTGCTGATAGCTGCACAATTCACAATTAATAACTCTGGAATCAGCCAAGATGTCCATCAACCAATGCATGGATTACAAAGCTGTGGGATATGTACACAATGAAATTTTTACTCTGCCATAAGGAAAAACAAACTTTTATAATTTGTAGGGAAATTAATGAAATTGGAGAATATTATGCTGAGATTAGTCAGTCACAAAATGTAAAAAAAAATCAGTGGATATTTATAATATGCAAAATCTAGGGAAAAAATGGGTCATAGTAGGAACTCTAGACAAAGGAGGAGCCTTAGATAAACAAATAAGGTGTCCTAGCTGAGCATGATGGGAGGGAGAAGAGGGAAATTCCCTAATGCACATAATGTACATTCAAAAATATATCAAAATATACCAAAATCAATTAGTAAGGCAAATATAAGGAGGGAAGAGGAAGAGAATGGAGTGGGAATTAGGGAAGGGCTAAGCAGGTGATGTATGGATATATGCTTCTACCATCTTTTATCCCATTAAGATGTATGACTCTAAGCCACATGTGGTGCGCACTTATAATTCATTCAGGAGGTGGAGAGAGGAGGTTCATGGACAACCTCAGCTACTTAGCAAGGCCCTTCACAACCCAATGAGACCCTGTTTCAAAAATTTTAAAAAAGACTAAAAAACAGGGCTGGGAGAGTAGCTGAGAGGTAGAATGCTGCTAGGTTTAATCCCTATACCACTCACACACACAAAAAGATGTATGACTCCAATGCATTAATAAAAAATTTAAACACACACACACACAGAGAAAGAGAGAGAGAGAGAGAGAGAGAGAGAGAGAGAGAGAGAGAGAGAGAGAGAAATAACCTGCAAACAGTATAATTACAAGTCTAAAAAAACTGACAATAAATTATTAAAAATTAAAAAATAAGATACAAACTCTTTTATGCTAGTAGATGATGACTTTACGAAATATTCCATGCTAATTTGAAGTCATGGGAAATATTCTGTCCTCTTGATTGCAAGTGACAAAAATTGGCATTTTCTTTATTTTTATTTTGGTGCTGAGATCAAACCCAGGATCCCACACATGCCAGGCAAACATACTATACCTAAGCGACATGCCTAGCCCTTTTTAAAAAGTTTACATTGAAAGAGAGTTTTACTGAGTTTCCCAGTCTGGTCTTGAATTTGTAATCTTCCTGCCTCAGCTTCCTAGGTATCTGAGAATACAGGTGTGCACCACCACATCTGACCAAAATGAGTATGTATGAATATGTAGGGGTATGTATGAGTTATTATTGGTTACTTTAAAATAAATATTTATTTTCCATTAATTTCCATGAATAAAAAGAATAACAGTAGTATAACTGGAAAGAGTAATTGCAGTATTTTGCCTGTGCATTCCTAATTTTATGCACCATTTTTTTTGTGTGTGTGTGTGTGGTACCAGGGTTCCTGGAAACCCTTCTACCTCCGGGCTACACTCCCAGACCTATTTATATATTTTTATTTGGAGACAGGGTCTCTTAAACCAGCGAGGCTGACTTTGAGCCTGCGCAATCCTCCTGTCTCCGCCTCCCAAGCTCGGGGATTACAAGTGTGCGCCGCCATGCTCAGCAATTTACCAATTTTTAATTTTAAATTTCTTTGAGAAAATTATATAAAATAAATTAAATCATTTAGAGGAAATGTGACATTCTTTGCCATAAGATTTTATAAAAGTTTAATAAAATTTTGTTTCAAAATGTGTTTTTGTCATCTAAATTATTGCATAAACAACACCTTTTGTTTAATAGATTACTTTGAGCCAAATTAAAAGGCTGTTATCTGCTGATTACAAGGGTTTTTCTATTTGCTGCAAGATCCCAAAATACAAGATTTACTCAAAAGAGAAAGTGAAACTACACCTTCCTCTGCTGTATTTCTAAAAAATGAGATTAAATTGCTGTAAGGTAAAATGTGAGTTCTTTATTTTTCTAAAAATCTCCTGATTACTTTGAGACAGTTCATGGACCACTCTGGAGTTTTGGGGGAGAGATGCAGAGTAGAAAACCGAAGGCCATTCTTTCATCTTGTCTCCCTTCAAGTTTTTAAACAGAGCTTCCCTACTTTCATATAATTTATATAATAAGCATATGGATAATATCCATTTGATGAAAGAGTTGCATGAGCAGAATATGTCTGAATATTACAGTAGTATTTTATCCTAGCTAGAAAGAAAAAAATCAGAGATGATTACTCATCTCTACAGAGAGCCCAGAGATATGTTCACATTTCCTTAAAAACGCAAGGCTGGAGCTTAATGATTTCAGTACATATTGTACTATATTCAGTTCTGGCAAGCCAGTATTGTTGCCAACACATTTTTTTTTTACTAATACTAAATTTTGGCCTAGCTTTGAGGAAACATAATGTACTGAATTTGTAATAATCAAATACTTTTAAATATCTTTTCTCACTAGAAAAATATAAAAATAGTCAATAATTAAAATACATTAGAATTATTTTTTCTAATTAAGATAGCAGAAGCAGCAAATAAATTTCCTTCATCTCCAAACAACATCAAAAAAGATAATCTGTAAAAATTTCTTAATTTCTCCTGAAACCACCCAAAAGCTAAAATTACCAATTAAGTGAATAATTGATTTATAGAGAATTACAAGTCTTCACAGGTTTTGGACATAGAGGTGGTCACCACATAAGCAGGTAAAAAGGAAGCAGACACAGTGTTGACAAGTCTTGTAGTTCTGATATAGGCTAACATGCTAAGTTTGAAGCTAGGAGCCCAAGATTTAGGATAGTCTGCATTTGTTCACAATCTCTTTTTTTCCATTTCTCTACCAGGTACTAATAAGAAAGACTGGGGGGAGGAAACTCATGATGGCTCCCCTTTGAAACACAGGAGGTGTTTTAGCTGGCCTAAGAAGATAGGCATTGGCTACCCCCTTGTTTCTGGACCTACTCTATCAAGCAAAAGTCATTGGAGGTAGAGTGAAATATAAGACTCATAGTTTCTGGGGCAGAAAAAGAGGATAAATTATTTATTGAAAAGGATCATGAGGCCTTTAATTCTTACCTGGTTAAAAGCAGCAGGCTGCTCCTATTGGAAGAGGTCAGAAAGTTATTCTTCTTAGAAACACCATAGACACAGGACAGAGACTGGTTGCTATTAGGAGACAAGCAAGAGTTCTAGAAAATCCCCAGCCCTCAGGCCCATGAGCAGGTCTTTTAAGAAGACTAAACCCCATTTCCTTTTCTATTATCATTCTAATTTTTTAAACTGTTCCAAAAACAGTCTACACCTTAGGGAGGGATTCCCTTAGTAGTACAGGTGTACAGTGCCTAATGGAAGCTGAAATTAGTACAGCACCCCTGAATAAAACCACCTAGGGTCCAAAGATACCCTTTAAGCATGTGGTGACAGCTTGTCTCTCTCAGAAATCAAAGGGTTAATAGCAAACAGAAATGGCAAGACAGAAATCTAGTTCAGATCCAAGTGTGGTGGTGCAAGTTTGTAATCCCAGTCAGTACTTGGGAGGCTGAGACAGAAGGATTGCAAGTTCAAGGTGAGCCTCAGCTACTTAGTGAGGCTCTCCACAACTTAGTGAGACCCCATTTTAAAATAAAAAAATAAAAAATAGGGCTAGGGGTATAGCTCAGAGATAGAATGCCTCTGGGTTCAATCCGCAGTACTGTAAAACAAACAAACAAACAAACAAACAAACAAAAAACATCCAGTTCATTTTCTATTTTGATTCAACCTTCCACAACAATGGCTTGACAGAAGATTTGTATTGCCTACTCACAGAAACAGTAATCTCTGCTGTGTTTCTTTTCTATGCTTCTACATACAATGACAGTGCTCAATAAGAAAAATTAAGAGATACGATAAAAATAACAGTGTGAAGGAATAAAACATTCCAAATGATTGGATTTAGATGGACCAAACATTAAAACTATCAAATAAGAATTTTAGAGCCAGGCGTGGTGGCACACGCTTGTAATCCCGGCATTTGGGAGGCTGAGACCAGAGGATCGCGATTCGCTGACAGCCTCGGCTACCTTAGTGAGGCCCTCTGCAACTCAGTGAGACCCTGTTTCAAAATAAACAATAAAAAAATAGGGCAGAGGTGTAGCTCGGAGGTTGAATTCTCCTGGGTTCCATCCCCAGACCCATACACACACACACACACACACACACACACACACACACAGAATTTTATATTTACCAGAAAACAATAAAAGGTGCTCAAGACGAAAGAAATGGATAAATACACACACATACTCTCCCCTCTTCCCTTCTCTTCTCTTCTCTTCTCTTCTCTTCTCTTCTCTTCTCTTCTCTTCTCTTCTCTTCTCTTCTTCTCCTTCTCCTTCTCCTCCTTCTCCTCCTTCTCCTCCTTCTCCTCCTTCTCCTTCTCCTTCTCCTCCTCCTCCTCCTCCTCCTCCCTCTCCCTCTCCCTCTCCCTCTCCCTCTCCCTCTCCCTCTCCCTCTCCCTCTCCCTCTCCCTCTCCCTCTCCCTCTCCCTCTCCCTCTCCCTCTCTCTCTCTCCCTGTCATTAGCTAAGCAGCTTTCTTGTGGCCCACCTTCCACTCCGGTGTTCTTCCTCACCTTTAACCCAAAGCCAATGGGACAGCCGATCATGAACTGAAACTTCTAAAATCACCAGCCCAAGAAAATCCTTTCTCCTCTAAATTGCTTTTTTCCAGGTATTTGTCACAGTGACACAAAGCTGATAACACACAGGTATATAAAAGCAAAATAAAAGCAAGTACCTTAAATTTTGATTGAGAAAGGATTTAAAAATAGGGCATGGTAGAACATCTTAAGAAAGCTTTGGCTTGAATGTACGTATGTTACAAAACATATTGGTTTCTATTCAATGTATCATCTGTCTACATTATAAGTGCAACACTTGTTTCTTTAACTAAAGATTCTTTTTCAATCTTTTGTTTTCTTCTGTTTTACCTCTGGTTGGATGATATCTTAGTACTTTAGTATACATTAATCTTATGCAGTTCATCTGGGAACTCTGTATATGCTAAACAATTTACATTATTTAATTTGTATATTCTGGTAATTTAAATATTAGTATTTATCTACCCCATTCTGTCTTGATGTGTAACAAAATCTCTACTGATATAGAAAAGATTGCCTTACTAAATTGGAGGGGACTTTTTAAAAATGTCACTTGATTACAAGCAGAATAAATTCCCACCACTTTTATCAGACCTCCCCAGAAACTTTGAAGAGTGAATTCTTTCATCTATTTGTCTACCTGTACTAGACTTAATCCTTTGAGGGCATAGAAATTATATTATTAATATTTATATCTATCTACAATAAGTGGGGTGGAATCTATCATATACTAGATACATGATAAACTTGTGCTGAATGAGTAAATGAATGACTAGATAGATTAATGAAGTATTTGCCTATGGCCCAGCTGCAGTCTTTAGCATAATCTTTCTGTGTTTATATTCTGCCTCAGTGAAACTCAACTACCTGTTGTTGGGCTGGCTAACATAGCCGATAAGCAGGCACTGCCGGAACCCTATCAATAATTGTTACTACATTCTAGACCTTCTGGCAGAGGCAGCTTTCTGCAGTATAGCAACAATGCACATTGTTATTTTTGGTTTCCTATGACCAGCATGATAGGAAGTCTTTATTGCAACAGTTGTATTCTTTACTTCCATCACCATGATATTAAGCATTGATTTGCTTAGATGCCATTTACTCTAACGCTGATGAAGATTCTCTTTATAGCCACTTCTTTTTATGATCCTTTTTATGTTTACTACGTTTCCATAGGAGTATTTTATTATGTAGTGGTAAAAGGACTATTTTCTCTTAATCTAATAGACATTTTGCCTTATTAATCTAGGATTTTCATTCTTAAGTACAAATTTCTGTTTTCCTTTAAAGGAGAGAGTATTGTGAAGTAGCTAACAATAAAAATAATAAACATATTATAAAAAACATGGAACACCAAATTTAATGAAATGCTGCTATAGGATTATAGCTTAGAATCTCTTCTATTGAATTATATTGGACTTTTCAATCAGAATACTAGAGGTAGGCAAACATTTTATTGTAAACATTTGCTGACAAGCCAGGTTTCCACTTTTTGTATTGAAAAGAGAAATTTGATATTGGTAAGCTTTCTACTAGAGGATGTTTTCCCATTAGATTTACTTTCCTGAGAAGCTTTATTCTTGACAAGATTCTTTTTGTCTACCCATCTTTAAGGATACAAACACATCACTGGAGATAAATCTTTGAATAATAAATAAATAACATGAATAAAGATAATTTGTAAATAGTAACTAAGAATTACTATAAGAAGTTACTTCAAGCCAGGCATGGTAGCTCATGCCTGTAATTCCAGTACTTGCTAGGCTGAGACAGGAGGATTGCATATTTGAAGCCAGTCTCAGCAACTTAGGGAGAATCTAGGGAACTTAGTGAGACTGTTTCAAAATAAAAAATAAAATAAAAATAAAATAAAAATAAAAAAAAATAAAATAGGGCTGGGAGTTTAGTTAGGAGTTAAATCCCCAGTACCCCAAACCAAAAAACAAACCAAGAACAATAAAAACCTTGCTTCAAATAATACAAAAACATATAAAAATTTAATAATGAGCTTTATATTGCAAAGTAATGTTAACTGAATCCCAGAAGGATATAAATTTTATTCTTTTCAGAATACCTTAGATATTTTAATATAGATAAATAACAAACATTAGTTAAGTAATATATATATATATAATATAGTAATAATATATATATATATTATATATATAATATATATATATATAATATATATAATATATATATATAATATATATATTATATATATATAATATATATAATATATATATATTATTATTATATAATATAATATATAATATAGTAATAATATATATATATATAAATATATAAATATATATATATATATATATATATATATATATATATATATATATATATATATTTGTGGTACTGGGGTTCCTGGAAGCCCTTCTTCCTCCGGGCTACACTCCCAGACCTATTTTGTATTTTTGAAACAGGGTCTCTTACGCCAGCGTGGCTGGCTTCGAACCTGCACGATCCTCCTGTCTCCGCCTCCCAAGCGCGGGGATTACAAGCGTGCGCCACCACTCCCGGCATGTAATTTATATTTTAACATGAATTTTTATTTGAAAAGCCAAAGCTGAAGCTATGAAAACTTTGATTTAAATAGAAATAAGTATTTTGGCTTATGATTATCATATATCTCAAGATACTGTAAATAACTGGAATTCATATTCATCACAGGAATTCTGTGCACTGTGCTGTCTTACTTCCTCTCTTCTGAACCCAGACTGGCCAAGCAGTCACCAATCATCACCTTGTTGAGAGTCATTGCAAAGAGACAGTAAGGTAGAGACTACTTTAGCTCTTAAGATTTAATGCAGAAGTAACCAGGTAACTATACACTCAAATGTACAGAGACTAATTGTAGTTTCACAGGCTCTGAGAAGTACAGCCTTACCATGCTGCTATAAAGTGACAATAGAGAGATATACAGAATGTCTTAATACCATAAGTCATTTTGAAAAGCTCTCACTATTGATTTTTTTTGTTTTTCCTTTTACTCCCTTTTCTACTACAAGCAAAGATGCAAATATTACAAATATAAAAACTTGTTTTCAAGATCCATGACCTTTGCATTTAGTTTCTGTTGCACAGTATCTGCAGTAAAGAAGGAAAGGATTTAAGTAGAAGTATATCATAACAGTTCCAAAATACTGAACACCCCAAGGTGGTGCTATTGATACTTCAAGGTAACTGAATTTATGTTTCATGATGTACCATTTCACCATATATTTTTTGTAAATGTTCAGTAATCTAAGCAATGTAGCTATTCAAATAGCATAAATGAGCACTATTCTTTTATGAATATAGCAACCAATAGTAACAGTACAATAATTAACACCTATAAATACATATTTCTTTTAAATATATTTTGCTGAGTAGCATTGTAGAGACTATTTGTAAAGTCAGCAGATATAATGCAGTAATTTAAAATACAGAATAGCTTATATACTAAAAGATACTGTTCATAGAAATTTTATTTGAAATACTGCTTTTCAAACAAATTCCATTTTTCATATTTAAAACTGAAATCCTTGAAAGAGTACGTAAGGACCTGTTTTGTGGCACTAATGTCAGGGATAATTAAGTCATTTATTAATCAGAAATTTTTCCATTCTGATATATATTATAAGGGCTATATCAAAGATGCAATGAGGTTCGATTGTGCTGTGGTGGATACAGAAAACGGCAGTTACAGGCGATGTGGCCTTGGTCAAATTGTTTCATCTTGATGGTGAATTTTCCTCATTGGTAAAATGGAATAAAAATACTTCAGTATGTGTAGTGAACATTATAGAATACATACAAAGTGCTTAAAATTTTGTGTGGCATATAACTAAGGTCATAATCTTTACTGTCATCGTCATCGTCTCGGGAAGCACTATCAGTGCAGGGACTCAGTACGCCTGGCTACACACAACTCAGAAGAAGAAAGACATTCGCTCAGAGTTTGGGAGATTGGATGGGTTCCTTCTACGTCAGGCCAGGTTACAACTGTGGAACTTGGGGCATGGCGATAAGAGTCAGAGAAGGGGAGAGCAAGGGCTCTGTTCTCACATCATCAAGGGCTGGAAGCAAGAGAGTGAGCAAGGGCATTCAAAGACACAAGCTGTCCTGGGACCCAACTTCTTCATCCACACCCCACCTGTCTAGGGTTCCACTCAGTAAGTCAATCACAATGGGATTATCCACTGACAAGATTACACCCCCCCCTTGACTTCATTCTATCAACTTTGAATATCAACACATGAGCTCTTCAGGGAACATCATCTGTCCAAACCAGGACAATCATCGCATCATCATCATCCTGGAAGTAGAAGATACATTGTTTCCAAAGTCCTGTTAAATATGGCTCATGTTGTAGCTTAAGCATTTTCTGATGTATCATATTCAATGTAGCCTCATTTCTGTTGTGTTGCATTAACTAATATTTTTTTCTGCTTGTTTTAAATTGGTCTGCTGTTTCTTTCCCCCACTTTAGCATTCTGTTTGTTCAGATTAAATTTAACATCTGCCATCATATTTCTTCTCCTTAAAGAACCTGTTTTTTTTAACATTTTTATATAATTCAAACCTGCTGATAATGAACTGTATATTTTTTCTTTTTTTAATATGCTCTTATTTGTGTATTGTAATGATACAGCACAATCAGATTCAAAGTGAAAGAACATACATGCACGCAGCACCTGGTGAGTTTTCCCCTAGGTCCTGCCCTCCACCTCCCCTTTCCCATATGTGATACTGATTTTGGCATTGATAATTTAATATATGTACATAGTATTATTAGAAGTGTTTCTTTATCAGGTTTTCTCCCATCCCATCTCCACCATTGTTTTTACCGGGGTTTTCCTCCCTTATCTAAGGTCTTTATTGCTTCTCAATTTCTCTCTACCTTCCACGTGTGAGAGAAAATACGTGACCCCTTCATTTTCTGAGAATTGCTGGTCCCACTCAGCATAATATTCTGTAGTCCCACCCATTTGCCTAAAAATGACAGAATTTGATTATTCTTTATGACAGAGTATAATTTCATCATGTATATATCACAGTTTGTAATTCATTCCTATGTTGGTGGACATGGGCTGTTTCCATCATTTGGTTATTGCGAATTGTGCTGCTAGGAAGATGGATATACATGTGACACTACAATATTCTGACTTCAACTTCGTTGGAAAGAAACCCAGGAGTTTTTCTTAGTTTTAAAAATATACTTGCTGGGCTTGGTGGTGCATGCTTGTAATCCCAGCACTTGGGAGGCTGAAACAGGAGGATCGCACAGGTTCGAAGCCAGCCTCAGCTACTGAGTGAGGCTCTCAGCAACATAGTGAGACTCTGTTTCCAAATAAAATATAAAATAGGTCTGGGAGTATAGCCCAGAGGTAGAAGGCCCCTGGGATCCATCCCTAGTACCCCCCCCACACACACAAAGGAAAAAAAATATATATATATATGCTTGATTTTCTTTTAGAAAAATACTTTCACAGTCCTCTCCCCCAACACTAAACCTGTCACTCCATTATTTTCTGATATCCTTATTTGCAAGAAATCGTTAGTATTCAATCTTTTGTATATAAGCAATAAGTCTACTTCTCTCTGCCTGCCTTGCAAACAGTATATTCGTCCATTTTTTTTACTAGTTTGAATATGATTCATTTAAGAATTTATATGATTTTCTTTCTTTTTTTCTACCTTTTCTATAATTTTCTATTTCTCTCCCACCTTTCTTGTGCTTTCTTCTCCCCACCCCATTTTTGTTACCTTAATTCCACATCTACTACATGGTCCTGGTGAGGGAGAACATTCTCTGTTGTTGTAGTTCAGCCTTAATATTAGCCCATCCCTATAGCACTGAATCTCACAGAAGAGCTTCTTCAGCAGCAAGAGATCTTGAAAGATCTAGAACCTAGAATCATTTTCCTCTCTTATCTTTGTTGTTGTGGTGGTGGTGGTAGTTTTATTTTCTTCCTCTGAAGCCATAGACAGAGTGCTCTTCCCCTGTTATCTGGGGATGATAGGGTAATATGTTCTTTGCTCAACAGCTTAAGAGTTTTTATTTTCCCTGTATGGAAAAAGGATGCAGGTGTTCCCTCTGGTCCTTTCCACGGTACCTTGTCAAAGATTCCTCCTCCAGGCTTTCACCAGGACAGATGCATTCTCTGATTCCCTTGCTTGACCTCCACATTTTTCCTGAGTCTAAATAAAAGGACTTTAATTGGGTGCAAATCTCTCATATCTGCACTATAAGGTTCTTTATACTGTCTCACTCATCTTTAGTGATTTGCTAAGCACTTTAGCTGAATTCTTCTTGGGTTATTACTCACTGTGGAAACCTGTGCTCACTCCACAGCTCTCCTTGGAGAGAATTCTTTTTCCTTAGATCTCAGGCTAATTGGTTGCCCTATGACTTCAGCTTTGTAATGGGTCAAGAAATTATGATTTTGTGGATTATTTGAGGCACTTTCCAGATTTCTACTCCCTAGTGGAAGTTGGAAATCCTGTAATGACTGTTTGACTTCACAAAGTAAATAAATTTATTACATAATCTGTAACTTGATGCCAGAGTAATTTACTTTCAGTTATATTATTCTTCATTATAATAGGTATGACTCACTTAGTATAATTTATATTTGGAACATCTCATTCTACAAAAAGACTTTTAAAAAGTAGAATTTTATTTAAATATATATGTTAAAACTATATATGTTAAAACTATATATATATATATATATATATATATATATATATATATATATATATATGGAGAGAGAGAGAGAGAGAGAGAGAGAGAGAGAGAGAGAAAGAGAGAGAGAGAGAGAGAGATTCTAGCATTCTAGTTTAGTCACCACTAGATATAGGTACTCAAGTGAAAAAACAATAACAAATTTCTACTCTCTGCTCTATGTATTCTGTTGTGTTGGTTGCCTTTCCAAAATTATGGCACTGTGGTGGCATAAAGACTGTCAGCCAAATGGGCTAAATTCCACATAAATCCATGTACAGCAGCAATCATTCAATGAAATTCCTGGGACTCACAGTCAATGCCTTATATGACAAACTCCAGTACAACTTTGATAGCAGGGAAAAGAATGCACCTGAGTACTGGAGCACAAATTACACATTTCTATAGAAATATATTACCTAGAATGAGAGAAAGATAGATACCCAAATGTTATTAATTGAGCTAAGGCATCAATAGCCAGAAAGTTGAACCTCATTCTTCTTGAGTATTTCTGTGTAGATGATACAAATCGTTCACCAACTGACTTATACAGTTTATCAAAATTCTTTTTCTTTTGATGTCATAGCAGTAGTGTGTGCTGGGTCATAGCATTTTTTCAGATTACATTAATTTAACAAATACTGAAATTTTGAACTACTAGTCTATGAAATGCTGCATTATGAGATTTTTTTATCTCACATTTTTAAATTCACATTTGAAATCTATTTTTTCCTTTTGATAGTGAGGTAAGTTCCTTATATCCTGATTTTATGCAGTACTTTTAGCATAAATATGTGTTAGATTTTGTCAAATGTGTTTTCAACATTTATGCAGATGATCATGTGATTTTTGTCCTTAGTATTATTATGTGGTGAATTACATGTATTGATTTGCTTAGGTTGAATCAGCCTTGCATCCCTGGAATGAAACCAACTTGGTCATGGTGAACAGTTTTCTTGATATGGTTTTGAATACATGCCAATAGAATTTTGTTTAGAATTTTTGCACCTATGTTTATTAAAAATATAAAACTAAAATTATATTTTCTTGATGTATATTTATTTTGTTTTGAAATATTAAGGTGATACTTCACAGAAGGAGTTTGAGAGAATACCCTCAATCTATATATCATGGAATAATTTGTTAAGGATTTGACTTAGTTCCTCTATAAAGTTTTTTGTAGAATTCAGCTGGGAATCCATGTGGACCTAGAGTTTTCTTTGATAAAAGCTTTTTTTGCTTAATACTGGTTTTCTATATCTTCTTGGTTCAAGTACAGTAGGTATATGTGTCTAGAAATTTGTCAATTTATTGTGTTTTCTACTTTATTTCAGTAAAAATTTTTGAAACATTTTCTGATAATTCTTTAGATTTTTTTACTTTCTGTGGTTATATCTTTCTTATCATTTCTTATTTTATTTTATTTTATCTTTTTTTAATTTTTTTTGTTGGTGCACTGTATTCATACATCATAATGGGATAAAAAAAAACTTTTGTAGACATACATGCACACATCGCCCAATTAGCCCCTATTCGATCCCCACCCCGTTCCCTCCCCATCCCTTCTTCCCATGCTTGGCTTAGTGGCTGACATCTAGTATTATAGCAATTTATCCAAAATTAACAATGATAACCTCACATAACAGTTTCATTTGTCTGATACCAAGCTTTTGATGACTTAAAGAAAACATTTCAATATTTCTTTTTGCTTTCTTTCTTACCAGAGAATATTTTTTTCTTTTTTCTTTTTTGGTGAAACTATCATACATTTATTTATTTATTTTTCAGAAAAAAAATCTATCCTAATATGGAATATGGACTCTAGATACCCAAGACAATCTTGAAAAAGAACAAAGCTAGACGATGTATATTTTCTGATTTCAAACCATATAAAGCTACAATAATTGAAACAGTGTACTACTATTATAGAGGCAGATATATAAACCATTGGAGTTAAATAAAAGCCTAGAGATAAAATTCTTCCATATATTGTCAAGTTATTTTTGACAAGGTTTCCATGAACATTTGGTGGAGGAAATAATAATCTTTTAACTAAATATTGTTGAAAAATAATAATTACATGAAAAAGAATAAAATTGGACCCTTACCTAACACCATATACAAATATTAACTCAAAATAGATAAAAGACCTAAATATAAATCTTAAGACTATAAACTTTTAGAAGAAAATCTGGGTCATTAAACCTCACAACACTGAAATTGGCAGTGATTTCTTGGATATGATTTCAATGGCACAGGCAACAAAAGGGTAAACAAACTCCCTAAAAATTAAAAAAAAATTGTATATCCAAAGACAACGTAAACAGTTAAAAGTTACTGATAGAACGGGATAAAATATTTCCAAATGCTATATCTGAAGGTATATTAATATTCCAACTAGAAATCCTAAAAATTATCATCAATAAAAGCAAATAATACAATTTAGAGATAGGTAAAAGACTAACATAAATAATGAATCTCCACAGATAACCAATCTTAGGTGTCTGTTGAATGGAAAATCTTGTTTCCCTGGTTCAGGTGTGTGTTACCTATTTCTTCTTTGTAGTTAATCTCTTTGAGTATTTTCTCTAGCACTGGTTTTGAAGACATAAATTCCTTCAGTTTCTGTTTGTCGTGGAAGCTTCTTATTTCCCCATCTAATTTGATAGAAAGTTTTGCTGGGTAGGAAATTTTGGGCTGGAAGTTGTTTTCTTTCAGAGTTTGGAATATGTTACTCCAAGCCCTTCTGGCTCCCATGACTTGGTTTTGGAAGTCTGGAGTGATTCTAATTGGTTTGCCTCTGAATGTCATTTGGCCCTTTGTTTTTGTTGCCTTTAAGATTCTCTGCTTGACTTCCACATTGGTCATTTTGACAATTATGTGGCATGGGGATCCTCTTCTCTGATCCTGTCTAAAGGGGGTTCTATTAGTTTCCTGGACCTGTGTATCGACCTTTTGCTCTATGTTTGGCAATTTTCTGCTATTACTTCCTTGAAGAGATTGTTGATACCTTTAGTTGCACCTTTTTTTCCTTCCTCTATTCCAATTATTCTTAGGTTAGCTCTCTTAAAATGGGCCCATATTTCTTCAATGTCAGATTCCAGCTGTCGGATTTTTTTTTTCTAATTTAGAAACTATGTGTTTATTTTTGGAGTGATCATCTTCTAAGAGCAAGATTCTATTCTCCATGTGGTCTAATCAGTTGTTTGTACTTTGAATTGAGGACTTTACTTCATTAATTGCATCTTTTATCTCTTTTTGGCTCTCTCTGAATTCTTTTCGAAACACCTCTATTATTTCTACAGTTATCCTCCTGATTTGATCTTCTAGAAATCTCTGAATTTCTGTTTTATCAGGTTCTGATGTTGTGGGGTTGTGGGCATTCATTGCTCTATTGTTGTTCCTCTTTCCTATGATTTCGGAAGTTTGTGCCTTCTCTGGGTTCTTCCCTTGGGTCACTAAGACTTCACTTAAGGTGCTCTGGATCTCGAGTCTGTGGTATCTCAGTCCCCACTACTCCTTTACTAGGTTGTATTGCAGAGTCTCAGACCCAGGAAGACAATCGAGCCTGCTTTAGACCATGAGGGTTGCCAGGTTGGGCGTTCTCCTATGGTATGATATCTCTGCCACTGCCACTCCCCCACTGGATCAAGTCCCTGGGAATGCTGTACTGGGATTTCTTCTCTAGGGGCCGCAATTTGACTCACTGTTGTTGAGTGCACCGATGGAGCTGTAGGGTACTCTGAATTCGCTGCTGCTGCTGCCAGTGGCAACATGGCGCCGCTGTCATGCCCTTGGCCATGAGGCTGGTGTATTTCTTCTCTGTTTTTGAGTCCCTGCAGGGTGTGCTGAGCCCAGCCCCTGGGATCTTTAGATGCTCCCTGCTCCGAAAAATCTGCCGAATCCCATCCAGCTGTTCTGCAGTGGCTCACCTTGGCTCGCTGTCTGCCACTCCACTCTGGAGCCTGTTGGGCTGTTGAGTGTGTTGGTCTGGTGCCATCCGGTGAACTCGCTCCTGCCACCAGCATTAAGTCGCTGCTGCCACATCCTCGGGCCTGAGGCCGGCGTATCTCCTCTCTGGCTCTGAGCTCCGTTCTGAGTCCCCCTCCTCTTTGGGGCTTGGTGCTGCAAGGAAAGATGGCGCCTGCCGCTCTGCGCTGCAGCTCCAGCCACAGCACTGGGATCTCATTTCTTTCTGTGTCTTGTTATTCCAGCCCTCTTTTTCTCTGTCCCTTGTAATTACATTTTTTCTTTCTCTGCTGATGGTGTTTTCTGACTATGAAAGGCGCTGATTTTGTAGTAATAGAGATTGGGTGTTAGCGGGGCTCATAAGCCCCGCTTTTCTCCGCCGCCATCTTCCTGGAAGACATTTCTTATTTTAATAATTTAGTAATTTTAATAATTTATTTCTTTTGGTAAATTTGGCTAAGGTTTATCAATATCAATTTTTTTTGAGAAAACAGCATTTTGTTTGTTGATTTTTTTATCTTCATTCTCTATTTCCATTATTTACTATCTAATTTTAATCATTTCCTGTCTTTTACTGGTTTAATGATTAGTCTATATTTGTCTTTGATAGCCTTGATGTATATAATTTGCTCATTCATTTGATGACTTTCTGTTTTCCTTATGTGGGTACCCATGACTATGTTGTTTTCTTTTAAAACCACATTCAAACCAGGTGTGGTGGTGCACGCTTGTAATCCCAGCATTCCGGAGGCTGAGACCTGAGGATCACAGATCACAGACACCCTCAGCTATTAGTGAGGCTCTCTGCAACTCAGTGAGACCCAGTTTCAAAATAAAGAATAAAAAATTGGGCAGGGGGTATAGCTCGGAGGTCAAATGCCTCTGGTTCCATCCCTAGAATCCCCCCCCCAATAAATAAATCAATAAAATTAAAAAATAAAAACCACATTCAAAGTATACCATAGGTTTTGGTATGTTGTGTTTGTATTTTCATTTAATTCTAGGAATTTTATAAAATTTCTGCTCTTATTTCTTCTATGACCCAGTCTGCATTCGAATCTCTATCTGCTAGGTGTGGTGGTGCACGCTTGTAATCCCAGTACTTAGGAGGCTGAGACAGAAGGGTTGCACAGGTTCAAAGTCAGCCTCAGCTACTTAGTGAGGCTCTCATCAACTTAGTGAGACCTTGTTTCAAAATAACAATATAAAAAAATAGTTTGGAGGTGTAGCCCAGAGGTAGAGGCCCCTAGGTTCTATCCCCAGGACCACACACACAAAGAAACTCTATCATTAAATATCTATGTACTTATGTCATAAATGCAATGTACAACAAACCGAAAGCCAAAATTATATGGAATTGGGGAAAACTATAAGAATTCCCTTTAAAATAAGAGCAAGGCAAGGATGCTCACTATCACCACTCTTTTTTAGTTATAATATTTGAAATTCTAGCAGAAATATAAGGCAAGAGAAGGAAATTATAAGAATGCAAATAGAAAAAGAAATTAAATTATCTGTACTTGCAGATGATATGATTCCTATACTTAGAAGACCAAAAAATCTTAACCAAAATACTGATTAACTAATTCAGCCAAGTGGCATGATACAAAATAAATCTGAAAAAATCAGTAGATATTTTATACAACAAACATGAATCCATTGAAGTAAAAATCCAGAAAACAATTCTATTTACAATAACCTTAAATACAATAAAATACCTACAAATAAATCTAACCAAGGAAGTAAGAAAATCACTGCAAAGAAAATTATTTAAAAAAAACTAAAGAAAGAAACTGAAAAATATCTTAGAAATGGAAAGATTTTCCATGCTCTTGGATAGGCAGAATAAATATTATCAAAATGTCCATTTTACTTAAAGTGTTCCAAGATTAAATGCAATTTCTATTAAAATATTATAATTCTTCACAGAAATAGAAAAATAATTTCTGAAATTCTTATGGAAAAACAAAATACTCAGAATAGCAAAATCAATAATTAGCAATAAAAACCATGCAGGAATCATCACAATACCTGACTCCAAAACATACTACAGAGCCAAAGTAATAAAAATATCATAATCCTGTCACAAAAAGATACATGATCCAATAGAACAAAAGACACAGAAACAAATCTACACACTAATAACCAATTGACTTTTGACAAAGGTGCCAAAAACATATATTGGAGAAAAGACAACCTTTTCAACGTAATAATATGTAGAAAAATGGAATTAAACTCCAGCCTTGTTCTCTCTGTGTAAGAGTCAACTCAAAATGGATCAAAGACTTGGCACTTAGACCAGAAACTTTGAAATTATTAGAGGGCATAGAACCAACATTCCAAAAATTGGCACTGAACTGAAAACTTCCTCAATAAGATCCCCAAAGCTCAGGAAATTTAAGCAAGAGTTAATAAAAAAAAGATAGCATTAAATTAAAAAGTTTCTATTTAGCAAATGAAACCATTAAGAGTCTAAAGAGAGAGCCTACAAAATTGGAGATTTTTTCCAGTTACTCCTCTGACAGAGGACTAATATCCAAAATGTAAAAAAGATTTAACATTAAAAAAGATTCCAATAGAGAAATGGGCAACTGAACTAAAGAAACAATTCACAAAAGAAGAAATACAGATGGCCAAAACATACCCCCAAAATGCTCAATATCATTAACAATCAGGGAGATGCAAATTAAACCTGTGCTGAGATTCTGTCTAACCCTAATTAAAATGCCAAAATTTTAGAATAAAAACAACAATACATACTGTTTAGGATGTGAGAAAATAGGAGCTCTTCTACACTGTTGATGGGACTGTAAATTAATCCAACCACTATGGAGATCAGCATGGAGATTTTTCAGAAAGAAAGAAATGGGTCCACCATGTCTCCAGTTATACAACTCCTGGGTATCTTTTTAAAGGGATTGAATTCAAAATATTTTATGATACATGAATATCAATGTATATAGCAAAACAATTGACAATAGCCAAATCATGGAACCAACCTAGATTTCTATCAATAGGTGAATGGATTTTAAAATTATGGGATATATACACAATGAAATTCTATCCAGCAATAAAGAAGAACAAAATTATGTCGTTTTCAGGAAAATGAGTGAGCTGCAAGGTAAGTTGAAGAACTTACAAGGTAAGTTGAACAATATTATGTTAAGTGATATTAGCCAGTCACAAAAAGTGAAGGGTCATATGTTTCCTCTCATATGTGAAAGATAGAGAATAATCAGGATACAAAAGGGACTTTAGATAATAGAAGGCACGCTTCATTGGAGATAGGGAGATGGTCCAAGGGAGGGTGGTGTCCAAGGTGAGGGAGATGGTCTAAGGAAGGGTGGTGTCGAAGGTGAGGGAGATGGTCCAAGGGAGGGTGGTGTCCAAGGTGAGGGAGAATTAATGAAGGAAACACTGCCACTGAAGTTATGTACACATAGGAAATTACTAACGCCAATCTCAAGATCATGTACAGGGAATGAGAGAGTTGGGAGGAGCTTGGGGGAAGCTTACCAAGTGTTCGGTGCATTTACTTCCCTGTCCCTCTGAACTACATAATAATGTGAGATATAATGAGCTAATAAAAGTATTTTAATAAAATAATGTTTTTCTGTATTAGTATAATTAAATTGAAAGATGACATCTTTCTTGCTTTTTTGTTGTTCTTTTACTTTATTATGTCTTCTATATTATTCTTTCTCAATTTACTTTCTTAGCTGTTTTTGACTCTAAATGTAAAACTGTGGTATCCAAACTTACATCTTTTATTCTGATGTATTTATTTTTCATTTAAAAGAGTAATTAATAAACTATTCTTAATTTCAAAGGAGTGTGTGTGTGTGTGTGTGTGTGTGTGTATGTGTGTGTGTTAGTAGTGATTGAACTCAGTGGCATTCTACCTATGAGGCACACCCCTAGCCATTTCAATTTTGGAATTGACTCTCACTAAGTTGCTGAGGGCCATGCTACATTTCAGAGGCTGGCTTGAACTTGTAATCCTCTTGTCTTAGCCTCCTAACTATTGGTATTATGAGATTATGCCACCATGACTGTCTTGATGTAAATTTTTTTTTTCTGCAGTACTGGGAATGGAACCCAGGGGCATTCTATCTCCGAGCTACACTCCCAGCCCTTTTTTTTTTTTTTTTCTTTATTTTGAAACAGGGTCTCACTGAGATGCAAAGGGCCTCACTAAGTAGCTGAGGCTCCTCTGTGAACTGTGATCCTCCTGTCTCAGCCTCCCAAATGCTAGGATTTTTAACCATACACCACCACTCTTGGCTTCAATGTGAACATATGATGCCTTGAATTTCTTCCCATTTTATTTATTTATTTGACTATGTATATAATTCTGTATCCTTAGAAATTTAGAAATATTTTTGTAATATTTTCTAGGATTTTTATAAATCTTGGTGGAAAATAGTCTTGAGTTTGACTTCTAGGATCTTCTAATACCTGCAACAAAAAAGGGAAATGTTTATATATCTCTTTATTCTTGAATATAAACTATAAATATATAGACCGAAGTCTTAAATCCTAATTATCCTGGATATCTCGAAATACTATTAAAATAAATCATCATGAGCATCATAGAAGAAGAACATATAATCTTAGTAATATCTGCAGGGCAGCCAGCATCCAAATGACCCTTTTCCCAGTCCTTGCTTTCTGATCTTATATGATTCCCTCTGGATGGAAACAGATTGAATTCTACATACAAAATTCTGCAGTTGTGACTGCCATTCCCATCTCATGCATTTTTCTTGAGAGTAGCCAGTGACCATGACTTGAGGATGCTTTCCTACCCTCTGTATAAATATGTAAGGATGTACTAGGGTTTTGATTGTGAATAAACTATCTTGGAAGCAAATCCTGCAGCAATAGTGAGGCCTTCAGATGACTGCCACATATTTGATGGCTTGACTGAAAATTTAATGAATATCCAAACTAGAACTAATTTTCTCCTGGATTCCCAAAATATACCAATTATGAAAGATGATAAATATTTACATTTTTTTGGTGGTACTGGGGATGGAACCTTTCTATCTCTGAGCTACACTCCCAGACTTATTTTATATTTTTATTTGGAAACAGGGTCTCTTAAGCCAGCGAGGCTGGCTTCGAACCTGCACGATCCTCCTGTCTCTGCCTCCCTAGTGCGGGGATTACAAGCGTGTGCCAACATGCCCAGCAAATATTTACTTTCTTAAATCACTTAGTTACAGGAACAATTCTTACAGAGGAATAAATAGGATACTCCTCAATCAAGAACCCCATAGAGTATGGAATTTAATCCTGCTTACTAGGTAAGCTGGCTTTCTACAGTTTGTTAGACCATGGCAGGTGACATGACTCTTGGTCAGAGATAACAGACTTTATTATTTTTAGCACTATGAGTAGTAATGAAGAAACATGAAATTCATGTTCTCATTGGTTCTCCTGCTCCACAGAGTCCCATAGGGGTGTTACGAAGCTTGGCCAAGTTAGATCCTGCCACTCAGTGGTTTTTGTGTCACAGCTGAGGAATAATTGTTAAAAGTATATACACAGGTATATAGAGATGACAATTTTCAACTGTCAGTACTGTAATTGTAGGCTAAATATTCATGAACATACTTTAATGATATAGTTATACTTCAATTCATAGTATTTTATTTTTAATAAATCAATAAATATTCCTATTTCAGAGTCTATAGGCTTAATTGAGATACATTAAAATAAATACCCTGTGATAACAGCAACTTGGGAGGCTGAGAGAGGAGAATCTCAAGTTCAAGGCCAGCCTTCTAAGGAGAGACCCGACCCTGTCTCAAAAAAACAAAAACAAAGAGAGCTAAGGATAAAGCTCAGTGGATGAGTCCCTTAGAGTTCATTCTCTAGTGCCACTAAAACAAGAAGAGGAAAAAAAAAGGAAAAGAAAAGCATTTTTCAATACAGTCAATGTAATACATTGATTAGATGTATTTTTAATTTTATATCCCTGGCAATAGCTCAGTGATAATAAAAATAAAAATCTCTATTAGTAACAATAAAAATAGCCTTTCAACTTCTGTTGTTTGTGCTTAGGGTAAGGAACTATTCACATCACAAATATCAAATTGAAAAAATAAACATCTAATGAGCAAGTAAAACTTCTATTAGCCATTGGTGAAATTTCTTGGTACATATGATCTATGTATATTTAATATAGGAAAAGCTACATGCTCATTAAAATGTGTTTTTTCAACTTATCCCAAATTGACAAAGAATCTGCCATTGTTAAGGCTTTCAGAATGAAGAGAAAACGCAGCCAGGATTTCCACACGTGAATATGTTAAACAAATGGTATTATAATACAATTTCCATTACAGAAGCCAGCGCAATCAAGGGCCGAACTTTACTATCTAGTATTGTTAAAGTCTGGATTAATCATTAGGTCTATTCCTCAAGCCTCAAGTACTGAACATAGTGTCAAATATTTGTGGAGACTTAATATTTATTACAAATTTTTATGACAAGGGCATGGAATGGAACTCAGATTTTCATTTGAATCAATAGTATAATCTTTTTTCTAAATTTTAACAAAGATTCTTATGCTGCTAAAATGACTTATGTTAAAACTTTAAAAGTATATTCACATTATGAGTTTATTTTAAGAACTCTTAACAGTTGAACATTTTTTTTTTTTTAATTTAAAAAGAAGCCGGGTTCGGTGGCATATGCTTGTAATCCCCAGGCTTGGGAGGTGGAGACAGGAGGATTGCACTGGCTCAAAGCCAACCTCTCTGGCTTAAGAGACCCTGTTTCCAAATAAAAGTATAAAATAGGTCTGGAGTGTAGTCCGGAGGTAGAAGGGTTTCCAGGAACCCTAGTACCACCAAAAACAAACAAACAAACAAACAAACAAACAAACAAACAAAAAACAGTAAGTGGTATAATACTAAACTCTAGATTAGAGAATTGTATACAATGTGCAAACAAATCAAAATAACTTTCTTGCTATTGACATTTTGCTGAGGTAAAAGTTCTTTGAAATAAGAAAATGTATCTTAAAAGTCAAATGGAAAACTTTAAATGTTTCTCAAATGCTCTTTGTTTATTTGCTACTATTTTGGGTCAAGGCTGACAGGTAATTTATTAAGCAAACACCTAAATATAAAACTAAAATAACTAAATAAATTATTTTAGGCAAAAAATATCACCCCAAATTAAACAGACTAGGCATTTTTCTCTTGATTCACTTTAACCAAGTTGACTGCTACTTTTCTCTTTCACTCTTAAAAAAGGGCTTTATGAGAATAATAAATAATCCAAGCTCTCAGATATATTGTTTGATGATTATACTGAATATTTGTAATTAAGTGTGCATTGTAGCTAACTGGCAATATGGGATTTGCTTGGTTTGATTCCTTGTTATACATTTATCATTTGAAAATTCAATAAAATGCTAAACCAAATAGAGTTACTACTACTAATAAAAAAATAGATGAATTTTTTGTGTTATACTCTGTCTCCAGACTGTGAAAGAATGCAGCTGTGTTGATTTATTATTAAAGAACAACTTACAAAGTTAATCTCCGACCCACCAACAAGAGATTAGCAAAACAACTCAATTGTTTTAACTCTTAATTATATATTTGATTATATTAAAATGATACTCATCTGTGATTTTCCATGATTCAATTTACACAAGAAAATAATCACTTCTCTAGAACATAATCACATAATAAAATTATTGGTAACTAACTTTTGAAATGTAATGAATAAGCAATGTATGAAACAGTAAATTCTATTTTAGCTCCAACATAAAATATTGCTGATTTTGTAGTTTGAAGAAAATATTTACATATTTGTATGTTCTGAAATAAATTCCAAATTATCAAATGGTAAATATTAACCGATAAACTGTAAATCAGTAACTAAAATGTCCTTAAGCTAAGGATTTAATTTTGTAAATGAGCCTATTTCTTCTGGATTCGACATATAATTTTTTTTCATGGAAAGAAACATTACATTTTGTTCCTCAAAAGAATTAATGCACTATTCTTTACATTAGCTTATTATAGGATTCTTCTTCTATAAGAAATGACAATTATTTATTTATTTATTTATTTATTTATTTATTGGTGGTACTGGGGTTCCTGAAAATCCTTCTACTTCCAGGCTATACTCCCAGGCCTGTTTTATACATACATATATATATATATATATATATATATATATATATATATATATATATTTTTTTTTTTTTTTTTTTTTTATTTAGAAACAGGGTCTCTTAAGCCAGTGTGGCTGGCTTCGAACCTGTGCTATCCTCTTTTCTCCGCCTCCCAAGCGGGGGGGGGGTGGGGGGAATACAAGCGTGTACCACCACGCCTGCCCACGATCTTATATTTAACTTGTAGACATCTATATACATATGTATAATTGTAACGTTAATGCTTCATTTTATTATATATTTAAGTTACATCAAGCTACTCTCATAATTGTATTTTTCCTTGTTTTTGTGTTTTGCTATTTATGTGCTTCTCAAATTTAAGCCTCACAATTTCCTCTGAGAATTTTTACATCAGTTTCAGTGGAAAGAGTCTCTCCTTTTTCCCTATGATCCTGTGCTTCTTAGGGTATACTTCCTGACTGATACTAAGTAGTCTAGTAGAACTAAGTATCTAGTGACTACACTACATCTTTGCATCTCTTTGTAAGGTATTTAGTAGTTTTCCGTATTCTCTGAAAAACATAAAATACATTTATCTCCGAACTCAATTAGAGGATTACTTCTAAAGATTATTTTTCCTGTATTTTCATTTAATTATAGAAGATAGCACCATCATACCAAACACAGAGGAGAGGGCCATTTCAGTGTAAACCTGGGCAAATGACAAACCCCATGGTAGAGCCAGGCATGGTGGCCCACCCTTGTAATCCTGGTACTTGGGAGCCTGAGACAGGAGGATCACAGCTTTAAGAACAGCCTCAACTTCTTAACTTCTTAGCAAGGCCCTCCACAACTTAGTGATATCCTGTTTCAAAATAAAGAATAAAATAATATGGCTAGCAGTGTAGCTTGGAGATAGAATGCCCCTGATTTCAATTCTTAGTAATACACACACCGAGAAAGAGAGAGAGAGAGAGAGAGAGAGAGAGAGAGAGAGAGAGAGAGAGAGAGAGAGAGAGAGAGAGACCAGCAAAAAAAAAAAAAAATCAAAAGACTATTATCTAATTCTGGGCAAAGAAAGACTGAAAATGACAAATGACACGTCTATTACTTATAGTTTGTCTTTCAGGCTTACCACACATGCCAGCTCAACTCTGTTTTCTTGTTGTTTTGGTTACCCTATCAAAAATACATGCCAAATACACCTACATTACATTCTAACACATTACCTTATTTATTAAACTCATGGCACTCCCAAAATCTGAAATTAATTCATCACTTTAAGTAGTTGTTTATAAATTTATGGTCTACTTTTCTTAGTCTTTTAACCATTGGAAAGCAAGGATTGTGAAGAAGAGTTCTTATTGCACCTATAAATGTCCTGCTCATATGGTAGCTAATAGTCACCTATTAGGTTTAAATTAATTAAATTTGGCTAATACAAAAACATTAGTTTCTTTTCCATACTTCAAACGTTCAGAAGCCACATGTTACTAGTGGCTACCATATTAAATTTCTGAAACTTTCATTTCTATAAGTGGTTATATTCAGTAGTTAAAAAAATATATGACTATAGTGCACCAATAAAATTTTTAAAAATTCTTCTTAAATCCGTGATTATTGTTTAACTAACAAAACAGCAAAAAATAAGAAAGTTGGAATGGTCGGGATAAGAAATGGGGAGTAAAGATTATTGCCTAATATAAAATCATAGTTTTCTAAGTCCACCAAATTGTTCCCACCCATAGGTGCATGAGATATAAGGAAGTAGAGTTTGCTTCAGAATGTCTGGAAATTTAATGCTCAAGACCAGGGTTGGAGTAATTCTACATATAAGTTAAGATTAAAGTCTGGAGACCATGATATATGAACAAGACTACCCCTCATATGTATGACTGAAATAAAATTATAAAGATCCAAAGATCACCTGACTAATTAATTAATTTATTTCATTGGTGCATTATAGCCTCACATCACAATGTGGATCATGCTGACAATGGCATATATTCACACAGTACTTGGTGCCCCCCACGCCCTGCTTCCCCTTTTTCCTCCCTCCCAATACTGAGCGAACAGGTTAATAATGTTATATTCACATGTATACACATATTTGCATGTATCTTTTCTATTAATAAACCTCAGCCTTCTTCCTCCCCTACACTTCTTTTCTGGTTTCACTGAGGTTTCCCCTGCATTATTGGGAGTTCTTCTGGTATTCCTAATACTCCCTAGCTTGAGCATATTAGAGAAAACATATGTTCTTTCTTTTTCTGTGCTTGGCTAATCTCACTTAACATAATGTTCTCCAGGTCTCTCTATCTTTCTATGAATGACATGATTTTATTCTTCTTTATTACTGAGTAAAATTCCATTGTGTTTTTTCCCATAATTTTGTAACCTATTTAAAATACTTTACACTAGCAAAACAAATAACCCAATCAAGAAATGGGCAATTGAATTGAATAGCTACTTTACAAAAGAAGAGATACAAAATAGCCAATACATGCATAAAAAATGTTCACCATTATTAGCAATCAGGGAGATGCAAATCAAAACTACACTAAGATTATATCTAACCCCAATCAGAGTGGCAAGCCTAAATAAGTCAAACAGCAACAAATTCTTGTGAGGACATGGGGAAATAGGAACTCTTTTACACTGTTGGTGGGAGTGCAAGCTAGTTGTGAGCATTTAATTTCTAAATAAAAATTAGCAAGTATCATAAAATCTATATTGTTTTAGATTTTATAGCCTTGCTTTAAAAAATACATCTTCTTAATATCAAAATAGGAAAATCTGTTGAAATATATATTTTTAGTAAATTTCAAAAACTAAATTTCAATATCATCCCTATCAAGAACTGTAAAAATAAAGACATTTTGTTCTAGTTATACCCCGATAAGTTAATTGTCACAATTCATGCTTAGTGACAAGAGACTCTTGGATCATAGACAAAGGATTTTATTACAAAAAAACAGTAGTCAGGGTATTATTACTTATATCAGCTCACAGCACAATTCCCATAAGGTGGTATGACAAGGGCCAAAGGATGCTTCTTGTTTCTCTCAGTGCTTCAGTTTATACATGAGCTTTTTTATTTCTAGTTTTCCATTTCTATGTTGTATTACATCCGATTTCATTCAAATAAGTGACCTCAGACTTTTTAAAAACATCATTCTTTTGTAATTTCCCATTTTGTAATAATTTTTAACATTTAGTGTATTTTCAACCTTTTTTTAAAAAATGTTTTACTCCTAACTCCATTATGAGTCATAGACTATCTGATAATTCCAGAATATGAGTTATCTGTGATTTGTCATTTATTATCACTTTATTTCAAAACTGATTTTCAGTCACACAATTTCTTAAGAATTATTTATAAGTTTTGGAATAAATATTGAACACTATTGGATAAAAAATTATTAAATTTCTGGTGATATTTTTATTTTCCAAAATGGTAAAATTTGTTTATATAAGCATTTAGTATGCTATTGGTAATACTCTGGTGACCACTTCGAATTCCAGTATTAAGGCTTGATGTAATCCTCTGTTTTGGCTGGACTATTCAATTTCTCTGTCCTCAGTGGTTATAGCTCTTATAGGGAACATTGTTATTTCTTAGGTATGTCTGTACTCCCAGGACTTGGCTCTTTTGAGTGGGTTTTCTGATATATGGTCTAGGATACTGATGAAGGCTTATACATGTTTGCAAAGTTTTAACTCTAGAACCACTCCTCACTAGTCCATAACTTCTTGGATTTTGCTTATTTTCATCATGCTTCTGGTTGCTATCCTCAGTGGAGTTCTTGAGATTTTCTTAGCCCATGTACTCCAAAGGAGTCAACCAACAAGAGGAGGAAAATGTTTATAGAAACTTGGGCTCATTCTTTTGTGGTTTTTCACCTCTCTGGGATTTCTCCCAAAGTTATTGCTGCTTTGAAGCCCTGAATTACAAACTCTGTCTTTGGAAATCAAGAAATCTGAGGCTATGTTCTTTTTTACTGTTACATCTGGTCTGGAGAAGTCCTTCAGGGGAAAAGCTAAACCCACTGTGAATAAAATATCCAGTAAGACCTGATGCCTGAAGGAAGAGTGGGAGCTTTATTTGCAAAGTAGTGTTAAGAACATCAAAACTGCTTGTTGAAATGGTCTGATAATATAAGTACAAGGTCTAGCACAATAATATTAGGTGTAGTTCAAGAATATATATATGTACAGTTAAGCAAAGTTATACGATGAAATTATAAAATTATCAATTTAAAAAATAAATATCATCTGGCTGGGCATAATATGTGTGGAAATTCTAAAATTAAAATACAAATTATGTATGAAGAAATTTAAAATTATGTTCTTATGATTTTATGAGCATACACTTAAAATCATTTTTTCTCTTTAAAAAAAATTAAAATATTTTGCCTATACACACAAATACTTGACCAAAAATATTGTGGTTTTTATTCATAACAATGAGTGCAGAAAATCAATGGCATTAGTAACTCTTAGTAATTACCACTTCTACAAAGTTTCTGGTATTTCTTATCCTGTCCCAAGATCTAAAATGGAAGGTGAGCCAGCCACTTTCATGGTTCTGGTTTAATAGGTCCAATACCTCAATAACTTTTTCTCCGCAAATAATTTTTCACAAGAAACAGCATTTTCCCAGTGGCCTCCATTATTGTGATCGACAGAGAATATGTAGAAAGTTAGCTACTATACTATGACAAAAGAAGAAAGAGGTTCCCAGTATTGCCATTTTTGAAGTGGTGGTAGGTGTGAATCAAATTAGCACACAAGAACATTTTCTAGGTAATGTTTCCCCTTCCTTTAAAAATGCTTATAATAACAACTTATTTGGCGTCTTGCAGTTTTGCCTCCCTCCATTTGGATTAGAATTAACCAGTAACAGACAAGAACATGTGTTTGGATGCTGCTGTTTGACACATTTTATAGGAGTAAGAATGCTATTGTTATTTTGGCTTTCAGGACTTATCTAAGAAGCCAGAAAATACTTTCAGAGAAGAACACAAACTACAGAGTAAGTTACAGAAGATTTTTTTGTATTTATCAAGTTCGTTTCATCTCACATGATGAGATCCACCAAGTGAATAGTTGTGATATCACTAAAGTGGAATTATAAGATGGATCCTGGCATTTGCTTTTGGTTAGATACTTCTGTTTTACATAAAAATCCATCAATGAAGAGGGTCAACATTTAGCGAGAACTCAGGCCATGCACTAGCCTTACATAAATTATATCTTATTATGTCTCTTTCTACATCTGTGTAAATAAGTTAAATTTACACCTGTTAATATCTTTACACAGCCAATCATTTCCAATAGCACATTAATGTTGCCACTGTGTGTTGCAGATTTTGAAAAAAAATAGATTTTGAAATTGATGTAGTCAGTCTGGGCACTTGGTATTGGGAAGGAGGAACATGGGGATGTGGGGGGGCACCAAGTACTGTGTGCCTTTATGTCATTGTCAACATGACTTACATTATACTGTGAGACTATAATGTACAGAAAAGCAAAAAAAGAAATTGATGCGGATATTTTAACAATGAGAAAATTAAAAAATTTATCGTGGTGAATGTTTTCACTTAAAAACCCTTTACACATTTACTCTGACATTAGTTCCTATTTCCTTTACTAAACTTAAAGAGTTTGAAAGTGTAAGGACATGTTACTGACCTCTCCACATTTTCAAGTTAGGGGCTTTGTGGTTTGGCGCATTGATCAGTTTTCCCATCATCTGGAGCATAGCCTGGCATCATGCACATTAAACATTTGTTGACTTCTCTAGGAGTGAGAATTTTATTATTAAAGTTATAAAATTTATTTTTTCATGTGTTGTACTGGCGGCTAACTTATGGCATTCTACTTCTGAGTTACACTCCCAGACCTATTTTTCTTTTAAATAGCATCTCATTAAGTTGTTGAGGCTAACCTCAAACTTGTGATCTCCTGTTTCAGGATCGCAGAAAATAATTATATTGGTTTAATTTTATGCAATTTTAATAAAATATGTTTGTAGATCTTTGAGTATTAGCAATAATATTATATTCTAAAATTTAAATACATGCTAAGGATGTGAGTATCAGAAATATACTAAAATAATTCTACATTTGAATTTTGAAATATCTTATCCTTTTGAGAATATTCTCACTTAAATGACTTTTGAAATTATTATAGCAGATATAATATTAAGCCTCTAAAAGTTATTAATATTCTAAAATGTATAAATTAAAATATAATTTATCTTAATTTAGTTAGAATGAGGATATTCGGATATTTGTTTTGAAATATACTATTTAAGCCAAGTTTCATCTAAAGAAAAATAAAATGGATAATAACTTTGTCTTGATAATTTGATTCTTAAGAGGCAGCTCCATTCTGTAAGCTCAGAGAGCGTCATATATTCTTCCTGTTCTCCATAATTTCTATCCACATTCTGAGAGCATTTTTACTTCTGCTTTGAAAGTGATGACCAGAGCTGAAATGCTGCCAGATAATTTTATTTTATTATTGTTGTTGACCAATATTTATTAAACTTCCACTTACTTTTCCCCCTAATTTGGTTTCTTTTAATTTCTGACTTATCTTTGAGTTTCTCCATATTGCTATATTGTTCTTTTAGTCTTTGAAGAGTAACAAGAGTTTGCCTTAAAAAAATGGTTTTCTTCTTTGCAGAAATTAATGCAATGATACACACTTCCTCCTTGGACATTTAAGGGGCATATACTATTTGTTGTTAGTTTACTATATTAACCCTCAATTAAGAACAGAGTTATCTTGGACAGTATTATGAAACAAGGTTTATCAGGATCCTTAGTGGTAACTGAGCAAAATCAATTTCAAAATGGCTCAAGTGAATTCTTTTAGTTGAAGAGCAATAGGTTAGAATTGGGTCCATTATTTCCGATATAAAATACAGCCTGAAATAACAAAACATATAACGGAAAATTTTAAAGTTTGATACTAATTTTATCTTGGCAATATTTCTTCATTTGAACTTGAGCAAATGACTTGGAATTTCAGGACCTTTACTTCTTCAAGTATACATTTAAGTAATCATACTGTATTTTCTCTAAAATCCTAATCTATGATCAATTAACCTCTGAGTTAATCTTATGTTGCCACCTCTCTCCATATTTCTCAGTTCATTAAACATAAAATAAAGTGTACAATTCCTCTGCTGTCTGACCTTCTATTTACAATGAAAGTGGAATTGAGTTAGTGAAGAGTAAACACCATGAAATGTGATATGACTAAGGGAAGTTTCATTTTAACACTGCAAGAACCAAACTATGAACCATTCTGTTCAGTTGATTTTTATACCTTCAGATATAGCATTTGGAAATATTTTATCCCATTCTATTAGTAACTGTTAACTCTGTTTACATTGTCCTTGGATATACAATATTTTTTTTATTTTTTAGGGAGTTTGTATACTCTTCTGTTGCCTGTGCCATTGAAATCATATCCAAGAAATCACTGCCAATTTCAATGTTGTGAGGTTTTATGACCCAGATTTTCTCCTAAAAGTTTATAGTCTTAAGATTTATATTTATGTCTTTTATCTATTTTGAGTTAATATTTGTATATGGGATTAGGTAAGGGTCCAACTTTATTCTTTTCCATGTAATTATTATGTTTCAACAATATTTAGTTAAAAGATTATTATTTCCACCACCAAATGTTCATGGAAACCTTGTCAAAAATAACTTGACAATATAGGGAAGAATTTAACTCTAGGCTTTTATTTAACTCCAGTGGTTTATATATCTGCCTTTAGAATAGTACTACACTGTTTCAATTATTGTAGCTTTATATGGTTTGAAATCAGAAAATATATATCTTCTAGCTTTGTTCTTTTTCAAGATCGTTTTGGGTATCTAGAGTCCATTTTCCATATTAGGATAGATTTTTTTTCTGAAAAATAAATATATAAATATATGATAGTTTCACCTAAAAAATAGAAAAAAAATATTCTCTGGTAAGAAAAAGTAAAAAGAAATATTGAAATGTTATCTTTAAGTCATCAAAAGCTTGGTATCAGACAAATGAAACTGTTATGTGAGATTATCATTTTTAAATTTGGATAAATTGCTATAATACTAGATGTTAACCACTAAGCCAAGCATGGGAGGGAGGGATGGGGAGAGAATGGGGTGGGGATCGGGTAGGGGCTGACTGGGCGATGTGTGCATGTATGTCTACAAAAGTTTGTATCCCACTATGATGTATGAATACAGTGCACCAATAAAAAATAAATAAATAAATAAATAAATAAATAAATAAATAAATAAAAAATTCTTATAAAAACATAACCTGAAATAATGCCACTTTTGGTTATCTGATTTATATTAGCCATGTAGGTATAATATAATAAGGTTTATTTTTTCTCTCTTCTCACCTAAAAACATTAACAAATACTTTGAAAGTGACTCAACTTACCAAACAGACATAAGGACAATAAAAACTATGACAGCTAATATTATTTTAATGCTTACTTTAAACCAATTAAACTCTAGTGCATACTGTTTAATCAGCACCATTAAACTATAATTATTTTAGCTATTTGCTGGAAATTATAAGTGTATAAACTAGTATGTTAATGTGACTGATGAGTTCATATATGGATCATGGAATGACCATGTGATACCTTATCTGAATATGAATTAGTGATTATCCCATTGCTCTGGAAGTATATAATTTTAGAATACATTAGGGGTGTGTGTGTGTGTGTGTGTGTGTGTGTGTGTGTGTGTGTGTGTTTGGTACTGGGGAGAGAACCTAGGGGCATTCTACCTCCAAGCTACGTCCCCAGCCCTATCTTATTTTTTATTTGGAAAGAGGATTATACTAAGTTGGTGTGGGCTTCACTAATTGCTCTGATTGCTCAGACTTGTCTGGAACCTGCAATACTCCTATCTCAGCTACTGGGATTTTAGGTATGTGTCATTATGCTTATATTTTTTGTATGTCTTTTTATTATTTATTTATTTATTTATTTATTTATTTATTTAATGTAGATCAGATTGAAATTGGCATACATGCAGATTGTGCTTGATGCCCTTTCCCCCCCAAATCCCCCCCCCCCAACAATGAGTATCCAGGATGACCTGCTACATTCATACTGTTTTTTGTTTGTTTGTTTGTTTTCGGGTCTGGGAATGGAACCCAGGGCCATTTGACTTCCGAGCTACACCCCCTGCCCTATTTTTTATACTTTATTTTGAAACCGGGTCTTACTGAGTTGCAGAGGGCCTTACTAAGTAGCTGAGGCTGTCTGTAAACCGCGATCCTCCAGGTCTCAGCCTCCCAAATGCTGGGATTACAAGTGTGCGTCACCACGCCCGGCTACATTCATACTTTTATACATAGTAGGATGTAGCTCTTCCATTAATCAACCTCAGCCTCCTTTGTCTCCTACCCTTCCATTTCAGCTTTGCTGAGGTTTCCCCTCCATAATCTGAAGTCCCTCTGGTATTCCTCTTTTTTTTTTTTTTTTTTTTTTTGTGGGTTTGGGGATGGAACCCAGGGGCATTTGACTTCTGAGATACACCCCTTGCCCTATATTTTTTATTTGTTATTTTGAAACCAGGTCTCACTGAGTTGCAGAGGGCCTCACTAAGTATCTGAGGCTGTCTGCGAACTGCGATCCTCTGGTCTCAGCCTCCCAAATGCTGGGATTACTGTGTGTGCCACCATGCCCAACTATGGTGTTCCTAATATTCCCTAGTTTGGGCATATTAGAAAAACATTGTCATGTCCAGATTTGCTATTGCTTTTTATAATATTAATTAAGCTAGCTTTTTTATTTGTATCAGTTTCACTGTTATATATATGTATACTATTTTTGTTATTCATGAAACAATTTTTGAGATATTTTCTCTATGAAAAATTAACCTAGCCTTTACCTTGCTGCTGATTTATTGAGTAGCACTTATCCTACCAGGTATAAAATTTATTATAAATTTTATTCTGTAATATTTCATCTATTTCTCATCAAATTCATGTTCTTATATGAAAATCTTACAGCCTTTACATGAAAAAAGCCCTTTCATTTAATTTTTGCTTTTCCAGATTTCCTATGGCATATTGTATTATATAGTTTGGAAGGTAAGACATTCATAGAGCCCCTGTAAGAATGCAATGATAATGTAGATTCATACTTTGTTCTATGATTCAATAATGATACACAGTAATACAGTTATAATTGTAATGTGAACAGTGCACTGTCGCTGGTGAAATGTACTCTTTGAGCATGATAGATATATAGATATGATTTGGAGGTTTTTTGGATGGGAAAACATTGAATGCTAATTCATAACAAGTTCTTAAGTAAACTAGAAAGTGGTAGAAATAAGTTATTTTGATATACTTGTCATGATTTCTGAAAATATATTGAATTTGTCTGTAGTTTATTTTTTGTTAGCTATTTAGTGACAATTTTAGTGTTTCAGGAAAAGCCAATAAACTCTGTATTGCTTAAAAATTAACTATACTTTTCACTACATAAATACTATACATGTAAAAAAGTATCAAGAATATGCCATAAATTTGTGGAAAAGTCATATATTTAAAAATGTTTTTCATAAAAATTATACTATTTTAAAATAAAAAGTAGCAGACATGGTGGTGCACACTTGTAATTCCAGCGCTTGGAAGGCTGAGACAGGAAGATTGCACAGGTTTGAAGCCAGCCTCAGCTCCTTAGTGAGGCTCTCTGTTTCCAAGTAAAATATAAAATAGGGTCTGAGAGTATAGCCTGGAGATAGAAAAGCCCCTGTGTTCCACCCCCAGTAACACAAAAAGAAAAATAATAAAAAAATAGGTCAGAGACAGAATGCCCCTGGGTTCCATCCCCAGTGCTAAAAAAATAATAAAAATAAAATAAAATAAGAAGTAATTACTTAAAATCTATACCTACTTGCTAGAACTTTAAAAATATACGTATTAGATATTGGAATAATGTAAGGAAAATATTGTACTTAATGAATTCAACCAATAAATTGAGGAAATAGATATTTTTGATTTGAAACACCTAATTCATAATTTATAAATTTTAATGTGCTACTTTAAACACTCATAAAGCTGGGCGTGGTGGTGCATGCTTGTAATCCCAGCACTTGGGAGGCTGAGACAGGAGGATCACATAGGTTCAAAGTCAGCCTCAGCTACTTAGTAAGACCCTGTTTCTGAATAAAATATAAAATAGGTCTGGGAGTATAGCCCGGAAATAGAAAGTCTCTGGGTTCCACTCCTAGTACCACCAAAACAAACAAACAATAAAACCCCACAAACAAACAAAAGAACTCATCAATCCATAAATCTATTATTAAATCTCTTGCAAATTAATTAATAATATTATTCAAATAAACTAATTTTCTCATAGTTCTATTTCAGTGATAATGGCAAAATTTAAGGCAATTGAAGGAACAAGTTGAACTTGTCATATAGCCTCCAGAGAAAATAAATGTACTCAAGACAAGCAACATGAATTTTTAGCAGCCTGAAATATTTATAATGGTCAAACTTTGTTTTCTTGCCTGTTGATATGATGGAAGGCTATATTTTTTGTATCTATTTTCAAACTGCTTTACTTATGGTCTTTATCTGTTGTTTTAGAAAATGATGGTCCTTTATACCATATTAGATTAGTGTGCTTCTTCAAAACAAAACAAAACAAAAAGGCCATCTAAATATATTCTATCCCACTGACATGTCTTTTGCATATCCTAATGGCATTGGACACTGACCAATGGAAAACAGTTTGTCCCAACCACGTGGCTTCCTGTTCGCTCTGTGGGTTTACTAGGTGAACTGTTCACTATGGCTGCTGCACAGAATGCTTTTTAGCTACAGTGACCTGTGCTGGTACAAGAAATGAGCTTTGGAAATGGTCTTTATCCTCCAAATAAAGTTAGTGCATCCAGATTTGGGAACTGACAGAAGTAATATCCCCACACTAAAGCTAGAGCTTAGCCCTGTTATACTTATTAAAAAGCCTATTCATACAAATTAAATCCATTCCATATCCTGGCCTCTGATGACAGCTCCATTTTTTTTTTTTCCTGTCTGGTTTGAATTACCTCAAGTCTCTACCCAGAAAGAATTTATCCCTTTCAAGAGACTTCTCCAAGCCTATAATAAATTCACATGGGTCGTCCCATCAATGTAGTGAATTTGCATTATTATTTCATTATGAGTAGGAAAGAAAGCGGATTAGATCTTTTCCAGCATTGGCAGGGTCTAATTCAACCTGAACACATGATTAAAGCTGGCATTTATGACTATAACTGTCAAAGAAAACTAATTGTAAACTGAGAGCTGTGGATAATTATGGCTTTTGCTATTAAGCCATTTCTCTCCTATTTATCACAGAACCAACTACAGCCTTTACTACTGTTTGCATTTAGTTCTCTGATTACTATAAACCTACTTATGCAAATGAAAATTGATATATATTCTCAAATTAAAGGCTTTGGTAAGTTTAAGTTCAATCATGCCTTGGAATGCAAGTTTTTCCTCCTTCTTTCCATTTTAAATATTTTGGAAAGAGTGCTGTAAAATTAAAATCACTGTGTCCAAGACTGCATTGTCAATTGTTTTTACTACACACCTGAAGCCACTGCTTTATAACTAGTTTGACAAGTGTTTTTTGAGCTTTCATATGAAATTTTCTAAATATAACCTTTTATGTACACATATATACTTATACAGGTATGAATAGCTATACACTGAGAAATCACACACAAGTATAAATGAAAAAATATGTATCCATCGCAATACCACATATATAACAAGTATTTGCCCACAAATATGTATAAATATTAAATTTTATCTATTTATGCATATACAAATGTATCTATATATATAAATATATACATACATATCTATATATACACATTAATAACCTAAAACACATAGATAATATTACCACTAAATAGGGTAGGAGCTTCATCTTATACCATACCTCTTCATAATTTTCTAGAAGCTATATGAATTCGTGGATAATCATATAAGCTTTAGAATATGTATACTCTAATTCAGTTCTGGTTTTACCATTTAACGGTATAATGTGCTTATATAATTTTCTAATTTTAAAAATATCTATACATTATTATAAATAGAATAATTAAATAAAATAATTGATCTAAACTAACTTTAAGCTGGGCATGGGGGCGCACGCTTGTAATCCTGGCGCTTGGGAGGTGGAGACAGGAGGATTGCGCTGGTTTGGAGCCAGCCTCGCTGGCTTAAGAGACCCTGTTTCCAAATAAAAAAAATACATAAAAAATAGGTCTGGGAGTGTAGCCCAGAGATAGAAGGGCTTCCAGGAACCCCAGTACCACCAAAAAACAAAACAAAACAAAAAAAAACAAAAAAAACCTAACTTTCATACAGTAAATGCTCAATAATTATTAGCATTTAGCTAGTTTTATTAAATTCTATTCTTGTGAATAAATATGAATCATGGTATTTATGTACATTTTTGTAGCAATAAATTTTAGGATAGAAAAGTAAAAATAGTAACAAGTATAATTCCACCACAACTTTAATTTTATGACATTGTATTCAGTACAGGCAATAATTTTAAACTTCATATAGCAGAATTTAATTTTTGTAACATTAACGATTATTTATGGATAATAAATGACACATCAAAGGGGAAAACAAATTTTTGTTTAATGCTCTGGTTTTCAATTCAAGGAGTAGTTTCACTGAATTATATAAGATAGCACTGATAAATGAATAACATGAGTTATACAATGATGACAGCAGGCTATTTTTTTTTTTTTTTGGTGGTACTGGGGTTTCTGGAAACCCTTCTACCTCCGGGCTACACTCCCAGACCTATTTTATATTTTTATTTGGAAACAGGGTCTCTTAAGCCAGCGAGGCTGGCTTCGAACTGACAGCAGACTATTTTTAAATATCAAACAATGGTGAACCTATGAATTTCTGAGTAAGCAGAAACTCCTCAGAAAAAGGAGAATTTAATACATAGTGGATTAAACACCAATAAATATTCTTGGATTAAAAAATACTAGAATGTTCTTCTCTTATGAATTTAGCACCCTAAGAGAAGATACTAAGGACAACTGGTTTTTAGCTAGATAGTTTACAGGAAATCCACGTTGACAAGCCCTACCCACATGCTCAGAGTTTCCACTTGAATTTACAGCACCCTATTTCTAAAGATGAGGCAGTAACTAGGAATCTACATACAAGTAAAGAAAGTAGAGACAAATAAATAAATAATTTTAAGTAAACGTTCAGTAGTGTGCAGGAGCCTGTTGTTTCCAGGACGAGACCCAATGTTAATATCTTCCAACTCTATTTAGTGATGATCTGCTTGTACTTTGTAATCAGCTAAGTGGGTGTACTTATACCATGGAAATTCACTAACTATAATTCCAATGCTATTATTAATTGTATATTCAAACAAGAATAGAATGCTATGATTTTAAAAATCTGAAACTAAAATAAAACTTTTAGAAATTAAAAATATAAAACCTAAAATGAAAACCTCAAGGTGCACCTTGATTCATCATTACTAACTTTTAAATTATTAAGATAGAAAGAAAATGTTGCAGGCTCCTCTGTAGTAAAACTATTCTTATATAAAGATACAAGAAAAACAATTTTTGAACCAGGCGTGGTGTCACATGCTTGTAATCCCAGCATTCAGGAGGCTGAGACAGGAGGATCACGGTTCGCAGACAGCCTCCACTACTTAGGGAGTCCCGTCACAACTCAGTGAGACCCTGTTTTAAAATAAAAAATAGAAAACAGAGCTGGGAGTGTAGCTTGGAACTACAATGCCTCTGGGTTCAATCCCCAGTACTGCAAAAAAAAAAAAAGTTTCTGCCGTTTTCGTTTCAACCTATGAGGCTTGCAGGCAAAATAGCAGTGGCACATAGCAATCAAACACAAATAAACCCTGATACAGGATTGGAGAGAGTAAAGACAATTCAGGTGGGTTGCAATGACTATTGGAAATCATCAAACTAAATGAGGAATAGGGATCTAAATATGGCAGAGAAGGAAGGGGAATGTTCAGAATTTTCAGGAAGTTGAAAATATACATAATTGTTATCTACAAATATACATATGTAAATCAGAGCAGGTAAAAGTGCCAACAAAGACTCTTTGAAGAAGATAATTAATAGTATACCTCCTGTGTCAGTCACCATTCTCACTGCTGTAATCCAAGACACCTGATCATCAAAACTGAGAAGAAAGATTTATTTGCTCACATTATTAGAGATTTTAGGGGTTCAGTCCATGTTATGCCTGGTGAAGTCTACAGAGCTCAGGGCATGTTACTAGAAGCAAAGAGAGAGAGAACAAGGCCTCTGCTTTCACACGACAGAGGCCAGAAGCAGATAGAGAGCTAGAAGAGGAGGAAAGACCATATATAATCCCTAAATGCCACACTCCCAGGGATTCATTCTATGCAATTAAGTCCCATCTTCAACATGGCTGTTTTTTCTCAATGAGGTTTGGGGGCACATTCTAAATTCCCACCATAATACCTAATAAATCTAAATGTATTTCAAGTAGATATTTACACTAAGGTTTGTTTTTGAGATCATATAAATAGAAACTGTTGAAATAAATAGAGAAATGGAACAAGATCAAATTCCCTCTGAGGAAAGTAGCAAATTGTTGAGAAATGTGAAGAAATATACTATGATCCATGGGTCAATGTTAAATAATATTTATGTAGTCATTTTTAACACTGGCACATGCTCTCACCCAAGATTTGATGTACCTTTATTGGCAAGATGTAAGGTAAGAATGCTTATTTATTGTTGTTCAGATAAGAGAAGGAAGCCAAGAGCTAAATTGACATCTAAGTTCAAAGTTAATAGATGGGGCTTAAAACTAATGATTCAAGATGAAACTATATAATCATATTTTGTATAGATGTGATCCTATATTTTAATAAATATTACTGCAAAATTTTCTAGGGAGAAAAGAATAGCAGTGTTTGTGATAAAGGTTTTTATAGAAATTTTAACAAAATGTTAATTAATACATGATTAATACATTAAAATAATTTATTATATTTTTGATTTGATTTGATAAAGATACTTGATTATAAATAGTTACATGCAGGGGGGAGGAAAAATGGCAACTGTGGGATGCAGCACATCTCAGTAGCTGGAACAAACAATAATGAACTACCGAGAAGGCAGCTCCTTCATAAGAAAAACAAAGCAGTGAAGATATTTACAAATGAAAACATAAAAAAGGAAACCACCGCAGAAAAAAAAATCAATACTCAGAACACAAAATCCACAGCAAAGAGCCCAAGTGCATGACTGACAAAATGTAGAGGCTTGCATCACCTCAGGCCATCACCTGAATTGTGACTGCTGGCTCCACAGCCCTAAGAAACTCCAGCAAGTAAACCAACAACTTGAAGTGCAGAAAGCAGTGGCAGAGCTCCAACATCTTAAGCTACCAGCACCATGCTTCAGGTACAGAGAAAAAGATCCAAAAGCCCATTTGCTCGCCAGAAGCTGGCACCTGCTGTAGTATACTGTGCCCTTTAGAAATTCAGGCCCACAGGTCAGTAACTTAACCATGTTCTTCAGTGGATGACTGCCCAGAGCAGCCATAGGGACCCTGGTGGACTAAGATCTGGTGGCCCACACCTGAGGTGGTCAGGTTAGACCCCACAGATACACAGAAAAGACCCAGAGTCACCAGGGCACAGTACTGGCACAGGGTCAGTTGTGTCATTCTGAGATTACACTGGATACCCTTCACTGGTGCAGGTAGGGAGATTCAGGCCCAGAGCCTGCAGGCACAGATCCAACATCCAGAAAGTGCAGAGCCCAGGGTCAAAAGGCACAGAGCTGAGGAACTAAAAGCACAGAACCCAGGCCTGGAAAGCACAGAGCTGAGGGCATAAAAGTGCAGAGCTGATGGCCTGAAAGCACAGAGCACAGGACCAGAGATCTCAGAGCCCTGGGTGGAGACTGTAAAGCCCAGGGCCAGATAGTGCAGAGCCCAGGGCTGAAATGTGCAGACCCCAGGGTGGGAAAATGGATAACCCTGCACTTATACAGAACTTATTTACAGTAATACCTGCCTCCCTGACACCTGAGCACAAAGTGGTCAGAGGTGAGAGAGGGCATAAACACTCATAAAGTGGGTCCAAAAGCTGACAATAGGTTACAGAGCAAATGAGAGATACTGGAACATACTCCAGAAACTACTACAGTGAACAGACATTATATGGGCTGATTTGTGTAGCAGTATTGCTTTTTTTTCTTTCTCACTGCTACTAATTTTTTGTCTTTTATTTAGTGTAAATTAGCAGTATTGCTTTATTTTCTTTCTCCCTGCCACTAATTTTTTGCCTTTGATTTAGTGTAAATTAGCAGTATTGCATTTTTTTTCTTTCTCCCTGCCACCAATTTTTTTGTCTTTGATTTACTCTTTTAAATGTTAGTTTTGTTTGCTTGTTTTGTTCTTATATGCATGTTTGTTTGTTCTCTCCCCATTACTTTTCTAAGCTTCCTCCCTCTATCCTATCCACTCTCTTCTCTCAAAATTTTTTCCTTACTGTATCTCCTTGTTTTATATTAAAATCATTTCATATCTCTACACCAAAGTACTGTATACTAACTACAAGAATCATACTATATCATCATCTCTCATTATCAACCAGACACTATCTTATCATATTTCAACTATTACTTAATTTAATAATATTCCCTTCTTTATCCTACTTCTGTAACCATCACTTCAGCTCCTCCTCCCTCACCTAACCCTCATATTTTTTTTTGGAAAAAAAAAACACTACTTACCCTTGCATGAACCTGCTGACACCTCTAAATCTGTACTTCTATGATTGGATTAGAAAGGTTATGCACAGACTTACACAAAAAAAGAAAGAAGATACCAATACAATAGAAACACAATCCTGAGAACTCTGAAAATATGAGAATGAAGAACAGTAAGGAAATAAGGAAAGTCACAAATACTGACCTACAAGAAATGCAAGGAGAAATCCAAATACTGATCTTCAATATGATGAAAGGCTTCACAGTCAATGTATAGAAAATGAAAGAGAAAATTGAGATGTTGAAAAAGAATCAGAAAGAGCTGTGGAATGAAATGAGTTAATAATATAAAGACAGCAATAGAAAAATTATGGAAGATTAAATAAAAGAGAAATAGATGATCACTTAGAAGACAGTTCATTCAAAACTAAAAGCAGAGTCAACAGTGTACAGAAGACATTACAACAACAGGACCAAAACATCCAACAACTATAGGACCATATGAAATGTCCTAACTTATGAAGAAAAGGCATTAAAGAAGAGATAGAGGCACAGATCAAGGGTATCTATAATCTTTTCAGAGAAATAATTTCAGAGAATTCCAAACATGTAAAGAGACTTAGACATCTATATACAGGAGACATACAGAACACCATTAAGACAAGATCAAAGAAGGACCTCCCCACATCATGTAATAAACAAAATGACCAACATAGTGGCTAAGGAAAGAATATTAAAAGCAGTGAGAAAAAAGAATGGGTGGCATACAGAAGCAACACAATAAAAATCACCCCAGAATTTTCAGCCCAAGTCATGAATGTCAGGAAAGACTGGCAAGATGTAATCCAGAGCATGGAAAAAAAAAACAACTTCCAACTAAAGCTGCTATATCTAATAAAGTTATTTTTCAGTATTGATGGGATAACAAGTGTTTCAAGATAAGCAGAACCTCAAAAAACTTATGAATATTAAACCAGCACTAGAAAAAATATTTAAAGAAATAAACTATAAAGAAAAAAAGCATATTTCAGAATCAGATAAAATATTAATTCAATTAGTGGGGCAACTAAACATAGAAGAAATAACATTATATCAAACAGAATACAGAATGAAAAATGACAGGAAAAAAAAATCATATCTCAATAATAACAGTGAAAGTCAAAGGACTTAACTCACCAATTAAAAGAGACTGGCAATGTGGATTTTAAAAAATCCAAACATATGCTGCTTGCAAGAAACTCACCTTACAAAAAAAGAAATTCTAAGGGTAAAAGTGAAAGGATTAAAAAAGATATTTCATGATAATGAGGACCAAAAATAAGCATGGGTAGCAATGCTGATATCCAATAAAGCAGACATTCAGCTAAAACAAATCAGAAAAGACAAAGCAAGGCACTTCCTTTTATTAAAGGGAGTAATTCATCAAGAGTATATAATGATAGTAAATGTTTATTCCCCAAATGTGTATGCAACCACATTTATAAAACAAAATTTGCAGGACATCTGATCTCAAATAGACCCAAATAAAATAATACTGGGAGACTTCAACACACCACTCATGGCACTAGATTGATCTTTGAGACAAAAGATGAACATTCTTCAGAACTAAAAAAACTATAAACCAAGTCGACCTCATAGACATATACAAAATATTTCAACCAGGAACATCAGAAAACAGATTCTTTTCAGCTGCCCATGGAACTTTCTCCAAAATAGATCACATCCTAGGCCACAAAGTAAGCACCAGCAAATTCAAATGATGTAATATAATTCCCTGTATCTTTTCAAACCACAATGGAATGAAAGTAGAAATCGACAACAGGAAGACCAAAAGAAACTATTTAAATACATGGGGATTGAATGATAGACTATTGAATGAGGAGTGGGTAAGATCAGAAATAAGGGGAGAAATAAAAAAAAATTCTGGAATTAAATGAAAATAGAGACACAACTTACAAAATCTATGGGACACTTTGAAGGTAATGTTAAGAGGAAAGTTTATAGCACTGACTTCCACATAAGAAGAAAAGAGAATTGCACCAAGTAAACAACCTAATGACACATCTCAAACACCTAGAAAAACTGCAACAGTCTAATCCCAAAGCCAGAAAAATTTAGGAAATAATTAAAATCAGAGCAGAAATAAATGAAATAGAGAATAAAAAAACTATACAAAGGATAAACAAAACAAAAAACTGGTTCTTTGAAAAGATTAATAAGATTGACAAACTCCTGGCCAGCCTAACCAAAAGAAAGAGAAAATCAATGCAAATCATTAGAAATGCAAAATGAGACATCACCACAGATAATGGGGAAATTAAAACTATTATCAGAATCTATTTTGAAATTTTATACTTCAATAGACTGGAAAACATGAAACAAATCAGTAGATTTCTAAGCACATAAAACCTACCTAAATTGAACCAAGATAACATAGCAAGCATATACCAGCAAAGAAATAGAAACAGAAATAAAAATTCTGCATAAAATAAAAGCTCAGGCCCAGATGGGTTTCCAACTGAATTCTACAAAACTCAGAGAAGAACTAATCCTAATACTTCACAACTTCTGGGAAATCAAAAGATTAGTATTCTTTCAAACTCCTTCTATGAAGCCAGTATAACATTAACCAAAACCAAATAAAGATACCTCAAGAAAAGAAAATTACAGACCAATAAAAATTCTAATCAAAATACTAGCTATACATATTCAAAACCATATCAAGAGAATTGAACATCATGAATAAATTGGTTTCATCCCAGAAGAGGGAGGTTGGTTCAACATATGCAAATCAATACACATTATTCACTACATACATAGAACTTGAGAACAAAAAACACATGATCATATCAAATATGGTGAAAAGTCATTTGGCAAAATCTAACACTCATTCATGTTAAGAACACTGCAGAAAATCAGAATAGAAGAATTTATCTCAACATCATTAAGGCAATATGCAATAAACCCAAAGCCAACATCATATTGAATGGAGAAAAACTGCAAGAATTTCCTTTAAAATCAGGAACAAGACAAGGATGCCCACTATCACCACTCCTTCTCAATTTAGTCCTTGAGACTCTTGCCACAGCAATAAGACCAGAGAAGAATATCAAATGAATTCAAATAGGAAAATAGAAATTAAAACTATCCTTATTTTCAGATGACATAATTCTATATCTAGCAAACTAAAAAAAAAAAAAAAAAACAACTCAACCAAAAGACTATCAGAGATGATTAACCAATTCAGCAAAGTTGTGGAGTACAAACTCAACCTAGAGAAATCAGTTACTTTTCTATATTCCAACAATGAATTCACAATGAAAAAATTAAGAAAACAATTCCATTTACAACAACCTCAAAACCAATAAAATACCTAGGAATTAATCTAAACAAAGATATAAAAAACTTCTACTATGAAAATTACAAAACATTAAAGAACAAAATTGAAGAAGACCTTACAAGATGGAAAGATCTCTCTTACTCATGGATAGGCAGAATAAATATCATCAAAATTGCCATTCGGCCAAAAGTTATCTACAGATTCAATGCCATTCCTTTCAAAATACCAATGACATTCTTCATAGACTTAGAAAAATCAGACATGATTTTTATATGGGGAAATAAAAGAGCCAGAATAGCCAAAGCAATCCTCAGCAATAAAAATCAGGCAGGAGGCATCACAATTCCTGACTTCAAATTATACTACAGACCAACAGTAGTAAAAATAGCATAGTACTGGCACAATAACAGGCACACAGACCAATGGAACAGAATAGAAGATACAGAAACAAATCCATACACTTATAGTCAATTGTTCTTTGACAAAGGGGCCAAACTTATACACTGGAGAAAAGACTGCCTTTTCAACAAATGGTGCTGGGAGGACTGACTATTCATTTGTAGAAAGATGGAACTAAATCCTTACCTCTCACCGTGCATAGGAGTCAACTTTAAATGGATCAAAGACTTAGAAGTTAGACCAGAGACTGAATTTATTACAGGAGTGCCTAAGCTCAACACTCTAACATATAGGCACAGTCAGAAACTTTCTCAACAAGACCTCCAAAGCACAGGAAATTAAAGTAAGAATTAGCAAGTGGGAGGGGCATCAAACTAAAAAGCTTCTGCTCATCAAAGGAAACCATTAAGTCTCTGAAGAGAAAGCACACAGAATGGGTGATCTTTATCAGCCACCAATATGATTGAGGGCTAATATCCAGAATATACAAAGAGCTCAAAAGATTCTACACTAGCAAAACAAATAACCCAATTAAAAAACTGGGCAATTGAATTGAATAGACACTTCACAAAATAAGAGATAAAAATGGCCAAGAAATACATGAAAAAGTGTTCAACATCATTAGCTGTCAGGGAGATGCAAATCAAAACTACACTGAGATTCCACGTAACCCCAATCAGAGTTGCAAGCATAAAGAAGTCAAATAACAACAAATGCTGGCAAGGATGTGAGGAAAAAGGAACTCTTTTACACTGTTGGTGGGAGTGCAAACTAGTTCAGCTATTATGGAGATCAGTGTGGAGATTCCTTAGGAAATAGAGAATGGATTCACTATATGATCTGGCTATACCACCCCTGGGTATCTTTCCAAAAAGTTTGAAATCAGAGAACTACAGTAACATATGAATATCCATGATCATAGCAGCAATAGCCAAAATATGGAACCAAGCTAGCTCTCCATCAACAGGTGAATGAATTGCAAAATTATGGGAAATACAATGGAATTCTACTCAGCAATAGAAAAGAACAGAATCATGTTATTCGCAAAAAGATGGAAAGACTTGGAGAACATTATGTTAACTGAGATTAAAATAATAAGCACAGAAAGAGAAGGGACATATGTTTTCTCTAATATGCTCAAGCTACAGAGTATTAGGAATATGAGAGGACTCCAGATAATGTAGGGGACTCTCAAGAGAGCCAGAAAGGAAGGTTAGGGGAGAAAGAAGGCTGAGGTTAATTAATAAAAAACTGCATTCAAATATGTGTATACATGTGAATATAACATTGTTTACCTGCACACTCAGTATTGGGAGGTAGGGAAAAGGGAAAGTGTGTGGAGGAGACCAAGTACTGTGTGAATATAGGTCATTTTCAACATAATCCACATGATTATGTGAGACTATAGTGCACCAATTTAAAAAAAGTTACATCCAAACATAATATAGTACAAGATTTAGGTGCACTGGCTTTAGAATCAGGTTGTGGTATTCTAGAATTAATAAATTACTCAATACATGATCCTAGGCAAATTATTTATTTCTCCTGTGAGTTCTTGCTTTGTTTAAAAGAAGATGAATCTTTAAGCTGTTGTTAATTTTTGTACAGATTTAATGAAATATTCTGTGTAAAGAAAATATAACTTTTTGTCACATATTATACTGTTTTTGGTGTTGATTTCAACTGTCACTAATATTAATATTGCTAATACCTCATTAACAGGAACATCTCATTCCAGGCTTCCAGTCCTTTAGTTCTTTACCCCCAAGCCTCAAACCAGTAATTTTTATGTTCTCTCTCTCTCTTTCTCTCTCTCTCTCTCTCTCTCTCTCTCTCTCTCTCTATATATATATATATATATATATATATATGTATATATATATATATATACATATATATATATATACACACACACATATATGTGGATATAAAAATTTATATATCTCTCTATATACATATATGTACATGTGTGGATATAAATATCTATATTCTCTATATATCTATATGTATGCATTTGTGTATTTTTGTATACATATCTATTTATGCAAATAGACATATTTATGTAACTGGGTAAAATATAAATATACATATAACTTTTAGTTTTTAAACAAATAGAAATCTTACATATTTCTATCTTACATATTTTAAAGATAATGTATAACTGTGAGCCAATATATATTTGTTTTTTCCAAGCTGAAATGTCTTATCATGATTTTGTCACCTTACTTGCCAGTTTATATATAAACTCCAGACTTTTATTTTGGGACAGTGTTATGTAATTTCCCAAATGAGAGGTTGCACACCTACAGTATACTTCCCTAAAAGCAAAATCATTAGGTCAAATGATAGGTGGTCTAAATTTCTTTAACACATGCTTCTAAACTGTTATTCTTTCAAAATCCAAAAGTTAGCACATTGTCAACTCTCCCAGCCTTAACAATAGAAGGTTAAGTAGATTAGGACTGAAAGATTATGTGAACTAATATAATATGGGGATCTTCCTCATAAAATTAAGATAACATGCTTCACCAGGCTGGTAAGGAGTCTAGCATGAAGCTGAAATTAATGAGTGAATATTAATACAGTAATGTTCATATATTTATTTGCTATTTTAACAAATATTGAGTGCCTACTATGTACTGAAAGGTGATGTGCTATAAGATTTCTGTCAGTGTTATTAATTACATTACCACACTTTCAAGGTTACAATGCAGAAGCTACAGAAAGTTGTGACCTATTACAATTCAGGAGAAATTGGATGTTTACTTTATGCTGAAAATCATTAAAAAACCTACTTTGATAGCAAAAACAAGACAAAACCACAAAACCCCTAAAAACAATAGGAAAAAAAGAAGCTTAAAAGCTTTTGTTTTAATTTTTTGCTTGAATTATCTGATTAGGTTCTTTATTTTTTTCTTAACCTAAATCCATTTTAAACACATTTATCTTAAAGGTAACCAAAATATTTTGATTAAAGTAATACAATCTGATTCTACTCCATTCTTCTGCCTTAGCCATTTTCTGACGTTTCCTTTGGGCATTTGCTCTTGTAATTATCTAGAGCACTATACAGCTCAAAATGCCCCTGAGGATGCTGGAAATGGATGTCCCTGTCTTCCCAGTAAAATCATTAATCCATCCTTTATGTTGATGTAGTAAAAGGAACATCGAGCATAAAATATATGAGAGGAATAAGTAAAAATGTTCAATTTATCAAGTTTAAAATGAATCAAAAGTATAGAATAAAAAATAGCATAACCTAATGAACAAGCATTTGAATGAGAAATTACTGGGAGGTTTTTCTGACAGAGAAGTATTTGTGATTTCCATCAATTTAAAATAGAAAAAAGAAGCCCTAACTTTTCAGTGAGACTTTTAGAAATAGAGATCAAAAATAAAATATTCCATTCATATGCCCACTTTCAGAGAAATCTAGTTGATGTCAAATATTAACACTAATACTGAATTTCTAAGGGTACAGAAAGGCTTCATGTGCTGAAAGTCTACTACTCAGACAGAATTCACTAAATATCTGTTTGACTCAAACATAGTTTTAAAATTATGCCATCATTTAAAATGCAGAAAAGTTCTTATAAAATCCAAATTTCTCGGTTTTCTAGAAAAATTTCATTCTTTTCCTCAGTTGCCACAGTCTTTTTTCTATCCATAATGAGCCCAAGCCTGACACCCAGTATTAGTGCCTAGATAGCATTGTGTTTCCTGTCCAGTCATTTGAAAATGTATGGAGGTTAGAAATTTTCTGCTATTTGATGAAAATCAGCTATAATTAATGAATATAATGACAGGAAGAAGGCAGGGGGACACATTTCCATGTAGTCAGATATCAAGGGATTTGTATAAGAAGTCATGAAAAATGTCAATATGAGGAAATAAAAAAATCAATGGATGTCATAAAGTTGGGGAAAACATAAAACAATAGTAAAAGTAAGGAAGAATAGAAATATACAATACTATAAATTAGGTATAAAAGGCTATAAATTAGTGATAGAGAAGAAGAATAAGAAAACAAGTGTGAAAAGGGGCTGGAGAAAATTATAACAAAGACAGAGAAGACCTAACATTTCTGTGAAACCAAATAATATTGTCTCAATTTTATAAAACAACATGTATGTGATACAAGAATATTTGAAAGAAAGCATTCCAGTGTTAGGATGATTTAAATGGTTTTTCTTTGCTTATTTAAGAAAAAAAAACCACAAAAATACGTAAGTCAGGTACTGAGATTCTAAATAGAAAATTAGTAAGAGAAATATAACATATGCATTGACATGTATGTAGTATGGGTGTGTAGATAAAGACACAGATATAAAAGGAACACAGAGAGTGATGGAGATAAGAAGAGCAGATAGGCTCATTAAATGGAGCATAAATTTTTCATAGGACTTTAACTTTTTTTTTTTTTTTATTGGTGGTACTGGGGTTCCTGGAAACCCTTCTATCTCCGGGCTACACTCCCAGACCTATTTTTACATTTTTATTTGGAAACAGGGTCTCCTAAGCCAGCGCACGTGGCTGGCTTCGAACCTGCGCGATCCTCCTGTCTCTGCCTCCCAAGCGCGGGGATTACAAGCGTGCGCCACCACGCCCGGCGGACTTTAACATTTTTAAATGTTGGTTATAAAAATACCAATGACATTCTTCATAGACCTAGAAAAATCAAGAATTTTATATGAAGAAAGAAAAGAACCAGAATAGCTAGCAATCCTCAGCAATAAGAACCATGCAGGAGTCATCACAATCCCTGACTTCAAATCATACTATAGAGCAATAGTAGTAAAATCAGCATGGTATTGGCACAACAACAGGCATACAGACCAAAGGAATAGAATAGAAGATACAGGAACAAACCCGCACATCTATAGTCAATTGATCTTTGACAAAGGGGCCAAACTCATATGCTGGAGAAAAGACAGCCTTTTTAACAAATGGTGCTGGGAGAACCGGCTATCCATTTGTAGAAAGATGGAACTAAATCCTTACCTCTCACTGTGCATAGGAATTAACAGGAGTTGTATTAAGGACTTAGAAATTAGACCTGAGGCTGTGAAGTTATTAGAGGAGGGCATAGGATCAACACTGCAACATATAGGCACAGACAATAACTTTCTCAACAAGACCTTCAAATACAGGAAATTAAAGCAAGAATTAGCAAGTAGGATGACATCAAACTAAAAAGTTTCTGCTTATGAAAGGAAAACATCAAGAACATAAAGAGAAAACCTGCAGAATGGGAGAAGATCTTTATCAGCCACCACTCTGATAGAGGGCTAATATACAGAATATACAAATAACTCAAAAGACTCTACACTAGCAAAACAAATAACCCAATCAAGAAATTGGCAACTGAATTCAATGGATACTTCACAAAAGAGGGGATACAAATGGCGAATAAATACATGAAAAGACGTTCAACATCATTAGCCATCGGGGAGATGCAAATCAAATCTACCCTGAGATTCCATCTAACCCCAATCAGAGTGGCAAGCATAAAGAAGTCAAATAACAACAAATGCTGGGGAAAATGTGGGGAAAGAGAAACACTTTTGCACTATTGGTGGGAGTGCAAACTAGTTCAGCCACTATGGACATCAGTGTGGAGATTCCTTAGAAAACTGGAAATGGATCCACTATATAATCTGGCTTTACCACTCTTGGGTATTTTTCCAAAGGGATTGAAATATGAGAACTACAGTATCATATGTATACCCATGTTCATAGCAGCATAATTCATAATAGCTAAAAAATGAGCCAACCTAGATCTCCATCAGCAGATTAATGGATTGCAAAATTATGGGAAATACACATATGGAATTCTACTCAGTTTTGAAAAAGAACAAAATCATGACATTTGCAAGAAGAAGGAAAGACCTGGAGAACATTATGTTAAGTGAGAACAGCCAAACACAGAAAGAAAAGGGACATATGTTTTCTCTAATATGGCCAAACCAAGGAGTATTAGGAATACCAGAGGGACTCCAGATAATAGAGGAGAAACCTCTGCAAAGCTAAAATGAAAAAGTAGGAAAGAAAGAAGGCTGAGGTTGATTAATGGAAGAGCTACATTCGAATACATGTAAAAGTATGAATGTATCATGGTCAACCTGGACACACATTGTTGGGAGGGGAAAAGGGTAAATGGATGGGGGAGAGGGCACCATGAACAGTCTGAATATATGCTATTTTCAGTATGATCCACATAAAAATAAAAATATTAAAAAGAAAAAAGAAATAAAACACCTAGAAGACCTGTTACATAAAAATAAGTAAAAATTAAAAAAATTAAAAAATTAAAAAATAAAAATTGCCTTGGGCAATTTTTAATAGTCTGTCGCACTTAATTTTCAGCATATTTATCCTTTTAAACAATTTTAAATAATTCACTACAAAGTGAAATCTGGCATAAGTCTCATTTGCCTTTTAATCCTTGAATTTCTAAGTAAGCCAAGACAACAGATTTCTAGGCAGTTTTTAGGGCCTGGGTTGGGGACTGGTGATATAATCAAGCAATGGGGAAGTGACTATTTTCTGCTGTTTTTTTTATTATTATTTTAGAGAAGAAAGCTTGAATGATTAGTCAGAAAAATAAGTACTGTTTTCTGGAATGTCCTACTCTGTTTGTAAAAAATGCAAATAATTAACTTTAAAAAGAATAAAAAATGTTGGTTATATTTTTGGCCACCAAGAGACATAATATAAAAATTACAAGTATTACAATGTTCTTCATTCACAAATAAATAAATGCTCAAATTAATAATAAATAAAAAAATAAAACTACTCTTTTTTAAATTTATTTTTATTGGTGCATTGTAATCATACATCACATTGGAATACAAGACTTGAGAGGATATACAAGCACACATCATCCAGTTAGCCCTCATCCAGTCCCCATCCCATTCCCTCCCCCTTCCTCGATCTCATGCTTGTTTGGTGATTAACTTTGATACATATGTTTATGTACCTCCTGCTATTTAAAAAGACTCCATCCTCCCCTATTCCATACCCTCTGATTGGTTACCTTAATTGCTTCACTATAGGGCCCTTTCTATAGCTCCGATCCCGGCCTCGGAGGCCTCAATAGCAGCCCTGCCTCACGGCAGGCTCCGATCCCTGCCTCTCTGGCCCCAGTACTGGCCTAACCCCTTGGCAGGCTCCAATCATGGCCTCGGAGTCCCCAACACCAGCCTTGCCTCACGGCAGGCTCTGATCCCAGCCTTGCTGGCCCCAGCACCAGCCTAACCCCTTGGCAGGCTCCGATCCCGGCCTCAGAGGCCTTAATAGTGGCCTTGCCTCATGGAAGGCTCCGATCCCAGCCTCACTGGCCCAGGCACCGGCCTAACCCCTCAGCAGGCTCTGATCCTGGCCTCGGAGGCCACAGCACCGGCCTTGCCTCGCAGCAGGCTCTGATCCCAGCCTTGCTGGCCCCAGCACCGGCCTAACCCCTCAGCAGCCTCCGATCCTGGCCTCGGAGGCCTCAATAACGGCCTTGCCTCACAGAAGGCTCCGATGCCAGCTGTTGGCCCCAGCACCGGCCTAACCCCTCGTCAGGCTCTGATCCCGGCCTTGGAGGCCCCAGCACTGGCCTTGCCTCACAGCAGGCTCCGATATCGGCCTCAAAGGCCCCAGAACTGGCCTTGCCTCATGGCAGGCTCCGATCCTGGCCTCAGAGGCCTCAATAGCGGCCTTGAAGGCTCCGATGCTGGCCAGTGGCCCCAGTTTAACCCCTCAGCAGGCTCTGATTCTGACCTCGGATGCCCCAGCACCGGCCTTGCCTCGTGGCAGGCTCCGATCCCGGCCTCAGAGGCCCCAGCACCGGCCTTGCCTCACGGCTGGCTCCGATGCCGGTCGTTGGCCCTGGCACTGGTCTAACCCCTTGGCAGGCTCTGATCCTGGTCTCGGAGGCCTGAGTAGTGGCCTTGCCTCACAGCTGGCTCCGATGCCAGCCATAGGCCCTGGTACCAGCCTAACCCCTCAGCAGGCTCTGATCCCGGCCTCGGAGCTCCCAGCACCGGCCTTGCCTAACGGCAGGCTCCGATTCCAGCTTTTCTGTGTCCGTCGCCAGCCTCTCCCCTCAACAGGCTCTAATCTGAGCACCCTCTTTGCCCAACTATTTGTCCCACATTCTCGAGGGTGCGTGGTGGTAGCATTCTGCCTCTGGGGTCATTATTTCAAAGGTTCCAGATGTAATGCATCAGATTTCTGCCTCCCCTGAGTACTGGCCACTGCCATTGCCACTGCCTCCACCATTTTAAATCTTTCCCAAACTCTTTTTCCACTCTGAATGTTGTCCAGTCTTCCTAAGCACGTGCGACGGTAGCATTCAACCTTTGGTGTAATTTCTCCAAAAAAAAAAAAAATAAGGTTGGTAGGCTCCGATTTCTGCTTCTCCTGAATACAAGTCTCCACTGCCAACGCGGAGACCGCTTTCAGCATCGCCTTTCTCCTTGGTCTCCGCTAAAGTCTCTCTCCTTACAGGTGATGTCCAAGATTCTTAACAATGTAGAGAAGAAGCAGTCCACCTTAGCAGAGAATTTTTCCAATAATTTCAGTTCATTTGGATAAGTTTTGTCTGCATCTCCAGTATTCTGGCATCTGCCACCTCCTTGACCCCTCTCCGATATTTTCCTTTTCTTTTCCTTTTTAACAGGGTCCTTCCGGGTGGGGAGGGGGTCGCCTAGGGGTGCCCTGCCAGCGCCTGCCCACCCGCCCAGGGTCGGGGACAGAGGCCCGGACCACAGGGTCCTTCCAGGTGGGGAGGGGGTCGCCAAGGGGTGCCCTGCCAGCGTCTGCCCACCCACTCAGGGTCGGGGCCAGAGGCCCGGACTACAGGGTCCTTCCGGGTGGGGAGGGGGTCGCCTATTGGTGCCTGCCAGCGCCTGCCCACCCGCCCAGGGTCAGGGCCAGAGGCCCGGACCACAGCATCCTTCTGGGTGGAGAGGGGGTCGCCAAAGAGTGCCCTGCCAGCGCCTGCCCACCCGCCCAGGGTCGGGGCCAGGGGCCTGGACCTAAAACTACTCTTAAAAATTTAATTACATATATAATTTACTTGTTATATGTATTATATAGGTATTTAAGAAGTAAATATATTTTCTCACTTCTTTACATGGCAAAGCTCCTTAAAGGTCCTGAGGTGTATATCCCAAAGTAGGCTGTCTTTTGGGGTTGTTCAGCTGTGGTACAGGATGGAGGACACATAGTAAAAAACCTTTCCACCCCAGGAAACTTTCTTGCTCATTTTGGTGTCAATTTCCTGTGAATTTTGTTCTTCTATTCTTTAATTGCTATCTACAAGTAATAAATTCACATTGTATAACTTGTTGTGAGGCTTAGATGGGCTGTATTGGATCAGTGTCCCCAAATGCTATCCCATATTCAGGATCAAGGAGAACATTTTAGAAGAGATGATCATGGATTCCTAGGCTTAGTTAGGCATCCAGGTATTACTCATATGCTAAGGGGAAGTGCCAAAAATTCATTAAGATAGGACTATAAATGATGTCATGCTGAGAATAAGTCATATAAGGGAGAATTAGAATACTAGAAGAAACCTAAACCTAGGTGAAATGAGAGGAAGTTTCTTGGGTTGATTTATCCAGTTTAAGAAAACAAATGTGGAGCTATCTGTTTTAACTATGGAATTTTGGGGAGACCCAAACTCAAGAATGTGGAACAGAAAGCAAAGTAAAAATAAAAAATAAAATATGATCCAGTGAATAGCCCCAGCCCATAATGCCAGAGAAGGAAAAGGTGGGATTTAACCCATTTTAAATTTTATAAACACACAAGTGAGCTCTACTTGGAAATCAAAAACAGAAGTAGGGAAATTATGTTAAAGCATAGCTAACTGCTGCACAAGAAAAAAGCAGCAAAGAAAAGTGCTTCATTGTAACTGGATCAGTCCTCCTCTTTCCTTCCCTTTTTCCTCCTTCCCTTTTCTCCCTTCCCTACCCTTCTGCTTCTCCATGCAGAAGGGCCTATGGACTGTGACTCAATAGTTCCTGTGGTGGGTGGGTAATTCTGTTTGGTTAAAATATTTTAATACAGTCAGCCTTTCCTGTACCGGCTTTCTCAGCATCATGCCAACAAAGGAGAGTGGCCCAGAACTCTCCAAGCGCCAGACTCCCAAGCTTGTTTTATTAGTTTTCACTTGGAAAAACTTCCAGAGACTGAATCACACAGTGAGGTTTGGGGCAGTCACAGCAGTAGGGCAGAACTGGATGTCACATTCCTGGAGGGAGACTCTCACCTTGGGCTGTTGGTTTTTTTGCAGTTACCTGCTTATGGAGACATTGATGGATGCCATTTCAAATAGAATCTATGATGTAGCTGAATCTTGGTTTCAACCCCATGTAGTCAGCCCGGTGGCTGTCATTGGCTTTGCAAAGTAGTGTGGTACTTACTCTACTCTTGGCATGAACAAGACCTGAGGCACAAGCCTTTGAATTTTGATTATACTACATATATATATATATATATATATATATATATATATATATATATATATATATATATATATATATATATGCCCCACCAAGGTAGTAGCCAAACGTACTATATCTTTGTTCATGCCTGGGAAATTACCAACCCTACTCCAGTATGTTGAGGCAGAAGAGGGCATATTCTGGCATCAAAGTCATCTAATTGACCACTTGGCAATTGGACTAAAGATGATTTCTAAAAGATCTGTGGCCTCACAGTTTCTTTTCCTACAAGAAGTCAATGTCATACAACCTAACTCTTATCTCTTCATTAGTATAACAATGATATTTTAATCACTCATTTACCTTGTACCTCTCATCAGTTTAATTGGTTGAACTTAGAAGGGAAATGCGTTGCTGTTTCTTATTCTCATCAGTCTAATTATTATAATTTAATAGTTTTAAATATAAAACTTTCAAGACAAAATTTAATATTTAATTTTTATTTTAGTGAACATAAATGTAATAAATATGTATTAAACATTCAACTCAATAACTTAAATATGTTTGGCAATTCACATTCAGAAGACAGGATCTGAATTAATAACAATATGAGCACAAATTAGAAAACCGAGATACAAAGGGAACAAATAGTAAAAAATTCAAAAGCTTACTCTTTTCTAAGAAAAAATAACACCCACAAATACTAATAAATGATATGGGGACATGAATAAGGCAAATAAAATTAAAATAAATAATTTGAAACTCACTCAAATTTATGCTAATAATCTTGAAAAATGTCTAATGCACAAAAATACTTGAAAAAATGTGTTACTTACTGAATGCTTTGAGAGGAAAATATGTCTTCTTTGAGGACATATAATATTTTCAAAACAATAAATAGTAATTCCTGAAAACCCTTTAACCTCAGTTGGTTTCACAGAGAAATGTTATAAAATATTTAATGATCACAAAATACAATTACAACAAATAATATAGAATGCTTCTGAATTCTCATACTTAAATCACAAACTTTACTAGAGTTTTGATTTAATCAAAACTTTTAAAAGACCAATTTATTAGAGAAAACATGTCTCTTCTCTTTTTGTGCTTGGCTAATCTCACTTAACAATGTTCTCCCAATCTGTCCATCTTTTTGCAAATTACCTGATTTTGTTCTTCTTTCTTGCTGAGTAGAATTTCAAAATTTCCCATAATTTTGCAATCCATTCATCTATTGATGGAGACCTAGGATGGTTCCATGTTTTGGCTATTGTGAATTGTGTTGCTATGAACATGAGTATGCATATGTTACTGTAGTTCTCTGATTTAAATCCCTCTGGAAAGACACCCAGGAGTGGTATAGCCGAGTCATATGGTGGATCCATTCCCAGTTTTCTAAGGAATCTCCACACAAATCTCCATAGTGGCTGAACTAGTTTGCACTCCCACCAAAAGAGTTCCTCTTTCCCAACATCCTCACCAGCATTTGTTGTTATTTGGTTTCTTTATGTTTGCCACTCTGATTGGGGTTAGATGGAAGCTAGGGAGGACTAGGGATACCAGAGGGACTCCAGATAATGGAGGGGAAACCTCAGCAAAGCCAGAAAGAAAAGGTAGGGGAGGAGGAAGGCTGAGGTTGATTAATGGAAAAGCTACGTTCAAATATGTGTATACATGTGACTATAACATGTTAATCTGTACACTCAGTATTGGGAAGGAAGGAAAAGGGAAGTGAGAGAGGGGAGGGTACCAAGTACTGTGTGAATATATGCCACTGTCAAAATGATCCACATTGTGATGTGAGACTATAGTGTACCAATAAAAAAGACTAATATATTTTTTTTTCCAAACCTATTTTTTTTATTTATATATAACAATTTTTTTATTGAACATAAATAGTATACATTTACACTATATTTGGTGCCCTCTCCCCCCGCCCACATTTCCCCCCCCCACACACACCAATGGTTGTCCAGGTTAACCATGTCTTATTCATAATTTTACACATGTTCAAGTGTAGATCCTTATTAATCGAGACCGGCCTTCCTCCTCTCCTATCTTACCATCCAAACTTAGCTAGTATTTCCCCTTCAATATCTGGAGTCCCTCTGGTATTCTTTGTGTTTCCTAGTTTGGGCATATTAGAGGAAACATATGTATCTTCTTCTTCTGTGCTTGGCTGATCTCACTTAACATAATGTTCTCCAGGGCTTTCCATCTTCTTTCAAATGATATAATTTTGTTCTTCTTTATGGCTGAATAGAATTCCATTGTGTGTATTTCCCATAGTTTTGCTATCCATTCATCTGTTGATGGTGATCTGGGTTGGTTCCATATTTTGGCTATTACAAATTGTGCTGCTATGAACATAGGTATGCATATGTTGCTGTAGTTCTCTGAATTCAACTCCTTTGGAAAGATACCCAGGAGTGGTATAGCTGGATCATATGGTGGATCTATTCCCACCTTTCTTAGGAATCTCCACACAGATCTCCATAGTGGTTGAACTAGTTTGCATTCCCACCAACAGTGTAAAAGAGTTCCTCTTTCCCCACATCCTCGCCAGCATTTGTTGTTATTTGATTTCTTTATGCTTGCTACTCTGACTGGGGTTAGATGGAATCTCAGTGTAGTTTTGATTTGCATCTCCCTGATGGCCAGTGATGAAGAACATCTTTTCATGTATCTATTAGCCCTTTGTATCTCTTCTTTTGTGAAGTGTCTATTTAGTTCATTTTCCCATTTCTTGATTGGGTTGTTTGTTTTGCTAGTGTAGAGTCTTTTGAGCTCTTTGTATACTCTGGATATTAGCCCCCTATCAGAATGGTGGCTGGTAAAGATCCTTTCCCATTCTGTAGGCTTCCTCTTTAGGTTATTGATAGTTTCCTTTGATGAGAAGAAACTTTTTAGTTTGATGTTATCCCACTTGTTTATTCTTGCTTTAATTTCCTGAGCTTTGGAGGTTTTGTTGAGAAAGTTACTGCCTGTGCCAATATGTTGTAGTGTTGAACCTATGCTTTCCTCTACTAACTTCACAGTCTCAGGTCTAATTTCTAAGTCTTTGATCCATCTTGAGTTGATTCCTGTGTTTGGTGAGATATAGGGGTTTAGATTCATCTTTTTACAAATGGTTAGCCAGTTCTCCCAGCACCACTTGTTGAAAAGGCTGTCTTTTCTCCAGCGTATGTGTTTGGCCCCTTTGTCAAAGATTAATTGACTAAAGATGTGTGGGTTTGTTTCTGTATCTTCTATTCTAATCCACTGGTCAGTATATCTGTTTTTGTGCCAGTACCATGCTGTTTTTACTACTATTGCTCTATAGTATAGTTTGAAGTCTGGGATTGTAATGCCTCCTGCGTGTTTCTTGTTATTGAGAATTGCTTTGGCTATTCTAGGTCTTTTCTTTCTCCATATGAAATTCATGATTGATTTTTCTAGGTCTCTGAAGAATGTCACTGGTATTTTAATGGGAATTGCATTGAACCTATAGATCAGTTTTGGCAGAATGGCCATTTTGATGATATTTATTCTGCCTATCCATGAGCACGGGAGATCTTTCCATCTTCCAAGGTCTTCTTCAATTTCTTTCTTTAATGTTTTATAGTTTTTGTTGTAGAGGTCTTTTACATCTTGGGTTAGGTTTATTCCTAGGTATTTTATTGGTTTTGAGGTTATAGTGAATGGAATTGTTGTTTTTATTTCTTTCATTGTGGATTCGTTGTTGGCATAAAGAAAAGTCACTGATTTCTTTAGGTTGATTTTGTAACCTGCGACTTTGCTGAATTTGTCAATCAGGTCCAGAAGTCTTTTGGTTGAGTTCTTTGGGTGTTCCAGATAAAGGATCATGTCATCTGCGAATAAGGATAATTTTAATTCCTCTCTTCCTATGTGAATTCCTTTGATTTCCTTCTCTTGTCTGATTGCTGCAGCAAGAGTCTCAAGGACTATATTGAAAAGGAGTGGTGATAGTGGGCATCCTTGTCTTGTTCCTGACTGTAGCGGAAATTCTTGCAGTTTTTCCCCATTCAATATAATGTTGGCTTTGGGTTTGCAGTATATTGCCTTAATGATGTTGAAGTACTTTCCTTCTATCCCAATTTTTTGCAGTGTTTATAACATAAATGGGTGTTGGATTTTGTCGAATGCTTTTTCAGCATCTATTGCTATGATGATGTGGTTTTTTGTTCTTGGTTCTATTTATGTGGTGAATAACATGTATTGATTTGCGTATGTTGAACCAGCCTTGTTTTTCTGGGATGAAACCGACTTGGTCATGATGTATTATTTTCTTGATATAGTTTTGAATGCGTATAGCTAGTATTTTGTTTAGAATTTTTGCATCTATGTTCATTAAGGATATTGGTCTGTAGTTTTCCTTTCTTGAGGTATCTTTATTTGGTTTGGGGATTAATGTGATACTGGCCTCATAGAAGGAATTTGGAAGAGTTCCATCTCTTTCAATTTCCCGGAACATGTTATGCAGTATTGGTATTAGTTGTTCACTGAAGGTTTTGTAGAATTCAGCTGGGAACCCATCTGGGCCTGGGATTTTCTTTGGTGGAAGAATTTTTATTGCCATTTCTATTTCTTTGGTTGTTATTGGTTGGTTTAGGCTTGCTATGTCCTCTTGGCTAAGTGTAGGAAGGTTAACTGTGCTTAGAAATCTATCAATTTCTTCCAGGTTTTCAAGTCTATTGGAGTATAAATTTTTAAAGTAGTTTCTGATAATATTTTGAATTTCTTCACTATCTGTGGTGATATCTCCTTTTTCATTTCTAATTTTGATAATTTGAGTTGATTCTCTTTTTCTTTTGGTTAGGTTGGCCAAGGGTTTATCAATTCTATTAATCTTTTCAAAGAACCAACTTTTTGTTTTATTGATTCTTTGAATTGTTTTTTTGTTCTCTATTTCATTTATTTCTGCTCTAATTTTGATGATTTCTTGCCTTCTGCTGGCTTTGGGAATAGACTGTTGCAGAATTTCTAGATCCTTGAGCTGTGTCATTAGGTTCTTTACTTGGTGGTTCTCCGTCCTTTTTATGTGGGCACTCAATGCAATAAACTTTCCTCTTAGTACTGCCTTCATGGTGTCCCATAGGTTTTGGTAGGTTGTGTCTCTGTTTTCGTTTGTTTCCATAAATTTCTTTATTTCTTCCCTAATTTCTGCTCTTACCCATTCGTCATTCAATAGTGTATCATTCATTCTCCATGAATTTGAATACTTTCTTTCGAGTTTCCTGCTGTTGATTTCTACTTTTATTCCGTTGTGGTCTGAAAAGATGCAAGGAATTATATTACATTTTTTGAATTTGCTGGTATTTTCTTTGTGTCCCAGGATGTGATCAATTTTGGAGAAGGTTCCGTGGGCTGCTGAGAAGAAAGTGTATTCTGTAGTTCCTGGTTGAAATACTCTGAAAATGTCTATTAGGTCCATTTGGTTTATGGTTTCCCTTAGTTCTAAAACGTCTTTACTCATCTTTTGCCTTGAAGATCGATCCAGTGGTGTGAGAGGCGTATTAAAGTCTCCCAGAATTATTGTATTTGGGTCTACTTGGGATCTTATGTCCAGAAGGGTTTGTTTTACAAATGTGGTTGCACCCATATTTGGGGCATAAATATTTACTATCATTATATCTTCTTGGTATAGTGTTCCTTTTAGTAAAAGGAGGTGCCCTGATTTGTCTCTTTTGATGTGTTTTAGTTTAAAGTCTGTTTTGTTGGATATTAGGGTTGCTACCCCTGCTCTTTTTTGGTCACTGGTGGCATGGTATATCTTTTTCCATCCTTTCACCTTCAGCCTGTGAATGTCTTTGGCTGTGAGGTGTGTTTCTTGCAGACAGCATATATTTGGATTATGTTTCCTAATCCACATTGCCAATCTATGTCTTTTGATTGGTGAGTTAAGTCCTTTGACATTAAGAGATATTATTGATATATGATTTTTGTTTTCTGCCATTTTGTGTTCTGTCTACTCTTGGGTGGTGTGATCTTTCTTCTTTACTTAAATGGCCCACTTATTAACTTCCTCTCTTCTCTGATTCTGAAGTCTGCTTCTTTTTTCTTCCTTATGGTTTATTTCTTTAAGAATTTTCTCTAGTGTTGGCTTTGAATTCATGAATTTTTTGAGATTCTGTTTATCGTGAAAGACTTTGGATTCACCATTGATCTTGAATAGTAGTTTTGCTGGGTAGATGAGCCTTGGTTGGAAGTTATTTTCTTCCAGGGTCTGAATCACGTCATACCAGTCTCTCCTAGCATTCAAGACCTGGGTTGTATAGTCTGGGGTGATTCTTATTGTTTTGCCTCTATATGTCACCCGTCCTTTTGTTCTCGCTGCTTTTAAGATTCCTTCCTTGGCCTCTATATTGGTCATTTTGGTTATTATGTGGCGTGGAGTGGTCTTTCTTTGGTCCTGTCTCAGTGGAGTTCTGTATGCCTCCTGGACTTGAAGATTGAAGTCTCTTTCCAAATTTGGAAAATTCTCTGAGATTATTTCCTTGAAGATATTACAGATGCCCTTGGTCTGTACCTCTATCCCTTCCTCAATGCCTATTATCCGTAGATTAGGGCGCTTCATATTATCCCATAATTGCTGGATGTTTAGGTTTTGTTGCTGTAAAGATTTCTGTATATCGCTGACTGTGTTTTCGGATTGGGATGTACTGTCTTCTAATATTGATATTCTGTTTTCCATTTCATCTAATCTTCCAGAGTTTCTTTCAATTGCTGTCTTCATTTCACTTATTGCCTCTTTCATTTCATTCCAGACCTCTTTCTGATTCTTTTTTAGTGTTTCTAATTCACCTTTAACCTCCTCTATACTTGTTTTGAATCCTTTCATCATATTGAACAACAAGATTCTGAACTCCCCTTCTTGCATTTCTAGTAGGTCAGTATTCGTGATTTCTGCTGTCTCTTCGTAATTCCTGGTTCTCATATTTGTAGCGTTCTCTGTCCTGTTTTTCTGGTTTCTACCCATCGTTCTTGAGTATTATGCTTAGTCAAATCTTAATATTAGGAGTTGGGGTATCGGCTAGTCAGCAGAGCCTTTCCAGTGTTGAGGGTGGGTGATGTGGGAGGAGCTGGGGTGATTAGTAAAGGAGTCAGATTAGGTAGAGGATATGTTTAGGTTGAGAAAGACTTTGAGTATCGTAATGTGAAATCTTGCTAGGAATGAGAGAGAGTTAACTACTAGGACTCTTGTCGTTCGTGGAGTAATTATGAATGTAAGAGATACTTAGAGTATTAGACCAGGAGGTATATTATGTGGAAAAGTTTTGGGGGGGAAAAGTATGTAGGGTTAGTGTGGGAAGGTTTGTAAATAGGGGTGATGGAAGGAGCAGACAGACACAAAAAAAAGAATAGAAAAAAAAATCCGCACAAGATACCAAGACTATTATGTAATCCTAGAAAAAGGGAGGAAGACCAATCAAAGGAGGAGAATGAAAATAAAGGAAGGAAAGAGGAAGAAAGAGGACAAAAGAACAAGAATAAAATAAAAGGAGCTAGCAGCTGTGTGAAATAAAAAAATAAGGCAAACTATCCAATATATATATATAAAAAACAACATGTGAAAGTAAGAGAAGTATGGGTTGAAAGAAAAAGAAAAAAAAATAACACAGCAATAACCATACCAAAACAAAAGCACTGTAAAAGCAATATAAAACAAAACATCCACATTAAAAGTAAAATAAACAGTCCTCCTTATTTACGCATATGGGGTCAGGCCTATATAATATGTGCGTATGTGATTGCTTTAGTAACTTTCAGAATACCATCCAATGTCTCTTAGTTTTCTTTGTACTCTATTTTTTTATCTTCTTAGGTCACTCTGGGTGTTTGGACACCTTCTCTCCTTTAGCTGCTTTAGGTTTATGTGTCCGGATGTCTGGTTTCACTTTTATTTGATTCTGTACAATTCACAGGTTCTGCGAAATTCTAACCTGTGGTCAGTACCTCTGCACTCACCACCCTAGACTCCAGCCTGTGCTTCCCTACGACACGGGTGGAGCATGACCAAGGTATAATTAGAACCTCCCCCTGAGGTCCTGTGCAGATATTGTGGCCCAATGGATTTTCCTGTGTCTCTGGAAATTCCAGCTGGGTTAGCCGGTGTGGTCCCAAGATGTACCCTGGGCAAATGGGTGCTGGTTCCTGGGTGCCCACGCTTGCTGCCAGAGCTCTGCCTATTCCAAGGGTGCAGGCTGGGTGTGCTGCTTTTACTGGACCCAGGAGTGAGTGGATGCAGCTATCTGTTGCTGCTGGTATGCTCTTCCAAGGTGTATTGAGCTGAGTTCTCGTTCTCGCTTAGAATTAAGCCTCTGGCTAGCAGGAGGGTGGGAACACCCAGCGGTGGGCCAGGAGTGCAGGATAGGTGCTCAAGGATCCAGTGCGTGGTGCCCAGTAAAGGCCTCTGCCTCCCACGGGACGTAGAAACTGGGGGTGCCCCAAGGAGATTTCCGGTTTACACAGGGCTTTCGGAGCCTTGAAGGCAGTCTCTGGCAAGGTGGCGGGGGGGGGGGGCTAGCCACCCAGGTAGGCTCCAATTTAGTGGAGAGAGTGGGACAGACAATGACTGCTAGCAGGGAACCGGGGCGCCGACAAGGTGCGCAGAGGGGAGTGCTCGGGTCTGAGGCTTGGGCGTGCTGGGGGGTTGGAGTGCAGCGCACACTAGGGTCCACACTTCCCGTTGCCCGCAGGGGAACTCCTATGTTTTCACTCTTATATAGAAGGTACAGAGAATAAAAGTAAATAAAACAGACTTCCACTAAATGAGGAGAGATCCCAGTAGAACAGTAAAAGGAGTTTGGGGAAGAAAGGGAAAGAGAAAGATGAGGACTGAAGAAGGAAACAGTTCAAATAATGTTATGTTGATACATGAAAGCCTTATTACCAATGTTACCAACATGTTTAGGGAAAGATGGGGGGAGCAGGGTGGGATGCAGAAGAAAATGCACTGAGTAATGTGTGCCTGCATGTTTCTATCCCTTTGAACTTCACTATGATATATAATTACTACACGCCAATATAAATATAAAAAATACTAGCAAAACACATTCAAAACCACATCAAGAAAATCATACACCATGGCCAAGAAGGGCTCATCCCAGAGATGCAAGGCTCATTCAACATAGGAAATTCAAGCCAGAAAATTAATCACATAAACAACCAAAGACAAAAATCACATGATCATTTTAATGGACTTTGAAAAGCATTTGACAAAATATAACACTCATTTATGTTAAAAGCACTGCAGAAAATAGGAATAGAAGGAGTATTACCCAACATCATATTATATGGTGAAAAATTAAAAGCAGAAATAAGGCAAAGATGTGTATTATTAGCACTTCTTTTGAATATAGAACTTGAGACTCTAGCCAGAGCAATAAGACAAGGAAAGAAAATCAAAGGAATATAAAAAGGAAAAGGACTAAAACTATCCCTATTTTCAGATGACATGATATTCAGAAGACCCAAACAAACTTAATCAAAAAGCTTATAAAGCCGGGTGTGGTGGTGCATACTTGTAATCCCTGTGCTTGGGAGACGAAGACAGGAGGATCATGTAGGTTTGAAGCCTGCCTCACTGGCTTAAGAGACCCTGTTTCCAAATAAAATATAACATAGGTCTGTGAGTGTAGCCCGGAGATAGAGGGGTTCTATCCCCAGCACCACCAAATAATAATAATAATAATAATAATAATAATAATAATAATAAATTTTAAAAAGCTTATAAAGCTGATCAACAAATTCAGCAAAGTGTCTGGATACAAAATCAATCTTAAAAAATCAGAAGCTTTTCAGTATGCCAAACATAAATTCACTGAAAGATCCAGTAAACACTTCCACTCACAATATGTCACAAAAATATATATAGGAATAAATCAAGGAGGTAAAATACCTCTACAAAAATATATAAAATTATAAAACATTGAAAAAATATTGAGGAAGACCTTAGAAGATGAAAAGATCTTTCATGTTCTTGGATAGGCAGAATAAATATCATGAAAATTGCTATTCTTTCAGAAGTGATTTACAGATTCAACATAATACCCATTAAATTTCCAAGGTCATTCCTCACCAACATAGAAAAATCAGTACTTAAATTTATTTGGAACAATAACAAAACCAGAATAGCTAAAGTAGTTCTGAGCAACAAGAACTATACAGGAGGCATCACAATATCTGACTTCAAAATATACTACAAAGCCATAGTAATTAAAAATAACATGGTACTGGCACAGAAACAGACACAAAGACCAATGGAGCAGAATAGAAGACTCAGAAACAAATCTGCACATTTATAGCCAATTGATTTTTTAAAAAGGCCCCAAAACATACACTGGAACAAAGATAGCCTGTTCAACAAATGGTATTGGCAAAACTAATTAAACATATGCAGAAAAATGGAAATAAAACCCACTTTCTCACCCTGCACAAGAGTCAATTCAAGATGGATCAAAGACTTAGAAATCAGACCAGAGACCTTGCAGCTCCTTAAAGAAGGCATAGCTCCAACACTTCAACACATAGACACAGGTAAAAACTCTCTCACCAAGACCCCAAGGGCACAAGAAACTAAAACACAGATCAATACATGGGATTGCATTAGACTGAGGAGCTTCTCTACAGCAAAGTTAATTATCAAGAACCTCAAGAAAGCCAAAAGAATGGGAGAAAATTTTTGCCAACTATTTATCTTATAGAGTACTAATATCTAGAAGATATGGAGAACTCAAGGAACTCAAATCTAAGAAAACAAATAACCTATATAAAAACGGGCAAGTGAACAAAATAGACATTTCACAAAAAGAAATTCAAAAGGCCAATAAATGTATGAAAAAATGCTCAAAACCATTAAAAATCAGTGAGAGGAAAATAAAAACTATCCTGAAATTTCACCTAACTCCAACGAGAATGGCAGTCATTCAAAACACAAACAACAACAATGCTGGTGAGAACGTGGAGAAGTGGGAACTCTAATACATTGTTGGTGGGATTGCAAATTAGTGCAACCAACTTTGGAAAACACTATAGAGGATCCTCAGAAGAATGGGAATGAACTTACCATTTGATCCAGCAATACAACTTCTGGGTATCTACCCAAAAGAACAAAAACCAAACTACCAAACTAATGCATGAGTATCTATGTTCATAGCTGCACAATTCACCATTGCCAAACTCAGTCATGATGTCCATAATGCTGGGCGTGGTGGTGCATGTTTGCAATCCCCGCGCTTGGGAGGCAGAGACAGGAGGATCGCATAGGTTCAAAGCAAGCCTTACTGGTTTAAGAGGTCCTGTTTCCAAATAAAAATATAAAATAGGTCTGGGAGTGTCTGGGAGTGTAGCCCAAAGGTAGAAAGGTTTCCAGGAACCCCAGTACCACCAAAAAAAAAAAAAATGTCCATCAACAGATGAATGGATTACAAAACTATGGGATATGTACACAATGGAATTTTACTCAGCCATAAAGCAGAACAAACTTAACTTAAGTCACATAATCATTTACAGGTAAATGGACTGAACTGAAAAACATTATATTGATATTAGTCACAAATAGTAAGAAATCTGGTGTTCTTCCTAATATGCAGAAAATAAGGAGAAAAAGGGTCATAGAAGGAACTCTAGACAAAAAAAAAAAAAAAAAAAAAAAAGAAACCGTAGATGGCAAATAAGGTAACTTAACTGAGAGGGATGGGAGAGGGACAAGGCAAATTCCCTAATGGACATATTGTACATTCACATACGTATCAAAGTCATCACTAATCCAAACATGAGAGAGAGGGAGGTGGGAGGGAACAGGGTCAAAATTGGGGAAGGCTAAATGAGTGATGTGTGCCTGTATGCCTCGACCATGTTGTTCCCCATTAAGATGTATGACTACATTGCACCAATAAAAACGTCTGTGCTGCTTACCAATAAAATTAGAATAAACCATGAAACAACACGTTGAAAGTTAATTATTAATATTTACAAAAAGTTTGTTTTTTATAGCTGGAAAAACAAAGAGAATCAAGTGAAATTTTATTATAGTGGAACAAAAATTAGAATATACTAATGACTTTTAAAACTTACATTATATATTTTGATAAGGGTAAGGTAAAATCTTATATTAGAAACAAGTTAAATGAAAAAGTAACTTTTCAAAAAATATTTAACGCTAGATGAAAATTATTTTGAGAGACCCCCGAATGATACAAATAAAGTTGTGAGCAAATAGATGTTGAGCTGTTTTCTTAGAAAGGAAGTTGGAACATCATGTCCTTTCCTCTTGTCATAGTACATGTTTATTATTATAATATTTGAAATTGCCAGCAAGATTTTATTTGGAATTACATGTGTTTACCATTAACTGCTTTATTACTTACTTCAAGCAAAAAGTGAATTGTACGTTTCATCCTCTTGCTAGCAGAACCATCTGAGTCACTCCAAATTATGCAATAAGAGAAGTTGCTTGGCTGGAAATGGGTGGCACACACCTGTAATTCCAGTACTTGGAGACTTGGGAGGCTTAGACAGGAGAATCATAGGTTCTAGGAGAGCCTGTTTCAGAATAAATGATAAGAGCTGTGGATATACCTCAGAGATAGAATGCCCCTGTTCTCAATCCTCAGTATCACATACACACACACACACACACACACACACACAGGAGAGAGGTTCCCTGTGTCACTTCCAGACTCAGACTAAGCAGGTGCAAAGTCTCTGAATTCTATTCCTCTCTCCAACTGTGTGACCACCTCAGAGGATACTTTGGGTGGAGATGGTAGGGCTAAAGATTGGAGCTTTCTGGATTTTTTATTTGTTTTGTTGAACAAATCTATTTTATTTATTTATTTATTTTTGGTGGTACTGGGGTTCCTGGAAGCCCTTCTATCTCTGGGATACACTCCCACGGGCTCCCAGACCTATTTTTTAAACTCTTTTATGTGGAAACAGGGTCTCATGCTGGCTCCGAACCAGCAAGATCCTCCTGTCTCCGCCTCCCAAGCATGGGGATTACAAGCGTGCGCCACCACGCCCGGCTTGAACAAATCTATTTAGAGGAATTACTTGAAAGTGAGTAAACAAAATGGAACTTTCTTCTTTAAGCCACTGAGAATTTGTTGCTATTTGTTTGTACAACGCACTGCCTCATTCTAATATAGAGGAAAGCTGGTATCAGAAGGAGCGTCTTGCTTGTGAAGCCCTGAGTTCAATTCTGAGCAGCAAAAGAAAGGAAAAGAAAAGATGACCAAAAGCTACCACGATATTTGGTGCAGGTTCAGGGCAGCACATGGTAACACAGAGAGAAAATAAAAACCAAAAAAGGCTCAGTGGGGGGCCCGGGTCGCAGGACTCTGGGCCCCAGGCAGAACTGCGAGTAGCACGCCAGACCCCTGGAGAAACCAGGCCCAGTAAGATGCTGGGTTCTGGGCAGTGGTCGCACGTGGCGCACAAAAGCCGGGGCCCGGGTCGCGGGACCCTGGGCCCCGGGCCGAACTGCGCGTAGCACGCCAGACCCCTGGAGAAACCAGACCCAGTAAGACTCTGGGTTCTGGGCGGGGGTCGGGGGCTGGGCACGCCAGATGGGGCCCGGGTCGCGGGACTCTGGGCCCCAGGCAGAACTGCGAGTAGCACGCCAGACCCCTGGAGAAACCAGGCCCAGTAAGACGCTGGGTTCTGGGCAGGGGTCGCGCGCGGCGCACAAAAGCCGGGGCCCGGGTCGCGGGACCCTTGGCCCCGGGCCGAACTGCGCGTAGCACGCCAGACCCCTGGAGAAACCGGGCCCAGAACAGAAAAAGATAAAGAAAAATATCGGAGAGGTGGTAAGAAAGCCGTTATGGATGCCAGGACACTGGAATGCAGACAAAACTTATCTAAATTGCACTGGAACTTATGGAAAAATTCGCCGTGAAAGAGGACTGCTATTTCTCTATATTGTTAAGAATCTCAGACATCACATATAAGGAGAGAGTTTAGAGGAGACCAAGGAGAAATGCGGTATTGAAAGAGTTCTTCGCGATGGTGGTGGAGACTTGTATTCAGGAGAAGCAGAAACCGGATCTTACCAACTTTATTTTTTTGGAGAAATTACACCAAATGTCGAATGCTACCATCACGCATGCTTAGGAACACTGGACAACATTCAGAGTGGAAAAAGAGCCTGGGAAGGATTTGAAACGGTGGAGGCAGTGGCAATGCCAGTGGCCAATATTCGGGGGAGGCAGAGATCTGATACATTACAACTGGAACCTTTGAAATAATAACCACAGAGACAGTGATCCGAACCTGCTGAGGGGTTAGGCGGGCGCCGGGGCCAGTGGCCGACATCGGAGCTTGCTGTGAGGCAAGGCCACTACTGAGGCCTCCGTGGCCGGGATTGGAACCTGCAGAGGGGTTAGACCGATGCTGGGGCCAGCGAGGCCGGCATTGGAGCCTGCCATGATGCAAGGCTTGTGCTAGGGCCTCCGAGGTCAGGTCCAGAACTTGCTGAGGGGTTAGGCCGGTGCTGGGGTCAGCGAGGCCGGCATCGGAGCCTGCCGTGAGGCAAGGCCAGTGTTGGGGCCCCCGAGGACGGGACCGGAGCCTGCTGAGGGGTTAGGCCGGTGCTGGGGCCAGCGAGGCTGGCATCAGAGCCTGCCATGAGGCAAGGCCGGTACTTGGGCCTCCGAGGCCAGGATAAGAGCCTGCCGAGGGGTTAGGCCGGTGCTGGGGACAGCAAGGCCAGCATCGGAGCCTGCCTTGAGGCAAGGCCGGTACTGGGGCCTCCGAGGCCAGGATAAGAGCCTGCTGAGGGATTAGGCCGGTGCTGGGGCCAGCGAGGCCGGCATCGGAGCCTGCCTTGAGGCATGACCAGTGCTGGGGCCTCCAAGGCCGGGATCGGAGCCTGCCGAGGGGTTAGGCCGGTGCTGGGGCCAGCAAGGCCGGCATCGGAGCCTGCCTTGAGGCAAGGCCGGTACTGGGGCCTCCGAGGCCAGGACAAGAGCCTTCCGAGGGGTTAGGCCGGTGCTGGGGCCAGCAAGGCCGGCATCGGAGCCTGCCGTGAGTTAAGGCCGCTACTGGGGCCTCCGAGGCCAGGATAAGAGCCTGCCGAGGGGTTAGGTCGGTGCTGGGGCCAGCGAGGCCGGCATCGGAGCCTGCCTTGAAGCATGACCAGTGCTGGGGCCTCCAAATCCGGGATCGGAGCCTGCCAAGGGGTTAGGCCGGTGCTGGGGCCAGCGAGGCCGGCATCGGAGCCTGCCGTGAGGCAAGGCCGGTACTGGGGCCTCTGAGGCCGGGATCGGAGCCTGCCGAGGGGTTTGGCTGCTGCTGGGGCCAGTGAGGCCGGCAGCGGAGCCTGCCGTGAGGCAAGGCCGGTACTGGGGCTTCCAAGGCCAGGATAAGAGCTTGCCGAGGGGTTAGGCCAGTGCTGGGGCCAACGAGGCCGGCAGCGGAGCCTGCCATGAGGCATTACCAGTGTTGGGGCCTCCGAGGCCAGGATTGGAATTCTGCCAAGGGGTTAGACCGGTGCAGGGGCCAATGGCCAGCATCGGAGCCTGGTGTGAGGCAAGTTTACTCCTGCGGCCTCCGAGGCCATGATTGGAATTCTGCCAAGGGGTTAGACCGGTGCAGGGGCCAATGGCCAGCATCGGAGCCTGGCGTGAGGCAAGTTCACTCCTGCGGCCTCCAAGGTCGGGACCAAAGCCAGCTTAGGGGTTTGACCGGTTCAGGGGCCAGCGAGACCAGAACTGGGTCCTCCCGTGAGGCAAGGCCGCTGCTTGAGCCAGCAAGGTCTGGATCAGTCCACTGAGTAGCCAGGCCACTACTGGGACCATCAAGAGTGGGATTGGTACTTGCAACGCAGCATGCACAGAGAAATATCGCAGAAAATATAAATCAGACGCTTCTCTTAATCAGCAATAACTAGGAGGAAAAGGGCAACAGGAAGAGGTTGAGCTATAGAAAGGGCCCTATAGTGAAGCAACTAATGTGACCAATCAGAGGGTATGTAATACTGGAGGACGGAACCTCTTTAAAACGCAGGAGGTACATAAACAAATGTATCAAAGTAAATCACCAAAGAAGTGTGGGATGGAGGGAGGGGGAGGGAATGGGACGGGGGCTGGAGGAGGGCTAATTGGATGATGTGTGCTTGTATATCCTCTCAAGTCTTGTACTCCAATGTGATTGATATATGACTACAATGCACCAATTTAAAAAATAAATTAATTAAAAAAAAGGCTCAGTGGTTTACTTCCTAATATCACACACACAAAAGAAATAAAGTATTTTTATTAGGCAGGAAATATGTGGCTTATCTTAACAGTAAAAAATACTTCCAAATATAACATAGGATACACAAATATGATATGAATTCAATGTCTCATTGGAAACAGAGAAACATTTAGATTAACAAATGAAATCTGTCATATGTAATTTATAAGTTAAATAAACATTCAAAATATATGATAAAATAATTTTATGTAAAAGAATAAAGAAAGAAGACTATTCTTACCATTACTGCTTAAAGGGTAGTAGATCTTATTGAAAAATAAAAAGGAAATGAAAGATATAAATTTTCAAACACCTAACATAAAATGCTTAAGGATATCTTTTGCCACTTATAATTATTACAAAGAATTTTATAAAAAGCACAAGAGATCCTAGTGATAAATTAGTACTATTGATAAGAGTAATTAGCACATTCTCTGAATATAATATAATTAAAAATAGCATTTTCATGTACAATTAAGAACTATTTATTTTAAATGTTTATAATGAAAATGATCATTAAAAAGTGTCTCAGGATTTAACTCTGACAATAGCAGTGTAATAATGTTTATGAAAAATACTAAAAACAGTATTGAAATAAATTAAAAATAAAAACTATATTGAAGTTTATAGCATATTCATTAAAGGAAAAATACATGTTCTTCATATGATAATTATCTTCATATTGACTCATAAGTTTCTTACATTTTTAATAAAAATTCTCTAATTTTTTAAAACTGGAAAACCCATTCTCACTATTATGTGGAAAAGCAAATTACTAAGAACAATGGAGAAAATTTTGTAGAAAGGCAATTTAGTCAGGCTTATGCTAACAGATGTTAAATTTTTATATGACACTCTAGTTATTAAGTATCTTAGACAAAAACTTTTGCCACAATTATATTAAAAGAAATGAAATTCCAACCTCATTTTATAAACTTTGATATATTAATGTTATATAGAAATTACATAAAAGAATATATGGCTTTGGCCAAAATATTTTTTAAAGTAAAAACAAAAACAAAATTAAAATTGATAATTCTATTTCATAAAGCAATTATTAGGTGAAAATAATTTGGCAATATTTTGTAATTTTTAAGATGCATTGTGGTTTGCCAACTCCTGCTCTTCCCTACGTGAGCTTTATTATACCTGAGGGAGGTGGATAGGGAAGTTAATTCTTATTTTTTGTTTGTTTGCTTGTAGGTAGAGGAGCTGGGAATTAAACCCAGGGCCTCTTTTATGCTAGGCAAATGCTCTACCACTGAACTACATTCTTGGACCTGTGCAATTTTGAGGATGTACTCACCAAATGGCATAATAATTCTACCTCAAGTTACAAACTACACAAAATTTTTCACATATCTTTACACCAGACTTAAGTAGACAGGACTTTATCTAGCAATAGTATTTTTAATGGGCAGAAAAGCAATTTCCACCAGTAAAAATGAACAAATTGTAGTTTTTAATACAATGTATTTCTACACAGAAATGAAAATAATTTATAGTTATACATGATAATATGATTATTAGAAATATATCATATAATTTACATACATCAATATTTATTTTATACATATTTGTAAAAACAATATAAATTTTGTATATACATTCTTTGCATAAAAAAGTGTATACAAAGAAATAGATGGGAATAATGCCCACATTTTCAAAATTAGTTAATAGCATGGAGGAAGGGTGAAATGAGAGCTCTGAGGGTAGGATTTGTTGTTTAAATATTATATGCAGGTAGGGCGTGGTGGCGCACACTTGTAATCCCCGCGCTTGGGAGGCTGAGACAGGAGGATTGCATGGGTTCGAAACCAGCCTCAGCTACTTAGTGAGGCTTTCAGCAACCTAGTGAGACCCTGTTTCCAAATAAAATATAAAAAATAGAAAGAAAAAGGTCTAGGAGTATAGCCCGGAGGTAGAAAGCCTCTGGGTTCCACCCCCAGTACCACCAAAATAAATAAATAAATAAATAAATAAATAAATAAATATTATATGGAGTGCCCATTTCTGCAGCACATATACTAAAATTAGAACAATATAAAGATGGTCCTTGTGCAAGGATGACAGGCAAATTTGTGAAGCATTCCACATTTAAAAAATACAAATAAATAAATACATATTATATGCAAACTGGATTGAGGGCATTTAGTTTTTCTGTAATATTTTTTTTAGTTTTATTTTATTTTATTTTATTGGTGCACTATAGTCTCATATCACAATCATGATATGATCCATGATATGGATCATGATGACAATAGTATATATTCACACAGTACTTGGTAAAATATATTTCATATTAATTTTGTATTTAAACACATGCAACATAAAACAATATTTAATGTTTAAAAAGAGTAAAAATAATTTCATAAAATTAAAACAGTAAAATATAAAGAGTATATGTGGGAGAAAATCTTTAATTTTTGTAAAAATATTTTAAAATCATAATATAAATATTTAAACATTTTAAAATATTCTTGGATAGTTTACATTTATTTTTAAATATATATGCTTGATGTTTATTGTGTGGAACTGGGGATTAAACCCAACAACATCGTACCTCTGAACTATACCCCTAAACCTTTTAAATTTTTTATTTTTTATATTTAAAAAGTGTTTCTCTGACATATGTATGCTGACCTTGAATCTGTGATTTTCCTGCCTTAGCCTTCCAAGTCCTAGGACTGAAGGCCTGCGCCACTGTGCCTGGCTTACTTAATGCATTCAGAAGAAGATTGAGGATGAATAATTATAAATGAAACCTACTTCTATGAAAGTGAGTGGGATGATAAATCGAATGTTATCTGAATGTACAGATGCCCTATATCCTTTGCCTGAAATTGCTAAATGGAGGAATAAAAACAGGTGGCCTGCGTCAGAAAACTTTAATTTTGTTGAAGATTGGCCAATGAGGCAGTTTCAAGGATGTGATAATGATCCAGAACATGATGTCAATAGACACCTGATTCCAGTTTTAGTAACAGCCGGTCACCTGTTCTTGAACTTAATTTAGACAAGTCATTCTGACAAATGTTCTTTGCTGGTTTCCTAAGTGCCAGAGTTACAATAGCTTGAAATACGAGTATCTGTGAACTAGCCCTGTCAAGGTAACTTCTAAACACAAAGAGTGTTCTTTGGCAAAGCTTGGTAAGCACAGGTCATTCTATCATGCAGTTCTGTTGCAAGATCATGGTGATACCGTTAGATTAAACCAGCATGCTTGAGCAGTTGCTGAGTAAAAGGAATTTACCTCTGTTAATCCGACTCCAGAAAATTCTACCTTCTTGACAAGATGTTTGAAATGAAATACTCCATTTTGAACTAGCTAGTACTAGAGGTATCCGCTTTAAAATGTGAGTTGGTTCTAATGTGTCTACGCAACCTTTCAAAACTTCACCACTAGTGACTTTGAGAATGAATAGAGAGGAAAAAACTCACGATAATCCCAAATTATTGCTGCTAAACAAGGTATACTCCAAAACAGATAATTATTTTAAAATCACGTCACCTTCACTCATGGTATTCATGTATGTTTACTACAGAACACTAAATTCAAAAAAGTAGAAATAATTTGTGCTTTTGTTACTCGTAATTTCCTAAACTAGAGGATAAAATTCAGTCCTTTTACAGACGCATTCTAAAGTGGCCTTTATTATTTCTGCTTCCTGGTGTTTAAGTAATTGAATATAACAAAGGTGAAAGGATGTCACTTCTTTGATCAGGTTTCTTTTTTAAGATTCTCCACCCCCACCCTCACCCGTGTCAATACACACACACGTCCGTGTGTGTGTGTGTGTGTGTGTGTGTGTGTGTGTGTGTGTGTAAACTCATTATAGAGACTCTCTTTACTGGGTCAAAACAGTAAAGACATTGTCTAGGGAAAGTCTTCATAGCAATAATTTGCAGGTGGCCTATACGAACTGAAGATAGCATCTGGCCAACAGCCAGCAAGAAGCAGGTGCATTCAGTCTTAAAACTACAAGGTCCAGACTGCTGCCATCCACCTGAGTGAGGGTACAGGTGGGTTTCTACCCTTTAGGACAGACGAGGAGAACACCGCTTGTAACCATCATGATGTAGTCCTGCAAGAGCTTTAGGCTGCTGAGGATGCAGTTAAAGCAAGCCCAGCTTCCTGAACTGTGGAAATAGTGAGATTAACAATAATGTGTTGTTTTTAGCTGCTGAATTTGTGATAAATTCTCATGTAGCAATCGAGAATTAACTAAAAGAGATGGTACCCAGAAGAATCACAGAGCATTAGGCTTCCGAATGGTGGAAAAAGAGTCCTCTCAAGTAGAGTATTAGTGGTAGGAAAGTTAAATGGGTTGAAGAAGATGTGTGCTGAAAGTGTATGCCAAAGTATGGAATTTTGCTGAGCACATAACAGTACAACTATTAGAACAAGGTACTGACATAGGATGTCCTCCTAGGTTTACATGGAAATGCTACAGTAGGTAATCATTGCTGGGGAGTCAGGAATCTGTGCATCCATTGTTCTCTAGTTGTAAGTACAAGGAGAGAGAAAATTACTACTTTATAATTAAAGCTTGGGTAAGCACACCAAGCTTCTCAGGCAAAATTTGGCCCTCTACCTGTTTATACAAATAAAATTTTGTTGTAACATACCCATGCTCATTTGTTTACATACTGTGTGAATACAATAAAATGGTTGATGAAGAGCTGTGGTGGGGACTGTATGGCTTCTCAAGCTTCAAATATTTACTATTAGCTTCCTTGAAGAAAAAGTGTGCTGAGCCCTGGGCTGGAAAATGAGATAAAGTGTAATCTTTACATATATATGCTTATTAGTAAATATTAAATCTAAATGGATCTTATTTGATTTGTACTCCATTAAGATATATAACTATGATTCACCAATAAAAAAATTAAAAATACAACACAAGATTTTAACTTGACATAAATGAATCAGTTTGTTCACTCAGTTTAAAAAATTTAAACAACACTCCAAGAGATTCAGTAAGAAGTGATTATACAACTTGGTCCTTGCCAAATTTTGATTTACATGAACATATAAACACATACACATATAAGTGAAAACACTATTAGATGCAGCTAGATAAAAGAGACATGTTGAAAGCCGGGCGTGGTGGTGCACGCTTGTAATTGCAGCATTTGGGAGGCTGAGACCAGAGAATCGCAGTTCCTGAACAGCATCAGCTACTTAGTGAGGCCCTTTGCAACTCAGTGAGACCTGGTTTCCAAATAAAGAATAAAAAATAGGGCAGGGTGTGTAGCTCAGAGGTTAAATGCCCCTGGGTTTCATCCCCAGACCTGAAAAAAAAAAAAAGACATGTTGATTAGAAAAAAGGAATAACCAATATTGCATCAGACTTTTCCTCTGCAATATAAAATTAAAAGTAGAGGGCTTTGCCAGGTGTGGTGGCGCAAGCTTGTACTCCCTGTGCTTGGGTAGTGGAGACAGGAGGATCATGTAGTTTTGAAGCCAGCTTCGCTGGCTTAAGAGACCTGTTTCCAAAAAAATAAATAAATAAATAAAAATAAATAAAAAGGTGTCTGGGAGTGTAGCCCGGAGGGAGAGGAACACCAGTACCACCACCAAAAAAATGTAGAGGCCTTTGAGATGTAAAGTTTTACTCAATACATTCATGTTCAATTAATTTGTTAATTTGTTTTAATACTATGAAAATCAGCAGAATATTAAAATATCCAGTTGTTTAGAAAACACATTATGAATTCATTTGAAATAATAAAAATATGCCGGGTGTGGGGGGCACACACTTGTAATTCCAGCATTTGGGAGGCTGAGACAAGAGGATCGCGGTTTGTGGCCAGCCTCAGCTACTTAGTGAGGCCCTCTGCAACTCAGTGAGACCCTGTTTCAAAATAAAGAATAAAAAATAGGGCTGGGAGTGTAGCTCAGAGGTAAAATGTCCCTGGGTTCCATCCTGAGTACCGCAAAACAAAACAAAAAAGAAATAATAAAAATAGTAAAATGGAGTAAATTAAGTGATTATAAATAGAAATTTATAAAAAGAACTAAGTAAACATTGAAGCACAGTTTTTATAGTGAAATCTAAGTAAATATTTAAGTCAGGTTAAAATTGAATGATAAATATGCTAAAAAGAGAAGAAATAACATTTAAAAACATTAAATGATGCTGTTACAATTGTCTGATGTTTATATATCCTAAAAAGGACATTACTTACTTAGAAAATTGTGAGGCTGTACATAGATAGCATTGTACAAAATGATAACTAAAGATGTAAGAGAAGGTCAGGAGCTGTTTTAAAATAGGAAAAGTAAGTTCCATTGAATGTAAAATATGTTTCTTACTATGTTTCATTGTTAGAAATATACTTATACCTTCAAGCTGAGCATGGTGGCACATATAAGCTCCTATTTCTAGTACTAGGGAGGCTGAGACAGGAGGATCACAGATTCATGGCCAGCCTTAGCAACTTAGTGAGAACCTATTTCAAAATAAAAATAAAAAGAGATAGAGATGTAGCTCAGAAGTGGAATGTCCCTTGGTTCAATCCCCAGTACCTTTGAAGGGTAAAATCAAATTAATGTCGTAGTTATTTTTATGCTGGGAGTTATGAGAAACTTATGTTTCTATTTAGCTTATCTATATTTTCTAAATTTGTGATAGCCAGCATCAATTTCACAATAAAAATATTATGAGCATGTTTCAAAGAAATAATGGTATTTAGAAATGAATCATATTTTTATATTTACTTTCATGTTTTTAATTAAAGTTAGAATTGCTCTTTCATTAATAATTTATATATAACTAATTCAAATCCCATTCTTGTTTCAAAACATAACTGACTATATCACAACATGACATAAATTATATCTGGTAATGAAAAATGTCAATGCCTAAAAGCAAGAGAACTTTTGTCAAATTATTATTCCAAAAATTGTGTTATGAATACACAAATTTTGAGAAGTAGGTGTTTGTACAGTCTTAACTGTTTTCCTCCAGCTTCTAAGATTCTTTTGTTTCTAAGTCTCCCACCATTATGAATTAATGTGTTATCTTGATAAATTGTATTTGGTCATCCATATTTATTAATGCCAGATTATAGTAATTAAAATTCATTTCTTGGAAAGTAAATCAAGGATGCTTATATGACAAGATGTTTTATGTTTAGTGTTTAGACAAATAAAATTTGTCCATGGAAAAACATTTATCAAAAATGGTGAGACCTGGGATTCTTCTGCAGCATATGGAATTCTTATAATTGAGAAATCAGGGTGGTCTGACTTCCAGGGAAGAGAGCAGGGGTGGGAGGAATGGAGACCAAGAAAATAAGACATAAAGCCCCCTACAGCCAGGCCACTTAGGATGATCAGAGAAGAGAGAGGGAGTAAGAAAGTAAAGAGGTAAAGCTGCAAGCCTTCATATTAACCAAGTGGTTAATATGTATTGGTTAGAAATGAGGCTAGTGTGGAAATAGGAAAACCTGGTGGGCTGAAAAAGATGACTACAAATTACAAGGAGAGGCTCTCAGACAAAACAAATTTGTCAACACATTCATGGCATTGCAGCAACTGAGCTTCATAAATCTGCAGAATTCCAGGGTCATTATTCAGAGTTCCCCATGTATAAATCAGGTTGTGGCCAACACACTGGCATATGTAATTATTTGTTAATAGTAGGAACATACACAGGAGGAAATAAAACATTATCCGTGCAAAATAGGCATTTCTTTTTATTTTAAAATAATTTGTATGTACAAAATAACGGAATAAAATAGGAAACATCAAATTGAGAGAGTTTACCAAGCAGAATAAGATGTAAAAGTCTTAGTTTACAATTCAAGCACAATCATCTCTCTTAATTTTAGTGAATATGCAGAAAATGTTTTGTAAGGCAGCTGAAAACTGTAAAGTTTGCCAGTAAAATAATTAAGCAATAATTAGAAAACAAGGTAAGTAATGGAAGTGAAAAATTCAAGAGAATTCTGACAGCATACTCAATAATTCTATTGATAATACTATTCATCGTGAATTGGAAAACTTAAAAGCAATGATCAAAAGAAAGTTTAAGAAGAGGGAACATGAACAACCTTGAATAAAGTACCAGGGTGTCCATCTGCTCATATAAGGAGGAAATAGAAAGGTTGCAGGTTTTTCGGCTTTAAGGTTTCCAGTTTTTCAGCCATAGATGTACTTATCCACTAGAATTTACTTTTTGGCATGGGAAGAACAGAAAAGACTTCACTGTGCCTCTATAAACAAAGTTTAAGTAATTATATCTCAAAAGCTCTCCAAAAAAAAGGTTTTTCTTCTTTGGACTTTGAAACTGGGCTTTGGAGAGAGCTTTCTGGTGTGGTATTTCTCAGTTTTCATGTTCACTTTGGCTAAGGGGTCTGTTTTTGCACTGCCTTTTCTTTAGTTTGATAGATCCACGTAGATTTCCTCTTCTGAGTAGCAGATACCTGATATCTGAGAGCGATTTGGTTTTGTATCACAATTCAGTTCTATTTGTGCACCAGACTTCTATTTGCTGAACTGTGCTTGACAATTCTTTATGCCCTATGAGCTCGAGTATGCGGTAGACTTTGTAGATTCGATATACTATACATTAGTGAAAGGTTTGTCTGGATGAGAGTTTTTCTTTCAAGAACGTAAGAACATAGAATTCCTGAAATTAAACTGACCAGCAGAGAAGTTGTTTGTCTTTTTTATCATCTTTAGGAGTTCATCTCATATCCTGGCTCCATGTATTTTTCCACAAATCTAATCTTATTTCTGCCTTTTGTGGAGCCATAATTCTGAAATGCCTTTTTAATTTATCTTTATACTTTCCTTGTTTATTTTCTCAAAGTTCACTTCCCCTATGAAACCTTTTTGAAGTAATTGGATCCAGATTTGATAAGTTATCATTTCAGCTTACTTTATCATCTGTGTAAATATATTGTACATTTTTATTTGGGCGAGAAGTTTACTATGAACATTTTATCTTGGGTAAAAAGAGAACCAACAAAGACAGTATTCTAAGACAGTCCTTGAGTAAGGGAACTATGTTAGACCACATATTATTCAGCAGTTCTTTAATGTTAAAATTTGTTTCACAGCCAGGCAGGGTGGCCCACACCAACAGTACTTGGGAGACTGAGTCAGGAGGATCACAGCTTTGTAATCAGCTTCAGCAACTCAGTGAGGCCATCTACAACTTACTGAGAACCGGCTTAAAAATAGAAGAGTAACGGGGCTGGGGGTGTAGCTCAAATGTAGAATTCTCTTGAGTTCAATCCCTAATACCCATCCCACACAAATTGTTTGGCTAATATAAGTTGAGAAACAATAGATTTCTGGTTGGGCGTGGTGGCACACGCCTGTAATCCCAGTGCTTGGGAGGCAGAGACAGGAGGATCACACAGGTTCGAAGCCAGCCTCAGCTACTTAGTGAGGCTCTCAGCAACTTAGTGAGACCCTGTTTCCAAATAAAAATATAAAATAGGTCTAGGAGTATAGCCCAGAGGTAGAAAGCCTCTGTGTTCCAACCCCAGTACCACAAAAAATAAACAAATAAAAGAAACAGTAGATTTCTAAGTCCAATGTATTAGCTCAAGTTGTGATTATGAGAATTAAAGATATGAACTTGATTTCGATATAGTATCTTTCAAAAAGATAGACTAGTAAAGAATATCACTTTTTTAATGATAAAAGAAAGTGGGAATAGTATAGAGAAAGATTGTCCCTTTAAAATTCTATAATGCTTTGGTAATCACCTTAGATCTTTGGGGTGCACCCTTGAGTAATATGTTTATTGAGCAACTAATGTGGGCCAAACACTTCCTGTATTTGCCTGTATGAACTAAGTTAATCTTTTCAGCAACCCTTTGAGGTAGGGAAATTAATATACAAAGTGAATAAAACTTAAAGACTAAGGGTGATAAGCAAAGGTCATATAGATAGTGAGAGTTGACCAGGATTTAGATCCAGGATATCTGATACCAGAGCTTATTTTCTTAAGTACCTTTTACACAGCATCTGAAATTAGGTTCCAAAATCATTCATGGTTCAAGAAGAGTAACCACCACTTACCTCTTGTCTACTTAAAGGAGGTCTTTGAGAGTGCCAGCCTGATGAGTTATAGCTGGCAGACAGGGCTAAATTTTCTATTAATGCCTTCCAAAGTAAATAGACTTTCCTTCTCAGATACGGGTTCTGTGAAGATTAATTTGATTCTTACAAGCATTTAATTGCTTAGAGCTGAGATAATTCTTTTTTGTATCTTAGTTTAAAAAAACAAATCCGGGAATCATGAAGTAGTATTGTTATTTATTTATTGGTTCATTTTGTTTGTATGCTTCAATTAATAAATTTTATTTATATAAGGAAACACATACAATTTCAATTTCATGGTAACCTCTGTCTTCTATTGAAACTTAATAATACTGCAAAGATGGATTCCAATCTTTTATATGTACAAATAAAAAAAAAACCCTTAGGTTCAGCAGGCCTGTGTAAAATGCTGTGTCCACATTGTTTTCCAATGACTGAGGCAGGATAAGAATTCAGCACTGCAAACTCAAGGCTACTTCTTTTTTTCTATGGTGTACAGAGGTTTGATAAAAAGAAAAGAAATTCATATTAAATCATGGAATCATTAATCATTGTTAGGAAAATTAGAAGATACTTTCAATTCAAAGAAATCTTAATTAGAATTTTGACAGTTTTGTGTAATATTTGCCAACTTTGGCCAAATTACTTCAACTAGGAAGAGCTCAGTTTCCTTGTGTATGAAATGGAGATAATATTATACATCATTGTTGCACTGATTTAAAGTATTTGACAGCTTTTTTAAAATAGTACAAAGTTCAATACCATTATATTTTTTTCTTTGTAAAATTTTTATTGGTGCATTGTAATCATACATCTTAATGGGGTACAACATGGTAGAGACATAAATACACACATTTATTCCTTTCCCAATTCCCACTTTATTCCCTCCCCCTCCCTCTTTCTCATGTTTAGTTTACTGATTGACTTTGATATGTTTGTGAATGTCCATCTTGTACATTAGGAAATTTCCCTTTTCCTCCCTTCCATCCCCCTTACTCAGGTCACCTTATTTGCTTATCTATGGTTTCTCCTTCCTCATCTATGACACTTTTTCTCCCTAGCTTTTGCATATTAGGGAGAACATCTGATTTCTTGCATTTTGTGACTGACTAATCTCACTTAGCATAATGTTCTCCAGTTCCATCCATTTCCCTGCAAATGACATAATTGTGTTTTACTTTATGCCTGAGTAAAAATTCCATTGTGTACATATCTGATAGTTTTGTAATTCATTCATCTGTTGATGGACATCTTGGCTGGTTCCATAGTTTGACAATTGAGAATTGTGCAGCTATGAACATAGATATGCATGCATTATTTTGGTAGTTTGGTTTCCTTTCTTTTGGGTAGACACTCAGACGTGGTATTGCTGGATTGTATGGTAGGTTCCTTCCCACTCTTCTGAGGACCCTCCATACTGTTTTCCAAAGTTGTTGCACTAATTTGAAACCCCATCAGTAATGTATTAGAGTTCCAAATTCTCCACATTCTCACCAACATTTGTTGTTTGTGTTCTGAATGATTGAAATTCTAATTGGAGTTAGGTGAAATTTCAGAGTAATTTTGATTTGTATTTTTCTGCTAATGATGCTGAACATTTTTTCATACATTTATTGGCCATTTGAATTTCTTTTTTTGTAAAGTGTCTATTTAGGGTACCCAATGAACAAATTTAGAAAATTTCTGTCAACAAGCCTTCCAGAAGATTTACATCAATATTCAAAGTATTCTTTCCAAACTCTTTAGGAATGGCTGTAGAATTTTCCCAAATTAACATGATTTCCCTCACTCTAATTATTATATTTAGCATAAAATTCTTTCCTTATAATATTTAAGCTTTAGCTAGTTTACTTTTGGATGTGCCATATTTTTTTCTAAAAATATTAATATATTGAAGCAAATATTCCTAAGTTTGTTGCATATAGTCATTTAGAGTGAAATAAAAAATGCACTTGTCCCTTCCAATTATATAGAGAATCTTATGGAGGAGAAGCCTGTGAAAATACAGGAGTTATATAAGAAATTTCAATGGATTCCACTCAAGTTAGACAATTAGGCAGTTTCTTATTTAATGAAGAATGAAACAGGCACATGTGGGAACATATAAAATATCACAAGAAAAATCGACAAGTAAATGTGATGCTTACAATTATTAAAATAAGTATTAAAAGCAGTCACAAATATGATAAATAGACGTGTTGGGAATCACATTGAACAGCTTCATGAAGCAGGGAAAAAGGAAGAAGTGAAGATGTAATGAGTGGGAAAGGAGGACATGGACCCTCCAAATGTACACGGGCTTTCAGTAAAGTTGCAGCTGTGAGCCAATGACTTCTACATGGCTGATTATATCTAGGTCTTTTTTTTAGTTCTTGCCTGGTAATTAATAACTGGAAAGGGTGCCCATTTGTTAAACACTGTTATTCATTTTTTCGATGGCAGATAATATTAGGTGAACATATAGTATCAGCATCTACAAGGTTTGGTAAAGATAAAGCAAGAGCTCACTAATTAGAGTAGTAATATGATGCAAATTGTGTTATTTAAAAATAATTTTTGAGGGAATGTACTATGGAGTAGAACTGGATCTAAAATATAGTTAGCCTCTGTTCTTGCAGTTAGTGGTCAGTGCTGGCTTCTTTGTGACTGTGCTACTTTTTTGATAGGATGTCCTAGTTTCTACTGAAGGTTTGGACATTTTAGCTCATGAATTTGTTAGACTGCTAGATTCTTAAGAAGAAAACAAACTTCCTGGTTAAAGGACACTAATTGAAATCAATTTCCCTTTTGAAATAATTTTATAATAGGTGTCACTCATGATAAAATTTTAAAGCCCACAATCCATTGATTTGTTGATAGATATTTACCATTTTAGCTCAAGAAGGGGCTAACCTGAAAAAAGGAGATGAAGTATCCAGAGAAATTATAAAGTGAACAAGAATATAAAAGCTCTGAATGTCCTAGTTAGGAATTTATATAAATTCCTGTGAGGAGGCTCTATAATTGTTATCCTGGACAGCTCTAGGCAAGGATACTCACAAATAATATTCTGTTCATATGTCACTGACAGAGTTGTTCACAGCTCAGGTAAATTTTTATACCTAACCTCACCATCTACATACGCATTGAACATATTTCAAAGGCAATCATCGGTAAGAAATCTTAATTGTTACTAATGGCAGAAGTTGTCAGTAATTACATTGTATTGCGCACACTAAGCTTCAAAGAGAAAGTATGATAAAATGCTTCTCCTGTGAAAATTTATTTTTGGAATTGGTTTTATTGAATTAAATTGACTGATGCTTATCATTATCAATACTTACTTTCATGCATTCCACAGAACAGTGTCAATTATATTTGGATGTGATATAGACTTTGCAGTTAAAACAGTGTTCAAATCTTGCCTTTAAATAACATTTTCAACATACTAATGCAGTTATGAAGATAAAATTTAAATGATCAAAGCTATTTTGTACTTATCTCTTAATCTGTGACCAAATGAGATCTTACTGAAAGAATCGCTATATCTAATGAAAGTCCTTCATGTGGTAGTCATTATTATTATTATTGTTGTTGTTATCATAGTATATGCTATTTGTCTTTTACTCATTTACCCAAAGCACACTATGCATAGTAATTGTTTAATATTTATATTGTTAATGTCTCATCATTTCCTGTTATAAATAGAAAACAAAATGCAGAACATAGGGATATTTGCTAAATAAATGGTTCATAGGCTAAGCTATTACAAACCTAATAATGAACCAATAGTGAATAATATGACTCTACATTTACAATAGAGATGAAGATATGAATGGCATATTTTCACATAAGATTAAACTGTTTAAATAAATTTAAAACAAACATGCTAACATAAGCTGAGATTTATGCAAGATAAAATATAGGTTTTCTGCAAAATTTTCATCTGAGGATTTTTACATTAGTAATTTATTTTTATGTGTGGTACTGGGGATTGAACTCAGGGGTAGTCTATTTCTGAGTTACACATCCAGCCCTATTTTTTTAAATTCTTTATTTTGAAACAGAGTCTCGCTGAATTGCAAATGGCCTCATTAAGTAGGTGAGGCTGTCCATGAACTGCAATTCTCCTGTCTCAGCCTCCCAAATGCTGGGATACATTGATATATTTTTTAAAGCTGTTTAAAGCACAAAAAATGTAAGTTTATTCTAGTTATAAAATATTCACAAATTTTGAGTGCCTTTATTTTTATTATATAAGCGTTTTGAACACATGACTGTGATGCACACATTTTTTACATGTAAGGAATCTATATATCTTAGAGCAACTTATGACTGAGTAGTGACACAGTTATACATGGAACTGCTGTTGTTTTTATTCATTGCTCTCATTTTCTTTACATTAAACTCAAAATTGCATTTATTTTATATACATGGATTTTCCTATTCCTGATGCCAAAATGTTTACTTTAGCTTGTTGACCTTTCCTTGTGTGTCTGTATGTTATAATGTGTGATAAGGATGAACGCAAAGGCTGTAGTGACTAATTAATTTGTAAAGGGCTGGTCACATTTATTTCTGGTTAATGAATGAGTTTGGGATGATTTTAATAACCAGGTTACCTTTTCAAAACTTTAGATGTGGACACCAAAATAAGCATTTTCTCTGAAAAAATTAATGGCTGGTTCTATTTTTTAGGACAGAGAATATAAAGTTTATTCCAAAAAATATTGTCATCTTATTAAATTATAATTGAGTACATCATGTAAAATATTTGTTTTGCTATATGCTAATGATAATCATTTAAAAAGACAGAAAACTTTTGAAAAGGGTAGTTGGTTTTAATACATATGTGCAAATAGCTTGATAGAGATGAGAGAAGGTGATTATTGAGGTAAGAATGTCATGGGTTCAAATGAAGATTTTTAACCTTGACATATAAGAAAATAAAGATGGAGTACAGAATAAATGTAGAATACAAAATAATAAAAAGATTGCTAAAAGGACATGAATTAGGTAAAAGAAAAAAAATTGGGACAAAACCTTAGCAAAGGAGATTGAACAGCCAGGATTAGTTTATAATACAAAAAAGGTAAAATAGTAAGAAGAATAGTAGAAATAAAATACATATTTTCTCATTTACTCACAACTATAATAGCCAACTAATCTTCATAAAGAAGGTGGCATGATTCACAACAAAGAAGAAGTCCATTTATGAGTCTTTTGTCCCTACCTGGAAATTAATGGTTGAATGTGAGATCAAGACAGTTCTTTGGTGCTGTACAATGGGTTGTGGAGAAGTTGAACCAATTGTTTTGGTTAAAAAGATAATAAAGAATGTGAAAAAGATACCTATATTGAATTAGAGTAAGGAAGAAAAACTGAAAGAAACAGAGGGATATGGAGGTAGGCAAGTGTGGGGAGCCATTAATGTTTTCCCCTAAAAGATGATTTCTGACTCAACTTACTATCCTTTGCCCAGAGTCAACAAGGTTTGGGGTCATGGAAAGTTCAAAGTAAAAGGTCTGAGAGAAGATCAGGTGGTGATGTCATGAGGGCATTGATTGGCCTGTTTGTGATGTAAGGTACTTTGGATTGTCATTATTGTATTCTGGCGTAAGAAACTGTATAAATACCACAAGAGAAATAAACCTGGGGTTGGCCCAATAGAGATTGGCGACCCTCCCATGCTTCAAGATAAATAAATCCGGGATCGGCCAGTAAAGATATGGACCTGGGAGTGGACTGGCGATCCTTCCATGCTTGAATTAAATTCTTTGAATTCTTTCATCCTCACTCCTCTCTTCAGAACCCATACTTTTGCCAGCTGGCTCCAGCAGGCAAGGAGTAGAGCCATAAGATCATGCAGAGCCCTTCCGTCATGCTAGAAGACGGGTTATGTAAGTCTCCATTAGTGTTAATGAAATTTGAGGGGAAACTCAGGGGATAAAAGCGGAGTTCAACTATTGGGAATATGCAGTAGAATATTGTGTTGGCAATGTAAGACTCTGATGGTCCATAAATGATTATGAAAAAATACTATGACAACCCTTTTGCCTCTCTTAGCCTATGCAGAAGTGCTGAAGAGATCGCCAGAATGCAGGGATTCCAACACAGCTGGAATGGAGTTCTAGGCAATTGTAATTAAGAAATCTAAAAATTAAAAGCACTTGGGTTGACATCTACCTTAATAAGATTGGAGACAGGCACACATGGTAATGAACTCAAATCATGTTAGTAAATTGTTCTAAAGATGAACCAGTCATTCAAACTCTAACTCAAAGAATGTTGGTGAGAATTTTGTTTTTAGCCATTTAGTTAGCAGTTTTAGTAATATATTTGCTGCCGTTGATTTTTTTAACCAGCTTATCTTTTCTAATCATTGTTTTTTCCAAGGACACAGCTTTAGTTATTGGAAGAAGACAGATGACCCAGGCCAACCTTGTACGAAGTATCTTCGATGCTGGCTGCTGTGACTCAAGCCATTAGCTCTTGCCAACTAGAACTGTTGTTTTCATCTCTCAGGAGCCAGCACATTAGGGAACTAGGTCTTTAGAGCCAATTAACCTTCTGGATGGTTTTCTAAAGGACTGCGTTAGCAGACATGGGTTACCAGTGCTCCTGATTTTAAAATGCCAGATGATCTTATGCCTGTAGATAATATTTAAAGAAGAAATCTGTCCTAAGTATGTTTTATCTGCTTTTTACCCTCTGAAAAAATCAGTGGCACTGAACTTTGGTAAACATTTGAATCATCAATTTGGACCAAACTAGAATGATAATATAATCATTTTCTCAAAAGCCTTAAGCTTCAAACAAGTTTACATTTAATGTCCAGGAATCTCAAGTGGGATGAATTAGATAAAATGGTAGTTAATATGTTTTAGATTCTAATAAGAATCTTATTGTGAGATACATTACTAAAACCAAACAAATCATAATTATCACAAAAGGATCACACTCATTTATTTCCTTCATATTCAATCTATTTCCAGATGTCCACACAGCCACATATCTATGTATCTATCTAAATATCCAGCATGTATTTGGTGTAAAAAATCAGATATATCTGATGTATTAAGCCAAATATTTAATTGTACATATTTTTCAAATATATTAGTAATAAATATGAATTTTAAATGAGCTTTAAATTTTATTTATTAACCGAGAAATGCTAAGGAAATGACATATGCAGTATTGTCAAATATAAATAACAAGACTTTTTTTTTGTGTGTGTGTGTGGGTCTGGGGATGGAACCCAGAGGCATTCAACCTCCGAGCCACAACTCCTGCCCTATTTTTTATTCTTTATTTTGAAACCGGCTCTCACTGAGTTGCAGAGGGCCTCACTAAGTAGCTGAGGCTATCCGCGAACCATGATCCTCCAGGTCTCAGCCTCCGGAATGCTGGGATTACAAGCTTGCTCCACCACGCCCAGCTTAACAAGAACTTTTATATAATGCTGCTGAAACAAAGTTTCTAAAGGACAATTTGTCAGTATATACCAAAAGTCTTAGAAATGTGCATACATCTGACTCAGCAATTCTTTCTAAAAATTTATCCTAAGAATATACACATGAACATTTCTACACAGTATTTATTTTTGTAGTACTTTTCTAACAGTAGTAAAGCTTAGGGGCACATAAACATAGGCAGTTTCTCCAAAATAGGAAATATTTTCTATGACATACCATTCAAGCACAGAAAAGAATAATCTATAGCCATAAAAGTTTTATGAAAGAAAAATAATCATTAGCATGGGGAAACAATTAGAATATTCATTTAAGGAAATGTAGTATAGCTATTTTAAAAACTCATATTCATAACTATGAATGTTAGATATAAATACTTATACATAAAAATAATAATATCAAGGACTCATAACACAACAGATGTTTCATATGATAAGGTGACACACTAAAGTCAAATCAGTCTTGGAGAATAATTAAGCAAGATGAAGCCCTTTCATGTGGGGACTCCTAATCCAGAAGGAAGGGAGAAACAGACTGAGAATCAAGGGGAAGGTTGATGAAGAGGTTTTTGTTTCTTTGAATTCTTTTTGAAGAGTGTCATTCCTGTGTTGTGACCTGGTTTCACTAAGTTTCTGGGGTTAGTCTTGATAATTTCCTGAAGTTGGCTTTGAACCTGTAATCCTTCTATTTTAGCCTTCCAAGCACTAGGATTTATAGGTGTGTACCACCATGCCTGAAAGTATCTTTATATTTAAGGGAACAGATTGATCTGCTCTCCAACATGCCAAAAAGATACCAAGGCAAGAAGACATGAATATCTAAGAGGATCGTAAATGTTTTTATCCTGGATATAAGAATATTTTGGAACCACAGGAAGAAGGCCTAGAAATATGGGAAAGACTGCCTAAGATTGCCTGTGCCAGGGGTGGCACATGCCTATAATCCCAGTACTTGAGAGGCTGAGACAGGGGCATCTCAGGTTTAATGCCAGTGCACAGTAAGTTAGTGATGCTCTGTTTGAAATAAAAATTAAATAGGATTGAGGGTATAACTTAGAGGTAAAATGCTTTATGATTCAATCCTTAGTACCACAAGTAAATGGAAGAAAGGAAGGAAAGAGCTGATGAGATCTGGGACATAGTTATGGAGAAGTAGAGAGAAGAATATCATCTGAGAAAAAAGAGAAGAGAGAATATCCTTCTCACAGTGTCCCTGACTATAGAAAGAAAAATTATTCAAATATTTAAGCAAGTTTACAGTTTGGATTTTGATTATTTGATGTAACATTTTTATTTAACTTCGGAAATCTGTTCACTTGCTTTGCAGAATTTCTATGGCACAGTATTTTTTTATAGCAGCAGAATTCACAATAGCCAAATTATGGGAACAACCCAGGTGCCTATCAAAAGAGATGAATGGATTAAAAATTATGAGAAATATGCACAATGGACTTCTACTCAACAATAAATAACAAAATTGTGTTATTTGCAAAAAATGGGAGGACTTGGAGAATATTATGTTAAGTGAGATTAGCCAGTCACAGAAAGTGAAGAGTCATATGTTTTCTCTAATATGCAAAAGCTAGGGAGTAATTGGGATACCAGAGAGGCTCCATATAATGGAGGAGGCAGTCTACGGTAAGAGGATGACTGAAGTTTATTAATAAAAAATTACTATATATATGAACATAACCTCTGTTGGTCTCTGTATTGGGAAGGCGGGAAATGGGGAGAAGGGAGGAGGGGACACCAAGTGTTGTGTGCGTGTATGTCACTGTCAACATAACTTACATTATGATGTGAAAATATAATGCACCAACAAAAGCAGAGTATAAAAATAAGATTCTTACTTGAATTCATGCAAAATAAATGTATTTTGTGCTTTGGTATGAGTCAGAATCCAGTCAGAAAAATCAAAACCACATTGCCTATTTCAGAGAGTGTTTCATATATGGGTAGGTCACAAGATTTTTGGGACATCCAAAAGACAAAAAAAGAGAGGGGGTGCTATTGGAATAGAAAGGATAGCAGGATTCTTCACTGAGCTCAGAAATAAGCAAATGTCCCTGAGCTGGAACCTTGAGCCTGCCACACCTGCAACTACACTGTTGTGGATGTGGTTACAGCGTCCCAACCTGACAGAGTCTGGGCTGTCACCGTTGTGAGAGAGATCATGATTGTCTCCCCACACTGCCACCAAAGCAACTACTGCTGCCTTCAGCTAGACACAGTACTTGAGTTTTGCTTTTTCTTACCTCTTAATTTGCATCCCCCAGGGAGACCAGACCAGATTTATTTATTAAATAAATAATACAAATTATTTAATAATGTCTTGTGAACATATAAGAGTTCTGATTTCTTTTTTTTTTTTTTTTGGTGGTTCTTGGAGCTTAACTCAGGAGCATTTAACCTCTGAACTATACCTGCAGTCCTATTTTATGTTTTATTTGCAAACAGGGTCTTACTAAGTTGCAGAGGGCATTGCTAAGTTGCTGAGGCTGCCCCGAACCTGCAATCCTCTTTTCATAAGTACTAGATTACAAGCATGTGCCAGAATGCTTGGTTGGGTTTTGAATTTTACATATAAAACTTTTTATCCTTTTATTTAGTTTTCTATATTTAGTATTTCCTTTAAAATTAATTTTCTATGTGTGCAATTGTATATATATATATATAGTGTGTATATATATACACTATATAAAAGATACTCTTTTCTAGCATGAGATGTAGATGTATTTATATTTAAATGTTAATCTTTCTTTGTTTTTATTTTGTATTTTATGAAAGAGATATCTAAGTCAGCCTGCCTGCCTGCCTTCTTCCATTTCTTTTTCGTATCATCTTTCTTTATTTTTTTTTTACAAGTAGAAAACTAGTTGTTTTGGGCTGTTTATTCAATAGTTTATTTTTTTTCCAACAATGATAAGTGCCAGATATTTTGTAGACTGACTCTCTACTGGAATTTTTCTCATGAGTAAACTTGGGCTATAGACTTTTCAAAGGAACATCACAGGCAAAAGTGTCTAGGTCATCACATCATATCAAGGGCACACTCTCTTTCCGTGGCTCATCACTAGTTTTATTTGTCTTGATCGCCTGGTTGCAGTAGTGTTTGTCAGGTTTCTGCACTGTAATGTTGCTTTTTCTCTCCTTTGTACATCCTTTAGAAGAGTGTCATTAGGGAAATTCTGCATTTGAGGAATTGTGAGTTATGTTCAGTTTAGTTGAAAGTGCTGTACTTACATAAATTATTTGTAATTCTTTTGTGTGGCAGGTTTGTCTGTTTATTTAGTTATTTATTTGTATTACTTTAGACTTATGGAAATTGTTTTATAATTACTTTATGTATGTATTGTTCAAAATTGTTGTAGCTTTGGTCATTGGTAGGTCCTTTTGTTGGCTCTGGGAGACTTAGACTTATCCAGCTGATGGTTGGTTTTTGTTTGTTTTGATTTGGGTTTTGAAGTACCTTCTTATTTTTTAACACTGAAAGATGCTCCATGATATCATCATATATTTTCTGCTACAGTGCTAGAATCAGTTTTTTGTTCAAGAGTATCTGGCTAATTCCCATAGATGAAGGTTTTTGAAAACCAAGATTGGTCACTAAGAGTAATATGCCATTTATTGGTTAGTTGGATGATTGTTTAAGCAATTACTATGCACTTTTGTTTATACATCCTAGGTGGATGAGAACAATTATTATTTAAAATTTAAAAATAAAACCGGTCGTGGTGGCACAGGCTTGTAATCCCAAGGCTGACAGGAGAATCGTGGTTCAAGGACAGCCTCAGCTACTTAGTGAGGCCCTTTGCAACTTAGTGAGACCCTTTTTTAAAATAAAGGATAAAAATTAGGGTTGGAGGGGTAGCTTGGAGTTTGAATGCCCCTAGGTTTCATCCCTTACCACAAAAAATGAAATAAAATAATTTATTGTAATTGCATATATATATTGACTTCATTTATAATATTGAGTGACTCCTGTCAACTATGACTTGTCGTTATTAACTCATGTTTTCTTTATTGTCCTTCAGTAAAGTTTATGTTTTTCTTTATATGCACACCAAATTTTTCTTATTACGTTTGCTCTCATTAAGAAAATAATGTTTCTATTGTGAATGGGCTCTTTTGTCCCATTTTATACAAATGGTCATGTTGTTGGATTTTTTTCAGAAGCCAACCTTTACTAAACTGGTATATTCTAAAGGCCTTTCAGGTTATTCTTTGAGTAATGATATGTAATTTATTTAGTATTAATATCCCTCTTTTAAATATTTATACTTATCATTTCTTATTGGTTGTGTAAGTCAGCTTTTTATCACTGTGATAAAATACCTGGAGAAAAATGTCTTAAGTGAGGAAATATTATTTTGGCTCATGGTTTCCAACATCTCATTCTGTATTTGCTTGGCCCACTCACTGTGGACTTGTGGTAAGGCAGACAGACCATCATGCTGGCAAATACATGGTGAAGCAAAACTGTTCCCTCAGGACAACAGGAGAAGACACAAAGGTGCTGGGCCAAAATATACCTTCAAGAACACACTGGACACTGGAAGTGTCTCATTTCCTCCAAATAAGTCCCACCTCCTGAAGTTTCCACCACCCCCAATAGCACTGACTGCTGGCCAACTCTTCAAAAGAATCTTTGGGGGACACTCCACATGCAAACATACATTTAAGAAAAAGCTTCCCAGGGATATGATGACGTCCTATGCTTCTAAATTGTATATTATTTTTTCTAATGAAAGACCTAAAAATAGAAACATATTCTGATTCCATAGTTGGCCCGTGCTAAAAATTAGGATTTACACCATGATGTGCACTTCAAATGTAATTCTGATAATATGTTGGCCATTCTAAGAAATTGCCAAAAGAGAAAATGTCAGGACACCATACAAACTATTCTAGGTAAATTGATACCACAGAAGCTTTATTATTGTAATTATAATTCTAAACCACACATCAAATATCCTCAAGATGTTTCTAATGTAACTACACATTTCTTGTATTTAAAAATAAATCAGTGAGATCTCTGGGTTTATAGATTTCTTTCTAACAGGAATGCATGCATATTCTTTAAAATGTGAATTCATTGAAACAGAGATAGTGCTAATAAGTAACAGCAGACAGAAGGTCACCACAGTGTTAAAAACAGAATTATCATTTCTATTTTTCTTGAACATATACTTAAACATAAAACTGCTTAAAATAGCCTTTGACGGATTTCAATATGTATATATACATATACATATATATGTAAATTTCACTAAAGTCATTATTGAATTTTGCTTTTATTTAAAGAGTAGATTTGTGGTTTTAGTTTTTCTCCCACAAAACAAGAAAAATTAAAAGCAAGGTGATTCTAGATAGCATTATAAAAACATATATTTTTATAAAGAAGTTTTAATTTCTGATGGTTAACTTTTGGATAAATGGATAGTTTCAAGAAGACACTGTAATGAAAACTTACTAATTATTGTTGATTTTGTCATTACACTATTGAATGATAACCCTCAGTTTGAAATTATTACTTCATAGAAGAAGAATTAACAAGTAAGATCAGATTTCATTGGTGAATCTTAGAGACTTTCCTATTTGAAGTAGGAAAGTACGTCCAGTTTTTGATGATGATACAAATTTAACAATGCTAAGTACTGATCGATTCTATTTTTAATGATGAACTCTTATAAACTTTCGAAGTTCATTCAAAAAACTATATATACTCTTAATTAAACAGAATATTTCAAAACTTTGCATCTATCATGATATAATCTATAGGACGTTTTATAAGTATTTGCAAATGTTGAGAGCTGAATATTTGTTTGTATCCCCTCCAAAATTCCTATGTTGAAAATTCAGGCTCTAAGTATTAAGAGGTAGGGCCTCTGGGATGTGAAGAGTACAATGGCAGAACCCTCATGAACAGAGGAACAGGATTAATGGCCTTACTGAAGAAATTCCAAAGAGCTAGTTTGCCCTGCTACCATTAAGAATGCAGCTAGAAAGAGCCATGTATGAACTGGATAATAGACACCAAATCTGCTGGTAGCTTGATGTTAGACTTTCCACCTTCCATACCTCTGAGAATTAGGTTTTCTTGTTTATAAGCTGCCCAGTTTATGGAATTTTGTTATGATGGTCTCAGTGGACTGAAACACCACTAAATAATGTATACAGTCAAAATACTCTTGGAATTTCATCATTTTCTCCATGTCTTTTAAAGGTCAAAACTCATTCCTATGATAAAAATGTCCTATCAGCATAAGGACTACAGGGAACCAGGTTATATTCATGGAAAAGCTTAATTTTTTTATGGGCATAACAATTCTATTTGCCACTCTAGCATCTCAATATTATTAGAAGTCATTTCTATCTGAAGCTGGCATGCCATTGGGGGATTTATGCAGATTGCTTTAGTCACTCTGGGCAACGGGTAAAGAAATGAGTAATGAAAACACAGTGGCTATGAACCAGGGGTTGGCTAGCTTTTCTGTAAAGTGCCTGAAGATAATTATTTTAGGCTTCATAGGCCATTCTACTCTGTTGTAACTGCTGAACTCTGCTGTTAGCATGAAAGAAACCATAAACAATCCATAGCTTTACCAATGTAGATATGTTCCCATAAAGCTTGATTTTAAATTAAAATTTGAATTTCATAATATTCTTCTATGTCATGAAGCATTATTCTACTTTTGATTTTCAACAATTCTTTTTAAAATGGAAAACCTATTCTTACAAACTATACATAAATATGAGGCAGGCTGGATTTGCTAGCTCAGCCAACTGTTACCATGGTCCACTGTTTGCTGACCTCTGTTATAAACATTTGAACCCTACCTCTCAAGCCAGAATTGTCCTAATAATTGAAAAACTGATAATAAAAGAACATCATACCCTTCAAGAATACCATGCATTTGCTCTGGGCAAGCATCACCACATTGATCTTCCAAACGATTCTTTTCTGTGCCGGCAAAGTATTTTTTGAAGTTGGGTGAATTACACAAAATCAACAGAAGCATGACTTCTAGCATACCTGGAATGAAATGTGTATCTTATATTTGTTTTAATAATGAGTGAAGTCCTTAAATGTGGCAAGGACTTTCTTTGTTTTTCTTTTATTACAGATTAATTTTCTATATTGAAAGAGACAGATAATTTCCAAGCAGAGACAGATAAATGATAAGAATTGTGTTAGTTCAAGGTGAGCCTAAACCTCCCCTTCCACCTTAACTGTCTATGTTGTATGTTATTAAGGTTTTACCTCCAGCTTACCATGGAACAGCCAGAACAAGGGAGGTCCTGGTAAGCCAGGCAGCTGTGTGAGAACATAAGACACAAATTGGAGATGAGTATGAGGGTGATTAGGAGATGAAGAAGAGGTTTGGTAGAAATGGTTTACTTAATTTAAAGCCTTGCTATTATCAATAGCTTAAGTCTCTTCACCATGAATATAATCTTCTCTGCATAAAGTATATCATTTTAGGACAGAATTAAGTGTACTGGTGATCAGTCTTTCCTGGCCTTTAATTTGAAGTATGCATGGTTTGAAAGCTAAATCCTATAAAGAATAAATAAGGTGCTTATCTCAGCTATAAAAAAGCAAAATGATGAGTAGAAACACAAAATTTATTTTGAGCAACTCAAAAAGTTTTCTAAGCCAAGTGATATATTAATCACAAGTACTGAAAAGACTCTAGTAATAGAATAAAGCTGTCATGTTGGATGTAAAAAATCTTCTCTAAATTTTAAAATGCAAATTGTTTATTTGGCATTGGCAATTACAAAGTATAAAATAGATCAGTCATTATTTTATCTCTTATTTGTAACATCAAATGTACACTTTAAATATCCAGACGTTACACACAGCCTAGTAAGATAAAATTTGTACTATTTTATAATCACTAAAGATCTTTTTTCTGATTTTTATATAGCTTATATATTTAATATATGCCTGCAGTTTATGTTGAGTAGGTTAATTAATTTATAATATGTATTTTGTTGTGTATGCCTAGACACTTTGACTACTGTCAATAATACATCTAAAAGGTATATTGCTATGACTTAACTATGATGGATCTGAAAGTTATAATTCCACATTTATCTCCCAGCCTAGTAAGCAAAGAACAGGATAAAAATCTACTGGCATATGTTAATCAATGTCAATTCTTCACCTAAAGTGGTGCCCAAATGAAGTTCAGAAAGACCTTCATTGTGTTTCTTATATTTATCAACTGCTAAGTAGAAGGAGAAAAAAAAAAAAGCCCTGCTTGTCACAAATGGAAAAGTTTAAATTAAATATTTTTGTCATCTTGAGGTTTTTCTAAGACCTCACATTTGGCTATAAAAAAAAATAGGTTTGCATCTTTTCAAGACACAATGCATAGCCTTGTTCCACTGGGCCATTTTTCTGCCAAAACTCTTTGGCAAAAGGAAGTTTCTGGCTAACTAACTGTGATATAACAAATGATCTGACCAGATCGTCAGTGAATTGGGAGCTGAAGTTAGAGCTGCTTTTTGGGGGGAAATGAGAAAATAAGTTATTTCTCTTCAACTCTGGCTCTTAAAACTATGAAAACTCTGAAAGAGCACCACAAATCTCTGGAGAATTAATACTGTGACAAGCAGCAGCACACTTCCCATTTGTCTAATGGTATGAATCACTTGTTTATTTATAAGGCTTTTCCATCATTAATCATTTATTATGTCTGCTATTAAATGTAACACATGTTCATCTGGATAATATGGCAAAGTTTAAAGAAGAAAATAGTGAACATTAATTTCGCTATCTATACATATCAGTTGTTAAAACATTGATGCAGTGTAGCTGTCTTTACATTTGTCTATTATATGTATTGTGTATATTTCACATTTTTAGCTTTATATTAAATCATAAGCAATTTACCTAGTCATAACATTCTCATAAATAATACTTTATTATTTTAAATATTTGATCCTTTAACAGTAGAAAAATTTATTGGTAATTTACAGTATCTATATACCAATAGTTTAGAAATGTAATATTTAGGGCCAATTTGGCTGTCAGTAATGTGAGTCTTGATAATATAATGGACTAAATTAAAACTTTTAAAAACTTCGGTTTTTATGACTTTGGAAGGAAGAGTCTGTTAGGATTGGTTCAATAGCCCATTGTCACTTTGATTAAGATGATGATGACAACGATGATGATGATGATGGTGACATTTATTCTCTTGGACTTCATACATGGTTGAATTGATCTAGGTTTTACATTTACACAACGTTCAGGAAGAAGTAGAGAGAGGGAAAGAGGTTACACCCTTACCCCCTTGCAACTCTGTCCTCTGCACAGCTGTTCAAAGGGTCAGTCCTATGAATCAGAAAAGCGAATGTCATCTCTTCATTTCTACTGTTTAGAATTAGGAATAATTTTTCCTCCTGTTCATCAAAGCCAGCAGTTCTGTAGTTGGCTTTGATGGTACTGTCTTCACTCTTTTTCTGTCACCATTTCCCTCTCTTTTGCTCAGCCTCTGGCTAGGCTTCAACACTTTTTCTCTGCTCATTTCTTTTAGCCACATAAAAAGAGGCAGTTCTCTTACAGTAAAAGTGCATCTTCATTAATCCTAAGCATAATCATTGTCTCCCTGATACATTCTGTTCAGTTGTTTTTTCTTTTCTTTTTCACCACTGCAATACACTGTTCTTCCTTTTAATATCCATGGTGACCTTAATAATGTTGAGTCAGTCCATATTTTACCAGCTTTTGACTGACATAACATTAATTAGCATTTAAGTGTCCACTTAAAGTGCAATTTATTTATTTATTTATTTATTTATTTATTTATTTAAATTTTTGTGGCATCAGGGATGGAACCCAGGGGACTTCTACCTCTGAGCTACACACTCAGCCCTATTTTTTAAATTATTTTTTATCTTTTGAAACAGAGTCTCACTGAGTTGGAAAGGGCCTCAGCTGAGGCTGTCGGCGAACAGTGATCCTCTGGTCTCTGCCTCCCGAATACTGGGATTACAAGTATGCACCACCATGCCTGCCTAAAAGTGCAATTAAAAATAGGTTCTCAGCTGGGCATTGTGGCCCATTCTTGTAATCATAGTACTTGAGTGGCTAAGACAGGAGGATTACAGATTTAACGCCAGCCTCAGCAATTTAGTGAGATTCCCAAAACCTTAGCTAGACAATATTTAAAAAAATAAAATAGGACTGCAAGTATAGTTCAGAGATAGAATACCCCTGGGTTTCATCCCAAGTACTGAAAAATTAAATATAAAATGTAAAATAAAACTTGCTTCTTAATCCAGGTGCAGTGGCACATACAAGTAAGTACGTTAGATGCTGAGACAGGAGGATTGCAGGTTCAAAGTCAACCTGCAACAACTTAGTAAGATCCTGTTTCAAAATCAGGAACGAGATAAGGATGTCCACTATTACCACTTCTGTTCTATTTAGTACTCTGAGATTCTAGGCAAAGCAATAAGGCAAGAGAAGGAAGTCTAAAGGAATACCAGTAGGAATTGACAAACTGATATCATCTCTATTTGCAGATAGCATGATCCTATACTTAGAACACCCAAAAAACTCAACAAAAAGACGTGTAGAGCAGATTAACAAATTCAGCACAGTAGTTGGATACAAAGTTATTCTAAAAGTTCAGTAGCTTTTCTATATGTCAATAACGAAACCATTGAAAAAGAAATATAGATAATAATTTCATTAACAATAACCTTGAAGCCAATAAAAAAACTAAGAATAAATCTAAACAAGGAGGTAAATGGCCTCTGCGATGAGAATTATAAAACACTAAAGAAATAATTTACAGATTTTAGAGGCTAGAAAAATCTCCCATACTCTTCTACAGGAAGAGTCAATATTATCAAAGTGACCATCTACCAAAAGTGATCTATAGGGTCAATGGATCCCTATGAAAATGCCAATGTCATTCTTCACAGACTTAGAAAAATCAATCCTATATTTCTTATATTTTATATAGAATAACAAAAGACAAAAAAAATTCTCAGCATTAGGAGCCATGCAGGAGGCATCACAATTCCTGACTTCAAATTATACTTCAGAGCTATAGTAATAAAAACAGCATTGGTGTTGGCAGAAAAAAAGACACATATGTATATGTAGTTCACTATCACTATGATCTTTATTATTTGGGAAAAGGATGCACCAATAAAAGTATTTAGAAAACTAACTGGCATTTCATCCAACTACAATTTGAATGGCAATCATCAAGAATACAAATAAAAATACTTTCTGGAGAGGATGTAATGAAATGGAAACTTTCCTATACTGTTTGTGGGATCACAAATTAGTTCAGCCACTATAGAGGTCAGTGTGGAGATTTCTCAGGAATTTGGGAACGGATTCACTGTATGATATAGTAATACCAATACTTGGGTATCTTTCTGAAGACACTAAAATCAACATATTATAGTAGTATATTCATACCCATGTTTATAACAAAACAATTTATAATACCCAAATGGTGGAATCAACAAAGGTGTCCATCAATAGATGGATTACAAAAATTATGGGATGTGCACACAATGGAATTCTACACAGAAATAAAGAAGAACAAAATAATGTAATTTGCAGGAAAATGGATGGACCTGGAGATCATTATGTTAAGTGAGATTATCTAGTCCCAGAGAGTGAAGGGCCATAGGTTTCCTCTTATATGTGGAAGCTAGAGAGTAATAGGGGAAAACAGGAACTTCAGATAATGGAGGAGAAACTACTGTGGAGCCAGGGAGGAGATCTAGGGGAAGGAGGATGGAGAGGGAGGATTAATGAAGAAATCACTTCCACTGATATTACATACATATATGAGAATACCAATGTCTCTCAATAACATGTAAGGGAAAGGGGTATCGGGGAAGGAGCCAGGGGAAAGCTCACCAAGTGGTGTGCGCATGTGTGTCACTGTAACTATGAACTACATTATGATGTGAGACTGTGATGCACCAACACAATAAAATACTGTGGGGCCTGGGAGTGCATATCTCAGAGATGGAACCACCTGGGTTTTATCCCTCATACATATTGCTTTGCAATCCTTTCAATACTTTTAGACTCTTCATTAGTAGCTTTTTAAAATATATTCCTTTGGCTTAAGTTTACCAGTGTATATTTCCTCTTAGTATTTGCCAAATGTGATCTCAACTATTCTCATAATTTTAACAAAATACTATAGGTAGGTGATTGAAATTTTATATTCTTATTTTGATATCCTCCCTGATAGTTTATAAGGCACCTATTTGTAGAGCACATTACTTAGGTGTGAAAACATCAAATTAATTATATCTGATCATTTTCTACATTCATATGGTCACTCAAATAAATGCAAACCAGGAAGCATATCAGTTACCAGACCTCGCTACAACACCACAATGTATTAATCCAGTCTTGATCCAAAATATTTCTTTGCTTTATATTTAAAAAGCTTTTGATGTAATAATCTTCCATCATAGTATGCAGGGTTTCTGGAGCACATTTGTGTGTGTGTGTGTGTGTGTGTGTGTGTGTGTGTGTGTTACTAGGGGTGGAACCCAGAGGCTTTCTACCTCCAGGCTATATTTCCAGCCCCATTTTTTTTTATATTTGGAAACAGAGTTTCACTAAGTTGCTGAGAGCTTCAGCACCTGAGGCCGGCTTCAAACCTGTGTGATCCTCCTGTCTCAGCCTCCCAAGCACAAGGATTACAAGTGTGCGCCACCACGCCCGGCATGGAGCACAATCTTATATTTTTGGTGGTGGTACTGGGGTTCCTGGAAGCCCTTCTACCTCAGGGCTACACTCCCAAACCTATTTTATACTTCTTATTTGGAAACAGGGTCTCTTAAGCCAGCACAGCTGACTTTGAACCTGGGCGATTCTCCTGTCTCCACCTCCCAAGTGTGGGGATTTCAAGTCTGCGCCACCACACCCAGCATGGAGCACATTTTAACTCCTCCTCTTCACACCATGTCTCCTCTGAGACTGATAATTTTTTTTCTGCTGTATTGATCCAATTAATAATTGCTGCTCCTTATAAATTTAACTTTGCCACCACTTTGTACCATTTTATGTCTGCCATTTATTTTTCCTAAAATTTTTAGTTCTGTAGTCTCTAAACAACTCTTCCTCCCAAAGTACCAGACTACTTTCAGTTTACCACAATATCATGAACCTTTCCACCTAGGGACCTGTGCATGGTCTCATCAATAAGATTTTTCTTCTCTCTTCTTACATCATCCTCAACTTCTAGCAGTGTTCCTCTAGATATTTCATATTTTATTTTGAAAGAAGGTGATCATGAAATAGATTTTGTTCCCCTAGTGCCCTTAAACTGTTCTGTTAATCTTATTTCCCCTCACATATGACACTGTTCAAAAAATAGCAAAAATCATCTTATTAGCCTACTGAGGGTTCATGCTAAGCTTGCTGGAAAAGTTTAAAATGAACCAGAAAGCACATTTGCTGCCCACAAAAGTGAGAATTATCACTAGAACAAATAATTCTCTATAAACATAAATGACAAAAGTGTATATATATATATATATATATATATATATATATATATGCTGCTATCGATATGTCAAGATATGCACAGGTGCAAGAATATCTGAAGTGAATGGGCCTAGGTGAATTTAGTTTGATAAGTTCTCTAAGAGTTGAATCTAGTAGAAACATGAAGGAGGAAGCTGTGGCTTTGTAGATTTAAGAAATGTGTGTAAACCAAAGTGGAGTGAAAATGTAGCATCATGTAACTTCACATGGGAAATAATTTGAAGTGTTTTTATTTTACATTCATTTTTATAAAAAGTTATAAGGCTGTGTACAGCCATATGACCTGCTACTCTGAGATAAAATCATGAACGTTCATTTTCTTTATCAAGTAGTTCAGGCACAGGTTTTATTTTAATTTTAATTACCCTTATATTTGTATTTCCACATAGCAGAGTCACATCTATCTTTCAACCTCTGCAACCTTTAATTTTCTTTTTCATTTTCTATTGTTTCAACAGCATTCTTTGGAATTTTATTCCAGGGAAAACATCCTTAAGAACTTCTTGCAATGACTGCTTTGTCCTTCCAGGATCTTATAAATTCATCTTACTTTAACATTATGTTTTGGAAATGGGAACGTAGAGTTCAATGCTCTGTAAACTAATGATTTCACATCAAATACCAAGTTAATAAGTATGGATTTTTATAAATGTGAAATATATATTTATTCACTATTTTTACATGATGGGAATAATTTTACATGCTCATCATATAGCATAATATGCCTTATGTGCCAGAAAAAAATAATATGAATGAGAAAAAGATGATTAGTTTTGAGATATTGTCCTTATTTTGACAGAATTTTAGATCTGAGTCTTTCCCAAGAGACCATTATAAACTTGATTTGAATAAACCAAAATCCACCCTAAGGAAACCCCATTTTCCTACTTTGTTGAGAAGTTTCATTTACATAATCTTCTCGTAAAGCATTATCTTCAAGTGGAGTAAATAGGCGAAGTGGCACTGCCTAACACTAGCAATGTATATTTATTGGGGCTGAAACATTAAAACCCTATCAATAGTTTCTGTCTTTACATATCATCAGTCTGTCAGAAACAGAATAAAATAAGTATGCAGACACAGCCTGCAGCAATAAAATAAAAAAAACAAGAAAAAGAAAAATACCCCCTCAGGCTGTGGTGCTTTCACCTTGCTTTTCCTTGCATATTATAAAACATCTAATCTGGATTTGCTTCCTTCCATTCATCAGGAGAGCTTCAAAACTGGGATTACTTTTCTGGCATATTGCTTGCATTGCTTATCAGGAAGAGACAGAACGATATAAAATAGTCTCAGCATCTCTCTCTTTCTCTCTCTATCTCTCTATCACACACACACACACACACACACACACACACACACACACACACACACACTTCTAAGCTATCTTTGGTGTGTGAAATTCCATTTTCACCAAAAAACCGTGTTCACAACTGATAATTTGTTGTGATACTTAGCAATCATCTTGTTTTCTAGGCAAAAACTTTGCAATGAATGAGAGACAATTGTACAAATATGCAGCCAGGAATGAAAATGTGTTTTCTCTCTTTATTCCTGGAAGAGAGCCATTTGACTCATCAACAGAGCATGGAAAGAAAACACAAACTTATTTACAGCTATATCACTGCACTAGTAACAAAGAAAGAAACAAAATCTAATCCTATAGTAAATAATAGATAATAAATTAACACTATTGAATGCTTACTGTCCCAAATGTTTTTTTTATTTTTATTTATTTATTTTTAATTTTTTTGTTGGTGCACTGTAGTCATACATCTTAATGGAGTACAAGATGGAGCACACATAACCCATTTGGCCCTTACCCAGTTCCTCCCCCCAGTTCCTTCCCCCCTCCCTCCTTCTCATGTTTGGCTTAGTGATTGACTTTGATATGTTTGTGAATATATATCATGTTCATTAGAGATTTTACTTCTTCCCCTTCTAATCCCCCTCAGTTATGTCACCTTATTTGTTCATCTATAGTTTCTCCTCCTTCATCTAGAGTTCTTCTATGACCCCTTTTCTCTCTAGCTTCCACATAGTTAGGAAAGCATCTGATTTCATACTTTTTGTGAGTGTCTATTATCACTTAGCATAATTTTCTCCAGTTCTATCCATTTCTCTGTAAATGACATAATCTTGTTCTTCATTATGGCTGAGTAAAATTCCTTTTTGAACATAGCCCAGAGTTTTGTAATTCATCTGTTGATGGACATCTTGACTGGTTCCATAGTTTGGCAATTGTGAATTGTGTAGCTATGAACATAGATATGCAAGCATTAGTTTGGTAGTTTGGTTTCCATTTTTTGTGTAGATACCCAGAAGTGGTATTGCTGGATCATATGGTAGGTTCATTCCCATTCTTTTGAGGATCCTCCATTCTGTTTTCCCAAGTGGTTACACTAATTTGCAATTCCACCAACAGTGTTTTAGAGTTTCCACTTTGACATATAACTCAAAGGAAAATACAAGTTTCTATATAGCAAATCTAAAGGCCTATCCCCTTTCTCTGTCTGCAGAGAGTGTTTGTGGGTTAATGGTCACAGGACCAATTTAAACTCTTTTAAACCAAAATATTTGACATTTAGAATGTGGGATTTCCCATCATCATTTAGTTTCTGGTTTAGGCACACACCTGAAAAATGTAATCTTCAGTGGTTGAAATTTCTCTGTTACCTTCCCTTGTATTTGACTGTGTCTCTGCCAATCTCCTCATATTGCAATTATTCTATTTCCATCTCATTCATTTCCAAAATATAAATTTTCTGTAATGTGATTTCAGTGAGTTTATATATTTTTATTCAGGCATAATTTCTTGAGATATTACTGTAATCAAATGATTTTCTCATGTTTTTGCAGGCACTAAATTATTGTCTTTTCTTAGACATTTAATGTTTAAGAAACAGAGAACTAAAAGAAACTTCCTTCTTTACATAAAGTAAAGCAAGTAAAGCAATTATGTGTTAATTTCCAAATAACACTTGTATTATTATTTTTGAAAGTATTGATGAGTTAGCATGTAAAATTTTCTAAATTCAGTTTTATCATGATTTCTCCAGGAGAATTTCCTATGCAACAGGATTTAAAGCTTTGTGATCTCAAACTAACTGAAATAGATAAATAAAAATAAGAAAACAAATTTTACATAAGACTATGTAAAATATGTAAAAATATTTACAATTTTATGGGGCACTATTTTCTCATTAAAAATTTTTAAATGGCATAGCTAACCAAGACAGAGTAAAGAACATTTTATGTGGGATAAAAAACCTTAAAGCATGTGAATAAATACTACATAACATATTTCACTTAAGATTTAGTTATTGATGTTTCATTGGAATTACTAAATCAACAGGGTTCTAATTCCGCTTTATTCAGTGCTTGGTCCTACCAGAAATTTGTGTGTCATTGTGTGGCTACTAATGTGTGTTCTCCTTCTCTCTCTTTCTTTCTGAACATTGTAAGATTTTGTTTTTGTTCACTAATCCTTATGCTTCTTACTTGCTAGAAGTTGAATCAATAATTTGCTCTCTACATGGATTTAAAAAGTGAATCTTGACTCCAATAAATGCTTGTACAACTGAGGATTTCTAGGGCATGACTATGTTAAACACAGGGCAACTTTACAAATTGATCTTCACTCTTGCAGAGAGATTAGAAATTATTTAGAATGCCTTTAAGTTAGACATAATTAAAAGAAGCTATTGTTAATAAAAATAAATGATACTGCATCTTTTCTTTGGGAAAGTAGCTTAGCTCAAAGGAATATGAATTCAGTGATCATAACTCGTGGGCACTAAGGGAATAAATGAGAAAAAATATATGTATTGAATTATTTTAATTTAACAATGCTATTCTTTTTTTTTTTTGGTACTAGGGATTGAATTCAGGAGCATTCTACCTTCGAGCTACAGCCCTGGCCTTATTTTATTTATTTTTATTTTTTAATGTTTTTTTTATTTTTTTGCAGTACTAGAAATTGAACCCAGGAGCATTCTACCTCCAAGCTACACCTTCAGCCCTCCTTTTTATTCTTTATTTTGAAACAGGGTCTCAGTGAGTTGCAAAGGGCCTCACTAAGCAGCTGAGGCTGGCCGAGAACCGCGATCCTCCTGTCTTAGCCTCTCAAATGCTGGGATTAAAAGCGTGCACCTCCACGCCCAGCTATTTCTTTAAAAAAAAAAAAAAAAAAGGTCTGCTAAATTGATGAGAGTCTCACTACTTGCTGAAGCTGTCCTCAAATCTGCAATCATACTGTCTCAGCCTTCCAAATACTGGGATTACAAGCATACAACATGATGCCTAGAACTATTATTCTTTCTTTAATTTATTTTATATATAGTCAAATATGGAAAAATTTGGAAATTTGAAGCCTCTTAAAAGTCTTGTTGACTTAATGGCACCTGGCTGTTTTCCAACTGTGAGAACCTTTTTTAGTCCTCAGTGAAGAAACAATGATTAAAAATATGATTTATGTGCCTCTTAAAGTTAGTAATTATAATAGCTATTGATAAAAAATAAATAACATTTGGAAAATATTTCATATCCATCACTTCATTCAATGTTCATGTTAATAAAATTAATACTAGTAACTATCATTGTCTATAAATTTACTATGTTTCAGATAATTAGGAGAGAGAACTTTATAGTCTCAGAGAAAGTCATAATGAGCCGAGGAAACACATTGTTCTTTTTACATCTAGGAAATGTCAAAACTGGGTTTGTATCCCACATTTTACTGATGTCCTAATACATTATATTTCCTAAGAAGAAGGAATATTTCTAATCATTCAATAAATAAGCTATAAGGTTAGAAAACTCTTAAAAGCTTTGGATAACTTAGCTTCTACAAAACCTAAATATGACCTCTCTTCAGTTATGCAGATATTGATTGTGAGCAAAGGTACAACTCACATTGGAGCCCTGAAATCCTTTATGGCACTAAGAAAGGTAATAAGAGTATCAAAAGCGAAATATACCTTTTTTTGAATGTGTGCATTTTTAATATTAGAGTCATACAATAGGCTTTATTACTATACCTTACTGGGGAAGAAATTTTGGTAAACAGTAACATCTTGATTATTTGCCTTTTTTTTCCAATTTATTTTTCCCTCAAGTTAAGAAATATCACCTGAGAACCACTGAACTTATTTCTTAACTATTTTTCTTTTTAAATTTTCCTTATATTACAAACATCAACTACTTATGCAGCTGCTTTAAAAGAACTTTGGACAAGCAAACAAAACCCACTTCTCACTTGTTCTTAATGGCTTATAGTATAATGGTATTGTGTCCATAAAAATGGTTTTATTATACAAGGACTCCATTGTTTTTACACAATAAGAAACATAATACTGTAGTCTGCTTTTTTTCCTTCTAGAAGGCTAGTATAATATAAATGTTATTATCTCACAATGGAGAGAATTGTCTTAAGAAAAGAAATCTCATATTTTTTGTGACAATGATAAAAATCAATGTAGTTACAATCATTTAAGAGAATTTTCTCTTTTACTTTAGATTGTTGGCAGAAGGAACAAAGACTCGGCTTTTAGCGCACTTTAGAATGTATTCTGATACTTGGTATTTACAAAAGTGTATCTTGCTTTCCCCATTGATCTCTTGTGTTGTCCAATAAGAAACCATAGTGTAAGGTATTCAGTCTATTATCGATAGCAGAAAACCAGACAGGCAGGGACTTGAGGTTACTACAATATAAGCATGTGATCTCAGTAACTTTTTGGGTTTGCTTTATTTCGCTTTTAATACACTCTTGGTGGAATTTTACAACATACCTTCTTTTCTTCATAGATATTACCAAGGGACAGTACAGAATAGAAATAGCAATGGTCGCAGAGCTCAAAATCTTGAGTTAAGTAAAAGCTTAGTCATCACATTTTTCTAAGACTTCTGAGAGAAATAATTTTGCATGGTCATTGTTTTATTCACAGTTCCTCATACAGTACTGGATATGGAATAAAGGGCTAAATAAATATTTATTGAATGAATAAACACATGTGTACAGAGAATTTGTTAAAACTTCTTTGTCTAACAAATTCCTCAGTTTGAAAAGTTGAAATAATATTTGAAATGTGAAGACAATAAATAACTATGTATGTGGAATTTGTATGTGTGTGTATATATGTACATATATGCACACATATATATGTATACATGAAGAGGTTTTATACTTTAAGTTATAAATTACCTGTGAAGTACAAAACATTACTATTATTATTTTTGGTAATATCGGAATCCTTGTTGAAGACACTAAATGAAGATATTAACTGCTTATGGCACGGGTTCACTGTGATAAATATTTAAAAAATCAGTACCTCTAAAGTAAAGGTTATAAATAAAAATGAAGCTATTAGTATGTATCCAGCTTGTAGTAAATTCTCCTGACCTGAACATTGCACACCTGTTCCCTGAAAGGCAAGCTGCATATTATTTAAGGCTGTGGGATACTTAAAAATAAAAGTTCAATATTTTCATCTGTCAGAAATGCTTCTAGCACAGTGCACTACTAGTAAGTATTGACATCAATCAGAAATTCACTTAAAAAGTTGTGAGTTTCACATCTGGATTATTCTAGAATCTTAAAAACCTCATGATGATTAGGCAAGTCAAGGATGGGGTAGAAGGGAAAGCCCATCTGTGGCAGAGGCAATTACAGGTGCACATTCTTCAGCGAATTCAGAAGCAATCATAAAACTACAGTTGATATGCTTTTTATTAACAGCATGCCTGAAGTTAGTGATAAAATTTTTCTTTCTAAAAATACTCTATTGTTACAAGTTCTAAACAATGTTATGGTTACCATTGAATTTTATTAATATGCACACTAATGTAGGGACATGTTTATTACTAATAATATTCTTTAATAACCACTATATTTTTGTGAAAATTAACTCTTAAAAAGTTGGTCCCCTATGCATTTGTTTTGAGGGTAGATCATCAAGATTTGGAATAATTTGTACTTTATCCAAGTACAGTTAATAACTCACGTTGAACATGAGAATAAAAATCAACAATAATAGTCCAGTGATGGTAAAATAAAGTACATAGAAACCTAAACAGCTTCAATTCTGTCATTATATGGTGCCATTTGGGGGTTTTATTTGTAATTAAAATGTTAGAAGCCACTAGAACTTACCTAAAGATACAAAGATACAGAGCAATATTATATTTTCAGGAATTTATCATTTATTATATAATGATATTTTTTAAGTCTGTGACAAATTTTTAGATATTTTTCAACTGTGTGTTGCATCATGTGAGAGGTTTATACTGAAATTAAAATTATTGAAAAGTATTTGTCAATCAACTATGAGCAGCAAGAGAATTACAGATCTCACTGTACTGTCTATGACTTAAGTTTAATTTTAGCCAGGTATGGTGGTGCATATTTGTAATCCCTGTACTTGGGAGGCTGAGACAGGAGGATATAGGTTTGCAGCCAGTCCAAGCAACTTCATGAGACCCTGTGAAACTTAGCAAGGACCTGTTTCAAAATAAAAAAATAAATTAGGGGTGGGTGTAGCTCAGAGGTTGAATGTCCCTGAGTTCAATCCTCAATAACACACACACACACACACACACACACACACACACACACACACACACAATTAATTTTGATGAGATCTTTGATAAATTTGCAATGTGGAGGAAATGAATTATTTTAAGTAGGAAAGTGATTCAGTTCTTTGAGTTTCATATGGTGGAAAGGGAAATTTTAAAACGTTCCTCTGTGTTTGTAAATACAGATGTGTGAAGTTTGGTTGGCAATGAGATCACTGGAAAGATAGATGTTTCTCCGATCTTTCTGTTGGCATCATTAAAAGAGGCCATCAAGAGCATGGGAAAGCAAGCTACAGAGTGCAGGAAGATACTTGAAATTTATGTGAATAATATAGGGTTATTTATATCCAGAATGAACCATACTTATTTAAATTAAATTAATACAAAGACAATAAACACAATAGGAAAAACAGGGAGAATTATTTAACAGGATGCTGAAATGACAAGCATTCAATTTCATTTATATAAGAGGGATGTTAACTTGAACTATAATAGATTACCATTATAACTCACCAAAATGGATTAAATTAAAAGCAAATTAAAGTAGCTGGGCATTGTGTTGCATGCCTGTGAGCCCAGTACTTTTGGGGCTGAGACAGGAGGATTGCAGGTTTCAGACCAGTCTCACCAACTTAATGAGATTCTCAGCAATTTAGGAGCTTGCTTCAAATTAAAAAAAAAATTAAAAAGTGTCTGGAGGTGTAGCTTAGAGGTAGAATATTCCTGGATTTAATCTATAATACCCAAATTAAAACAAATAAAAGAAACTGGCAGTACCTATTTCTGATGAAATGCATAAAACTAGAATTTTTCTATAATTTGGTAAATGTATTTGTTGATATAAAGATTTGGAAAATAATTTGCATTATCTAAGAATATTGATCATATGCATGCCCTGTGAGCCAGCAATTTCTTATAATAATATCATGGCACCTTAGCTCCCAAACCACAAACAATCCAGTATTTTGAAATGACTGAATGATTTGTCTGCTGTGTATAAGCAAGATCGAATATTATAAATGAATTAAAATGAATAAATGATCACCATATGTAATAATGGATAGCAAGCATTACATATGGAGAACATATACAACAATAATTATAATACACTGTATTAAGTTCAAAACTGGGAAGATAATGTCCAGTGTTAGGAATCAGGAAAGTGATTAATTTGGGGAAAAGCTCTTGGTGACAAAGAGACCTTAAGGAAGACTTTTGATATGCTGGTATTAGTTTGTTGAGGTTTCCTATGTACAGCACATTCTTCATTAAGAAGTTTTAAATTATAACAAGGAACAATAATTTTATTTACTGTCATTTCAATCATAGAGAAAATATGATCAGAAACTATACTTGCATAGCAGAGTCTCACAGATCAAATCTCCAACCTATAACCTAAATAAAAATTGACCTTATACCAAACTTTAAGATAATGTACTCAGATACACTCTTATTTTTATCAAAAAAATCTTATGAAGATAAAGGTGATTAATAGACAATTTAGATAGAATTGGATTTGTGACGGATAAATTTTCTACTATTATATTATTTCTTATGTGGCAATTTAATATCTCATTCAGGAGTTATTCATTATCTGACAGAGAATTACTAGATTGCCTAGTGGAATTACAAGTTAAAGAGATGTAAAAAATACATGTTTTACATTACTCTAAACAATGTCTTTAAGTGAACATCACAGACAATTGCTTTGCCAGACACAATACTTTTAAATCAAAAATTCTTCCAAGGTTCTATCATAACTGCCTTATTACATAATCACTTGGCTTTTTCCAGCTAGCTAGGATATTATTTGTTATATAATGTTTATTTTTAAGACATTTTGAGTAAACAGGCAGATTCACTGAAGAAAAATCACTGATAAGGAGTTGGCAATAAAAATAAGGGAATGGTAATATAATGGCTGGAAGTATAAATGCTTAACTTTATTTTGAAAGGATTTGCAGATTGTTTTACATTCTTAGAAGCAAATGTTATAATTACTTCTACTGACATATGAAAGTGCGCCAAATATAAAATCACTTTAAATTATTGGTGACTTCAGTGTAAATACCCCCAAATATTTAAATAAATTTATTCAAATTTAATCAAAAATTTTAAACATATAAGAATTTAAAACAAAGTATACTAAAAGATAAAATTCTAAAATTCCTAAAATGACAATTTAAACAATAAGTTTTATAGTATTCTTTTATCAAACAAGAAATTTTTTGATACATTGTTTATATGATACCATTAGTTCTTAAATATTTTTAAATGATAGTTCCACAAAACACGGAGCTATTTTTCTTACATCAAATACAAGTAGTAAATTATTTAAGTGGAAATTATTTATTTTGTGTATTTACAATGATCCAAATCTAAAAATATCCCCCAAATTATTAAAATATGGGATTCAAAGTTAACAGTTTAAGTTTTACCAACACTAGGGCACTAACAGTTTATGTTTTCCAGTATGAAATTAATAACTTTTATCTATTATCTTATCAATTAGAAACATTAATTTTCATCTGGATGGATTATCATCCAGGTGAGATATTGTTGCCTGGAGATTGTGGGGTTCACTGTGTGCCTGGTGCTCATGGCTCCTGGCACTGGACCTGACTTTACTTTTCCTCTCTCTTGTTTCCTCAGGCTCTATGTGTAAACTGAAGACATCTTATAAAAATTACAATTAAGAATTATCAACTCAGCTTTCTAAAGCTGATTTGTACCCCAATTACTGCCATCTTTGAGTTTAAAAATAATTTTTATAGTTTTTGCTTAACAGCCATTGGTTCCTACAGAAATACCTTGTGAGAGAATTTAATGTCAGAATCTCCAGGATCATATACTCTATTTTTTTTTTTTTTGGAGGGGATGGGTAGTAATGGGGGTTGAAACCCAGGAACATTGTACCTCTGGGATATACTACCAGTCCTTTTTATTTTTAATTTCATTTTAAAATAGGGTCTTGCTAAGTTTCTGAGGCTGGCCTCAAACCTGTGACTCTCCTCTCTCAGCCTCCCAAGTACTGAGATTTAGCACCACCATGAAAAATTCATGAATGATATTTTTAAACCCTATAAATTTCTAACTTGTTCCTAGGATATCACCTTTTTTTTTTTTTTTTTGGTGGTACTGGGGTTTCTGGAAGCCCTTCTACCTCCGAGATACACTCCCACGGGCTACACTCCCAGACCTATTTTTTTAACTTTTTTTTAATGTGGAAACAGGGTCTCTTAAGCCAGCGCGGCTGGCTCCGAACCAGCGCGATCCTCCTGTCTCCGCCTCCCAAGCGCGGGGATTACAAGCGTGCGCCTCCACGCCCGGTTTAGGATATCACCTTTAATAATAGCTGTTCAATGTCAAGTTCTAATATCACTTTCAGACTGATTATTCAGGTATTTTTCATATGATTCCATGTTCATTAATCATTGGTTTTACTTTTAGTTTAAACTAAGTAAATTTTAATTAATTTCTATGTAGATGAATATTAAACTTTGGTCTGTTCCATTAAGAATATATATTGTTGAAAATTAATGAAATTTAGAATTTTATTTCCTGCTCTGGGACCATTTGTGGAGCGTTCAGTTGTGTCATCCGTGGGTTTGAGGGGATCCATTATGTACAAAGTTGCTTCTGGGGTAAAGTGTGTTTGTTAGGTCATAAGTGCTCAAAAAAATAAACCTTAACATGTATATGTATAAATATCAGATTTGAATAATAAAATTTTATTAATATCATCAAATATGCAGATTTAAAAATAATATCATCTAATTGTTATTCAATACATTTCTTATGCCCTTTTAGTTACTTTTATTTAATTATGAGTATCTAAATAATTATTCATTTCCATGCTATCTCTTTTTCTGTCTTTTCAGTTTATTTTTTGAATTTCTTGTTTGGTAGATTTTCTCAAAATATTGATTTTCAGCCAGGGGTGGTGGCACACTCTTGTAATCCCTGTCCTTAGGAGGTCAAGACAGAAGAAGATCTCAGGTTCATCAATGTAGTGAGATTTTTCAGCAACCAAGTGAGACTCTGTTTCAAGCTAAAAATAAGATATGGCTTGGGATATGGGACATGACTCAGAGGTAGAACTCCCCTGTTTTCAATTTCTAGGAACACACACATACACACACACACACACACACACACACACACACACACACTTAAACTTCCTGGTTTAAACTTCCCACCATTTTATTGAATATGTTTTCCATACTTTAAATTTCCTAAGAATTGAAGTATTGAGGTGTGAAAAGATTTAGTGAGTTTTATACATGGCAAAATATATATTTATAATATTATATAAAATAGAGTATACAAAATAGGTTGTTGAAAATTATGATTATTTTATTCTTTTTTTTTTTTTTTGGTGGTACTGAGGGTGGAAGCCAGAGGCTTTCTACCTCCAGGCTAAACTCCCAGACCTATTTTATATTTTATTTGAAAATAGGGTCTCACTAAGTTGCTGAGAGCCTCACTAAGTACCTGGGGGTGGCTTCAAAGATATGCAATCCTACTGTCTCAGCCTCCCAAATGCGGGGATTACAAGCTTGTGCCACCATGCCTGGCGATCATTTTATTCTTAATTGTGAGAACTAATTATTACTAATTTTTTCTCTAAAAATTACTGGAAATCAACCTGTAACAGAATATTTGGGGAAGACCCAATGTTTTCCTGTCTCTAGAGCCAATGTTATTTGGATTAGGCCGAAACATTTTGATGAGACTCATACATATTACCAGATATGAGACTTGAGTGAGCTTTTGACCATGGAAACCAGTGAGAAGTGAATCCTAATTAGTAGGGTTTTTCCTTATATCATGACATTAATTCTTGACTAAAGTTTATTTCATTCTGTCCTGTAATAGATCTGGGGAAATTATTAACAAGCCTTTGTTAACTCCTGGTGCAATTTTTTATTAAGTCTTTCCTTAATGAGTATAGAGTACCTAGGATGATGTAGGACTGTGTTAGAGAGAAGCTGCAGAAGAACTAGTGAACATAAACATGGTGACTGTTTTTATGGCATATAGGGTCAAATGAGGAAGAGATATATATCAAATAGTCCTCCTAATTAATGTATAGCTTCTGAGAGATACTCAAAAGGAAAATAACAATATGTTATGAAATCTTAAAGTAAAAAATAGAAACCTAAAGATATAGTAAGAGATAATGGAGGAAGTCCAGAACTGAGCTCACTTTGGAAGTGGTAAATACCCATCCACCCACCAGGGTGTTTTGGGATCATGCAAATATTTCTCAACTGATTTCAGATAATAGGTGAGAGAAGGAACCATATACCAGAAAAGAGACCCGAAAAATGTCACTTTTGCATTTTTTTTCTTGTGCTGGGAATTGAATCTGGGGGCATTCTACCTCTGAGCTACCCTCACTACCCTTTTTATGTTTTGTTTTGAAACATGGTGTTGCTTGGTTGCTGAGAGTCCCTACAAATTGCTGAGGTTAATCTAGAACCAACAATCTCTTTCTCTCTCAGCCTTCCAAGTACTGGGGCTACTCCCAGGTCACATTCTTCTGAAAGTTTAGCTGCTGCTTGCAATACAAAGTGATGGTTTGCTGATTCTATTAACTTCATATGTTTCAAGCCAAATGACTGGCTTTGCTTAAAAATACAGATAGACCACTTGTAAAGTAACCATAAATAACCTAGTAGAAAACTATGAACAAAAGCTGAACAGATTTAGAAGTTCAATTATTCCTTTACCATGAAGCATTTCTCTATGTCAGCAAATCTTTGAGTGTGTGTGTGTGTGTGTGTGTGTGTGTGTGTGGTGTGTGTGTGTGTGTGTGTGTGTGTGTGTGTGTGTGAGAGAGAGAGAGAGATGGAGAGAGAGAGAGAGAGAGAGAGAGAGAGAGAGAGAGAGAGAGAGAGAGACCAAAGACACTTATATGAAGCAACAGCTATGTTTTGGTAATAAATGAGAAACAGAAACAATAGGAAGACAGAATATAGGAAATAATAAAAAAATAAAACAAAATAACTTTTTTTTTGCTTAGAAAATATTACAATCTGATACCTGTCTTGCTCACATGGACCATTATTCAGAGAAGATAAGTGGTGACAGATGTGGCTTCGTTATGGAAAGAACTTAATGTCAAGCAGCTGAGAGACTACACTTCTTAAAGAAAATTAATCCTGAGCTTTCTTAATTGGATTCCTCTCCTCTTTTCTCAAGTTTCCATCTGGAGCTTACAGTAAACCATAGAAGTTGTGATGGCATCTAATGGTCTGAGTGAATTTACATCCCTAAGTCTTTCTGCTGGTAGTATTCAGAAATCCCTTTTATAAGTAGAAGTGTCCAGGGTTGGATCTCATCAGAAAACATAACCATTCATTTCATTAAGAGTTGTTTAGATATCCTATGCTATCATTTTCCTAGAAATGCTTTTTTTGTTAAAATATCTTTTCCTTCCTGTCATACTATTCTCTAGTTAGCATTAGGATAATAAAAATATTATTACTGTATATTACCATGAAAGTAGTCATCCCTATAGTATGGATGTTCATTGGAGGGACATACTTCTCTGCTTAGAGCTTCATATAAAAATCTTTGAAAAATCCATTATAAACATCTAGTAAAATAATGACATGGTGTCTCCGGACAAAATACAAGGACGAGATCATCTAAAAATATCTATAGGATAATAGCCAAGATGTAGGTATTTAATCTTACCATTCCAATGGAAGTTCTCCAACTGACTTTGAAGATGTCACTGGGTGATAATAAAGATGAAGTGGAGGCAGAAATAGTGGTCCTTATTCTGAGCCATTGCAGGCTAGTGAGTTGCTGCTGGAAGGATTAAAGTTCTGATGAGACTTCCTTTCTTTGGGATGACCCATCCTTCATTGTTCTAGTGAAGTGGTTCCCCAACTCTGTGGTCTCTTGAGTGAGTTCACCTGTAAGCCTTCACTACTGTGTCTATTTTCTTGTTCATCTTCTCCTCATAAAATGGACAAAGCTTCTCATATCTTTCTGTATCAGCATTATCAAGAGAAATATTTCTTATTGCAACCTTTGTAATTTTAAATTTTTAGTAGCCACATTAATACAAGTGAAGATGGATAAAATAATTTAAATATGTAATAATTTTAATAATTTAAATAATTGATTCAAACTATCCAAAATTCTATTTTAACACATAATCAATATAAAATAATACACAAGTATTTTTCTTTTTATATACTGAAGCTAAAAAATCTGGTATGTATTTTACACATATAGCATATCCCAATTTGAACTAGCCACATTTCAGGTATTTATTAGCCACATGTGCCTACTGGCACATCCTTATAATAGCAGTGAATCTGGAAATTACCCTTTTTCATGTGACTATAGGTCTTAATCTAAAAATTAGCTATCTTATCAAGGAGTTCATCTATTTTCACAGACTAAAAACCTTAAAAGTGTGTTTACCATGTCCTCCTCTGAGTCAGTTGAATAGTGTCGTTCTTTTCTCTAAACTCCATTACATATTTTAAAGACCAATATCAATAACTCAATTCCTAAATAGGGCTTTTGAGACTTCTTAGTCTCATTTGATCCCACATCTAGATATTAGGCTTGCCCCAACTGAGATTTTTCTTAAACATCTATTTATTGGCAAAGGCCCTAAAATGTTTCTGTTATGTAGAATATATAAATAAATGAGAGAGAGAGAGAGAGAGAGAGAGACTTGTTTCTGCCTCTAAAATACTTGGATTAGAGGTCTGTGTCACTTGCCTACTTCCTTATCCTTTTGAACTTGACTTCACTGGAAGCATTTTTAATGTAGTTTCATTTGCTATTTATGTTCACAGCAATATAATTGCTTATTTTGATGTGAAAGTCTATGAGTTGCATCTCATTATTTTATATCTGAGATGTTTATTTAAAGAACTTCTAACTTGAGAGAACAAATACCACTAAAGGGTAAAATTTTCATAGTATTGTCTCAATAATTCCTGGTCTAAAATTTTCAGGATACTTCCAAAGTCTGTATTAGAGCTTCTGATGACAGGCTTATGCCAAATAAAAGAGATTATAATTCTTTACACATGATCATCTGGGAGAGATTTTAGATGGAGCTTTTCCTTAAAGGAACAAACAAGCTTCAAGGTTTTCTCTCAAAAGGAAATGGTTATAATAATCTCTCTCTCTCTCTCTCTCTCTCTCTCTCTCTCTCTCTCTCTCTCGGTGGTACTGGGGGTGGGTGGAACCCAGAGGCTTTCTACCTCCGGGCTATATTCCCAGACCTATTTTATATTTTATTTGGAAACAGTGTCTTACTAAGTTGCTGAGAGCCTCACTAAGTAGCTGAGACTGGCTTTGAACCTGCGCGATTCTCTTGTCTCAGCCTCCCAAGCACGGGGATTACGGGGATTACAAGTGTGCGCCACCACCTCAGCTTTATTTTCTTTTTTTAGCATAGAAATAAAAATTTAAAAATTGATATCACTTCAGCACAAGAAAATAAACCTATATTTGTGGAGATCTAAAAGGGGAAAAGATTTTCTGAGAAGGTGAGTTCTTCTCTTTAGGGGCTGTAACTACTTCTTAGTGGGTAAAAGTTTCCCACAGTCCTAATACTCTGGTTGCCAAGCTGCTGGCAAGGTATCTCATGTATAGGGATGAAGATGCTCAAGCCGCAACACTATTCTGCCTGTATGTGCGATGTGAGTATTCAGCACACATTATTTAGGTTTTGCACAGCACTTAATGGATCTGGCCCATGAACTTTCAGAAAAATGCTGTGTGCCTGTAAAGCCAAAAAAAAAAAGTCTTAAAAATTATGAAAAAGAAACATCAACTTCAAATTATTCTACTTTCAGAACATGGACAGTTCAAAGTTGAACTAGGGAATTCTAGCCAGGCAGGTTTATAGATTTCTAATTCTGTCTTAAAATTACATATATATATATATATATATATATATATATATATATATATATATATATATGTAATTTTAAGACAGAATTAGTAGACCTAGGACTGCTACAGAGAGTTATGGCGGCTGTCTTCTTACAGTTCAATGTGCTCTGGTGACAGAATTGAACATCTGCCTTCTAAGCAATAGGACATGTTTTTTCTTTTCTGCATAGCTGAGTATATACTGGGGGTGGACATATTATGGGATTAGCTGAGCAAACAACTATTGGAGAATTCTAGCTACAAGTGCATGTGGTAAAAAACAAAATTAGAGGATGTTCCCATAATGCTCCGTTACAATGCTTCCAAGCCAGGAGGATTGTGAATGAACAGCAGTGCATGTTACCAGGGAACCAGGAAGAAATTGCACAAACTATACTGATTTTAGAAGAGGTAACTGTAATCTGTCTGACTCATAGTCCATTCCAACTCTCCTGTGTGGCCAAAGTAAATACCTGATGGTTCTTGGTACATGAAAGTAGACTACTGGGAGCTAAATAAAGTGAAACCATCCTTGCATGCAGCAGTACCCAACATTTCAGAATTTATTAATCATTTGTTGCATGAACTGGAAAAGTTCCATTACATTTTACACTTGATGAATGCTTTTTTCTTCATTGACATAACCCATAACCCAGTATATTTAAGAACAATTTGCTTTTATCTGAGAAGATGGCAATGAACCTTTCATGGTATTGCCCCGGGGATATCTGTAATAGTCCCACCTTGTGTTGTGGTTTGGTGGCACAGGATTTAGACTCCTGGCAGAAGCCTGAGGTTAGTGCATTGTAATCATACATCACATTGGAATACAAGACTTGAGAGGATATACAAGCACACATCATCCAATTAGCCCTCATTTAATCCCCATCCCATTCCATCCCCCTCCCTCGATCCCATGCTTGATTGGTGATTATCTTTGATACATTTGTTTACGTACCTCCTGAGTTTTAAAGAGATTCCATCCTCCCTCATCCCATCCCCTCTGATTGGTTACCTTAATTGCTTCGCTATAGGGCCCTTTCTATAACTCGACCTCATCCTGTTACCCCTTTCCTCCTAGTTTTTGCTAATTAGGGGAAGCATCTGGTTATTATTTTCTGTGATATTTCTCTGTGCATGTCCGATCCCACTCTTGATGACCCCAGTAGTGGCATGGCCACCCAGAGGACTCTGATCCTGACCTCGCTGGCTCCAGCACCAGTCTTGCCTCATTGGAAACCCTGATTTTGGCCTCACTGGCACCCGCACCGGCCTAACCCCTCAGCAGGCTCCTATCCTGGCCTCAGAGGCCCCAGAACCAGCCTTGCCTCATGGCAGGCTTCGATCCCAGCCTCGCTGGCCTCGGCACTGGCCTTACCCCTCGGTGGGCTCCAGTCCAGGCCTTGGAGGCCCCAGCACTGTGCAGGCTCACTTAGATGAAATAGAAGCCGGAATTCACCATACTTTGGAAGTAACAGGAAGCTTTGAGGAACCTTGGTTATTATCAGAAGTGAGAAAAGGAGCCCTATTGTACCTAAACTGTTGGTTCTGGAGTAGCAAGATGTCTGGGAGTGGTCCTGTCATGTGCAGGCTTCTCAGGAGCCATGGGTTGCACTCCTGGAGCCATGGGGCCCAAGACAGAAGGCCCAGTTACAACTGGCAGATCCTTGGATAGCTCCCTGGTCCTGCTTGCTATGGGTCAAGTTTTCTCTATAGGCAAAAGGCACAATTTTGAAAGGTACACAGGTTGTAAGTCTATGGCCTATTTTTTATATTCCTTGGAAGATGTTCCCAACTCTTTACCTACTACCCATGGTGTTTCAGTGTGGTAACATCATATTGGGGTAGTCAATGTTCTCTTACAAGATGAGCATGTTTCCTGCATCCTCCCAGAAGGGAAGGACTTACTTATGATAGTCTCTCTCTTTGCTCTGTCCTGCTGTCCAGTTTATCATCAAGGAATAGCCTACTTTTCTGAGCATATACTTTTGCAAGACTTTACAACATCTCCTATTGCTGGGTCTGCATTGAGCTACCAATGGAAGCTGCTGTAGATCTCCCCTGGTGAATTCCCTCACTTCTGCAGACCTCTGGTCTACCTTCCATACCTGAAGCACAGCAGCCCCAAATGGAATGAGTAATGCCACATAATAAAGGACTAGTTTCACTGAGACCATAATAACGCCCCCATTAGCTTATGCTATAGAAATTGGATGGAGCTGGTTAACTAGAGGACAAGCACAGCTTGCAATCATAGCACCTGTTTGTGTAGAGGAGGTAAACTTTTCTGTGACCAATTGAATTGTGGGATGATTGTCCCAAGAATTATGTCATTTACAGGATACCAACCGGGGGTGGAGTGAGCAGAAACTAACAGGTACCACAAGCCTTAGTGGAGATGGATGCAGAGGTGTAGACAATTCAGACCTTACAGAAGGACTGGCTTAAATTCTCCAGGAACTCATTGGGTGTCTCCTGGAGATGGGTATCCATGAGCCTCCCTTGTGTGGCTGGAGGACGAGTCATCACCTGTTGCATACTCTGTTTCTGTTATGGTCTTTGGGCTAAACACAGTGTTACCTGAGTCAAGCCACATCCCACCACCATGTAGGGAGTGAAATATGGGGCTGCAAGGAAGTACAGGCTGATGGTAATGACATGACCCTGCTCTTCTATACAGCTGCAGATATCTACTTAGTTATAAAAGCATGACTAGGCAAATGCAATATGCATGAGTATATTACATTGGTGTAGAGGTGCACCATTTTGCCCAGAAGCTTGTAAAGCTGTGCTTATTCTTCTCATGATGGTGTCTCTGCCTGTTTCCTCTTCCCTGGGGATCTCACCACTGAAATTTCCCCTCCAACAACAACTGGCATCTAACAATAGAACACTGAAAATAATTCAAACAATACGTGCATGACTATGTTTACTGCCACACAATTCACAATTGCAAAACTATGAAACCAGCCAAGATGTCCATCAACAGATGAATGAATTACAAAGCTATGGGAAGCCGGGCGTGGTGGCGCACGCTTGTAATCCCAGCATTCCGGAGGCTGAGATCTGGAGGATTGCGTTTCGCGGACAGCCTTAGCTGCTTAGTGAGGCCCTCTGCAACTCAGTGAGACCTGGTTTCAAAATAAAGAATAAAAAATAGGGCAGGGGGTGTAGTTCAGAGGTCAAATACCCCTGGGTTCCATCCCCAGACCCACAAAAAAAAAAAAAAAGAAAAAAGAAAAAGAAAACAAAGCTATGGAAGCCTGGTGTGGTGGCGCACACTTGTAATCCCTGCGCTTGGGAGGCGGAGACAGGAGGATCGCGCAGGTTCGAAGCCAGCTTCGCTGGCTTAAGAGACTCTGTTTCCAAATAAAAATATAAAAATAGGTCTGGGAGTGTAGCCCGGAGGTAGAAGGTTTTCCAGGAACCCCAGTACCACCAAACAATACCAACAACAACAAACAAACAAACCTATGGGATATGTACACAATGAATTCTACTCAGCCATAAAGTAGAATAAAATTATCGTGTTTGCAGGGAAATAGATGGAACTGGAGAACACTGTGCTAGTGAGATTAGACAGTCGCAATAAAATGAAAGGTCAGATGTTCTCCCTCATATGTGGAAGCTAGGGAAAAATTGGGATATAGGAGGGATTTCAGACAATGGAGAGAAACTTTAGTGGAGTGAAGAAGGGGTCCTTATTGAGGGAAATGGGTATAAGGAAGAGGGAAACACTTCAATGGTCATGATATACATACACAGACTTACCAAAAATAATCACTGTGCTGAGCATGGGAATGAGGGAAGAGGTGGGGAATAGGGTGGGAACTGGGTGAGGGCTCAATGAATACTCTGTGTATGTATGCCTTTATCACCCTCAACTCCAACAAGATGTATAATTACAATGCTCCGTTAAAAAATAAAATAAAAATCTTACTGAGCTCCATGTATTCATAGTTTTACCTATGAAATATAAGCACCTAGGAGAATAAATTAAGGTTGAATCAAGGGCAAGATCATAATTTTCTTATTTTAAAGGGTCTATAGGGGTATAATGCAGCCTTGCTGTATTAATTCACAAGCACCAATATTTGAAAGTAAAAGCTTGAAAAGTATATCTGCCCCAAAAGTGTGGCAGTAAATGACAGATATTTTTTCTTATTTATATTTTCCTTGAATGTTGGGTCAATTAAATTATGACTTGTATTAAAAGGAATCAGGTATTTAATATTTGACATCTAATTTATCTGTCTAAATAAATAGAGATCATGTTACCAGTATTTACTCTCATTTGGTTTTGCTATATATTCATTATAAAATGAGTTCCACACGTGTGTGTATTGTCTTAGAGATTTTGTATTAGTTAAGATTACAGATATTTATTGTAAATACATTTTGTTAAACCTGTAGTTGATAGAACTGTGTTTAACATTTTATGATAAATTTTAGACATCTGAACTTTAGTCTTATTATTTGTAAAATGATTGATTTTTTTATATTACAAAACTAGATGTCCAAGGAATAATAATTTTTTAGGGCAAGCATTGAAAGGTAGTTAGTCAAACATGCATCTATATTATTCAATTTTTTCTTAAACAAAAATACAATTAGTTGATTATTTTCTTGACAATTAGAAATATTTATAAGTAAAATTAAGTCAATTTTTTATCCTGCCTTTTTTTCCTGTGGGACTAATTTGTATTATAAGAAGGTAGAACATATTTCTGTGAAGGTGTTTTATGAATAAGAATAAACCAAAATTATAAGCTAAATGTATATCAAGGTTCAGAAATAAATGCATGCCTTTGGCTCTTTTACCTTTTGAACTATACATAATATTATAACTGACTGATATAGTTACCTGGAAATCCAATTTGTTCCCATTAGATTCTAGGCAATTATGTGTTTAGATGGTGTAAAGAAATAAATCATATCCATTTTATATGAGGTATTGACATTTATTGATTAAATATAGTCTTAATATATTTTGCTAAATGCTTTTTTAAAATTTTTTCTTTTAATTTTTAGTTTTTGCAGTCCTGGGGATGGAATGCAGGGGCATTCTACCTCCAAGCTACATCCCCAGCCCTATTTTTTATTCTTTATCATTTGAAACAGGGTCTTGCTGAGTTGCAGAGAGCCTCACTAAGTAGTAGTTGAGGCTGTCCAGGAACTGTAGTCCTCCTGTCTCAACCTCCCAAAAGCTGGGATTATAAGGGTGTGCCACCATACCCAGCTATTAAGTGGTTTTTAAATGTATACCATTTATGGTCAATAAAAAATTAACAAAAAATAAAAATAAGTTTATTTCAGATTCTTTTAGTGACCACTATACTCACTTTGAAAAAAAAATGTGATAGGTAGAAAGAAATGGACTTCTTCAAATTAGAGAAAAATGTTGACATGGATTTCATTGTCACAATTTTGTGATTCAGCCTTTGTTAAAAAAGCCAGTGAATTTGTTTCACTTTTTCCTTCTTTTAGAAAAAAAAATTATGGTTAAGAGGCTATATGTAGCTATCTTTTGGCAACATGTACTGCTGATTCTCTGAGGATTTGTGTTAATGACAGGGCTCTATTGAGAAACTTAATTATTCCTTTCAGATATTGACCATACACTCTTGTTTTCTGGTATCACTAGACTAAAAGTTCTTCAAAATAAAATCTTTGAAGGATTTTACTCTAAATAATTTAGGTAGGAATATAGATAAACTATTGTGAACATAATAAATGATTAAGATTCAGACACTTCTGCATTAATATTTAATAAGGAAATATGTTGCAGTGTAACGTGCAATCTAAATTTTAGTAAATATATAAAAACGTGAAGCATGAATCATTCAGATCACCTTTCTTAACAATCTGCAAGGTAGCTGTAAGTACACATAAGTGGTGTATCTCTACAAATACATAATTAGCCTATTTTTATTAACCTCATAATTTATTTCATGTTCTTTATCTTGTTACTCTATCGGCTTTCCCAATCATTTATCTATTATCTATCCTTTTCCTATTTTTTTAGTTTGCCTTTATCTTTAAAACCATCAAGAGTATGGCTTTTCCTTTTTCAATATGCAAATAAATTCCACTTAGAAATTTTTATATATGAATATACAAATTACACATAAAGTCCAAATATGCTGCTTCCTACATGCTTCCTACACAAAATCAATTTTATATTTAAGAATGTTAATTAAATCAGGATTTTTATAAATCAACAAAGGTATATATTTTTTACTCAGATTAGAATATAATGACAATTGATGAATCATAGCAAGATTAATCTACAAAAAGGTATATGTGCAGAGTTTTCTCTTAATAGGAAATACAAAAGTAACCTGGGCATGGTGACAATGACTATAATCCCAGGATTGGGAGACTGAAACAAGAATTAGTTTTTAAATTTTTTGTTGGTGCATTTTAGTCATACATATTAATGAGATAAAAGATGGTGGAGACATACATGCACACATCACCCAATGAGCCTTTACTCAATTCCTGACCCATTCCCTCCCCCTCCCTCCTTCTCATGCTTGGCTGAGTGATTGACTTTGATAAGTTTGTTTAAGTACATTATGTGCTTCAGAGAGTTTCCCTCTTCCCCATCCCATCTCCTCAGTTAGGTCGCCTTATTTGCTCATCTATAGAATCTCCTTCATCTAGAGTTCCTCCCTATTTTTTCTCCCTAGCTTTTGCATATTAGGGAAAGCATCTTGTCCGGGTCCAGCCCTAGTAGGAGTCGGGGGTTGTGTGTTGGTGAGAGAAGAGTTGAGGTTGAGAGTGAGAGAAGACTCTAACACAAGAGACCAGATCTAAGTTTTTTTTTTTTTAACTTTATTTAGGATTTGTTATAATCTGTATTTATTTATTTTTTTGGCAGGATAGACACAGCCATAGTCATGCAAGCAGAAACTTTAAGGACAGAAAAATACTTTAACAGACTTCAGGACAGGGTGTCAGACATTTAATAAACTATAGAAAGTATACTTTGCCTCATATCATAAGGTCAGCTTGAACTTGATCTTATATGTTGGCCCAAACTAAGGTCAGCTTGAGCTTAATCTTTGGCCCAAACTTTATTCTTGGGGAAAAGAAAGATCTTTGTTGACTCAGTCTCTCATGCACCACTTCCCATTAGTTATAATGTTTATTCATAAAATTCCAATTACACATATTAATCTAATAATCTTAAAATGCTCATACTCATGGGGGATTTAGTCTTTTGCGAGTACCCTGGCCAAGCTTTTGTTCAAGGTCTGCACAAGATGCTGTAACAGCATCTGATTTCTTATTTTTTGTGACTGACTAATTTCACTTTGCATAATGTCTTCCAGTTCATCCATTTCCCTGTAAATGATGTAATTGTGTTTTTCTTTTGGCTGAGTAAAATTTCATTGTGTATACATTCCATAGTTTTTTAATCCATTCATCTGTTGATGGACATCTTGGCTGGTTCCATAGTTTGGCTGTGGTGAATTGTGAAGCTAAGAACATAGATACATATGCATTAGTCTGGTAGTTTGGTTTATTATCTTTTGGGTAGATACACAGAAGTGATAGGCTGGATCAAATGGTAAATTTGTTCCCATTCTTCTGAGAATCCTCCATACTGTTTTACAAAGTGATTGTACTAATTTGCAATTCTACCAAAAATGCTTTAGAGTTCCCACTTCTCCATATACTTGCCAGTATTTGTTGTTTGTATTTTGAATGAGTTGTTTATATTTTGAATGGTTGTCCTTCTAGATGGAGTTAGGTGGAATCTTAGGGTAGTTCTGATTTTCATCTCTCTGATTGCCAATGATGTTGAGCATTTTTTTTTCATGCATTTATTGGCCATTTGAATTTCTTTCTTTGTGAATTGTCTAGTTAATTCACTTGCCCATTTTTTGGATTTGGTTATTTGTTTTCTTAGTGCTGAGTTTCTTGAGTTCTCTGTATATTCTAGATATTAGTCCTCTATTGGAAGAGTAGTGGGCAAAATCTTTTTCCATTTTGTTGGCTTTCTGTTGAGATTGTTCATAGAAAAACAATGTTTTAAAAACCCAGATTTCATTTCATAATCATTGACTTTTGCATTATTTTCACAACTTGGTTTTGGAGAAACCTTACTTCTTTGAAAGTTGTGTTACCCCAAATGTTTATTGATATTATTTATATGCTGGGCTATTGTATTTTGTTGTACAGCTACAGTGTACCTGAAATGAAAATGGTTAAAAAAATAACATTTTGTTTTAAAGGCAGAAGCATTTCTTACATTAGGGAAGAAAAAATACCTTAATGAAATTATGTAAATAATCCAAAGATTATTAAAACTGGCTTAACCTGGAAAGTGGACTTATTGAGCTAAACAGGGTATTCAGGTGGATAATGAGGTTCAGGAAATACAATCATTGTTGGAAGTATATTGGTGCCTCTTGGGAATTGATCTTTGAAATTATTTGGTTCAAAACATCTACACATCTATGTAAAAAAAAATCTTCCCATATTTTCCTGATGTGTAGGTCATGATATTTATTACTGAGTATCCATCAAACACTATGCTTTTGTTTTTTTAAGTATTTAAAAAGTCTCAGATATTTAACAGCACACTTATTCAGGATTTCAACAGCTTTCAACGTGATTATTTTCATTTCTGATCAATCCTTTTAAGTACAGCTAACCAGGTACTTGGTGAGGTGAGTGGTTATATGGATGAGGAGAACTCATCTAATCTAACTAAACAGATGACAAAATAGAAAATCCATAGCAAGACATAATCCCAAGGTTTTAACAAAAAAATGCATTCATTCTCATTTTTCCTTCCACTTTATTAAAGTAAAATTGACAACTGAAACTTACACCTATTTATAGTGTACGGTGTGATATTTTGATATCTATCTATCTATCTATCTATCTATCTATCATGAAGTGATTAAATCAAACTCATTAACATATCATCACCTCATATAAAGTATTTGTCTTCAGAACATTTAATATCTAGTCTCTTAGTAGTTTTCAACTACATTAGACTTGACTGTAGCTCTCCAGAGCTCATTCATCCGAATTAAAACTTGTACCCTTTGAGCAACATCTCCCCACCCTCATTTCACCTCACGCCCCTACAGTCACTATTCTTACAAGTTCAAACATTTTAGTTTCCATATATCATGAGATCATGCAGTATTTGTCTTTCTGTGTCTGGCTTATTTTACTTAGCATAATGTCCTCCAAGTTCATCTATACTGCTGAAAATGGCAGGATATCCTTCATTTTCAAAGGCAAATAGAATTTCGTTGTATACATATCCCACATTTTCATCGTTTATTAATTTGACAGTGAACTTTCTGGTTGATTCATATCTTGGCTATTGGCAATAATGCTGCAATTAACATGGGAGCATATAAGCCTAACATTCTGTTCTCATTTCCTTTGGCTGTGTACTTTTAAGTGGGATTCCTGGATAAAATGGCAGGTTTTTTAAAATTTTTTTGAGGGGCATGAATATTCAAACCTCCACACATAATCTGCATCCCCACCAACAGTATGTGTTTGTCTCACATTCTTGTCACTACTTGTTGTCTTTTCATCTTTTGATTATACCCATTCTAACATGTGAAGTGATTATCTATTGTGGATTTCCTTCTCATTTTTTTTCTGGAGAATGTTATAATAAATACTAAAGCCAGGTAATATTTTCTTTTATTTGATTTCATAGAAAGACTATATTGCCCTCAGAATAAAAACCTTAGTTGGTACATTTCACAAGTCATCTAATGGAAAGAATTTTAGTGATTCAATATATGATATATTTAGGTAAAGTATTTTTTAAACATTCAAACAAAATGAACATTTGGAAATTTTCTTTTATTAATTTATCCTAAATTTATGTTTATATATCATTAAATTTAAAATGATTCATTACTATTAATATATATATTGAAACTTACTTGATGGCTTCTCATGAAAAAAATTTAGTAACTATGGGATTTTTGTTCAATGCTCACGTGCTGGAGAGGCAATGATTTGATTTTGAAAAATATATAATTTTGAATTAAAACATCTACATTAATGTTTTCTGCATTTGGAGCCTACTAAATGAATATACCTAAGGTTGGCAAAGAATGATTCAGTTGTTGAAAACATGTTTCCTTCTTCTGCGTTAGGCGCTGTGTACAAGTCAAGGCTGAACACTGTTTTCAATGTCTCAATATCTGCAACTGCAAGGCACTGTGGATTTCCATGTCATTCATTTCAAAGTGTTCAGAGTACCTGGAGTTAAGAATAAATATCACTGTTTTATATGGAGAGTGTTAAGAAAAGTTTGAGTCACCATAAAAGGTTTATAAACCCCAACAACTTCTGAGACAAGTATTTTGGAAGAGAGAGAGAAAGATAGAGATAGTGTTCTTATTTAAAGATTCTTCTCAAAACCCATAACTCATGGCTGCTTTAGTAATCATCCTATTAAAGGATCATTTTACTTCTGAGACTTGTGACTCCAGGGATTTGCTTCCCTTTCTCATTGGTGATGCATGGCCATGGCTGGACTAAAAACATGGCAGACGTTCTAGTAATGGTCCCATCAAATAATGGCTAAAATATACATCCATCAGGTAATTGCTGGCTGTTTTCTTTTTTGCATGAAGGTGAATTTTAAAACTACTTCAACTTATTTTAATTCATACATGAAATATAAAAATTGTACTTATTAATGGGGCACCATGTAACGTTTTGATGCATATAGACACAGAGTATTGTTTAAGCATATTTTAAACATATCCATTTCCTCAACCACATTTAATTTCCTTATAGTAAAAAGTAAATCAAAACCCTTTCTTCTAGCTTTTGGAACTGTACAGAAAAATATTGTTATCTATAGTTGTCCTACTATGCATAGAACATTAGAACATTCTGGTCTATCTCATTGTAACTTAATGCTCATTAATCAACCTTTCTCTATTCACCTATACCCACTCCCTCCAACAACTGAAGCCTCTCAACTTCAATAAAAATCAACCACATTAGGTTTCACATATGAGTGAAATCATGAGACATTTGTCTTTCTGTGTCTGACTTATTTCACTTAGCGTAATGATCTCCAGTTCCATCAGTGTTGTCACAAGTGGCAGGATTTCATTTTTATGGCTGAATAGTATTCCATTGGGTATATATACACCACATCCTCTTTATTTATTCATTGAATGATGGAGATTAGTTGTTTCTATTTCCTGACTATTGTTAATAGTTTTGCAGTAAATATGGGAGTGCAGATGTTTTTTTGACATACTGATTTGATTTATATTTAAATGTGAAATTTTAATTTGATTTTCTTCGCTTTTATATTCTTACCCTTTCCATATTTAGTTTCAGACATATCTGATTGGTTAAATGGTTTCATCAGATTGTAACAGAACAAAATTTTTCTTTCTTTGCCTCTTCATCTCTGTCAATTGCACTTTTAAGTACACATTTGTATATAACACAAATGGCAGTGTTTCCTTCATTAATTCTTCATTCTCTATCACTATTCTCTTCAAGACCACCTCAAATTTATTTCCAGAGAATGTTTAATAAGTATTTACTAATTGTGTCTGTGTTGAAGGATAAAATATATTACTTAAAAGAAAGATCAAGTTTTTACCTTTCATGAAGCTTTTATTTTTATTTGATTTTTTATTGGTGTATTGTAGTCATACGTCTTAGTGGCTTGATGGGGTACAAGAAGGTAATGGCATACATGCACACATCACTCATTTACCCCTTCCTCAATTCACACCCCATTCTCTCCTCGCTCCTTCCTTCTCATGTATGGCTTAGTCATTGACTTTCATTTTAAAGAAAAAATATACAATAAACAAAAATCATATGATAAAATATCAATTAATGATGAGTGATAAAAATAAAATTAAAGTAATCCAGGCATGGCAGCACATGCCTATAATTTCAGTATTTGGAAGGCTGAGACAAGAGAATCTCAGGTTCAAGAGTAGCCTCTGCAAATAAGTGAGACCCAGCCTGGCGGTGGCGCATGCTTGTAATCCCCGCGCTTGGGAGGCGGAGACAGGAGGATAGAGCAGGTTTGAAGTCAGCCTTGCTGGCTTAGGAGATCCTGTTTCCAAATTAAAAAAAAAAAAAAAAAAAAAAATATATATATATATATATATATATATATATATATATATATATGCATATCATAGGTCTGGGAGTGTATCCCGGAGGTAGAAGGGTTCCAGGAACCCCAGTACCACCAAAAAAAGAAAAAAAAAGTGAGACCCTCGGCAACATAGTGAGATTTCACTTCAGAAAAATAAATTAAAAATAAGGGCTGGGGAGGTGTAGCTTCTATGTAAAAAACAAACAAACAAACAATAAAAAACCCTCTAAGTTCAATCCCTAGTACAGTAAAGTAGGGAAGAAGAAGAGACAGTAATATAGTCTATTTTAGACATAGAATCCAAAAGGGATTTTCTGTAGATTTAGCATTCATGAAAATGTTTCCAAAAAATGAAAAAGCAAATAAAAATATTCTAATTAAAAGAAAAGCTTTGTAAACTGAAGGATTAGAAAAGATCCAGTGAAGTTTGGTGTGGTGGTGCAAGCTTGTAATACCAGCATTTGGGAGGCTGAGACAGGAGGATTGTGGTTTGTGGACAGCCTCAGCTACTTAGTGAGGCCCTTTGTAACTCAGAGTCCTTGTTTCCAAATAAAAATTAAAAAATAGGGCTAGGGGTATAGCTTGAAGGTAGAATGTCCCTGGATTTAATTCTCAGTACCAAAGTAAAAAAAAAAAAAAAAGTCCAGTGATATTGGGGAGAGGGAGGGATTATGAGTGAGGAGAGACTAATAAGCTAGAAAAGTAGGCAGGTCTTCCGAGCCCGGGATCAGAGCCTGCCGAGGGGTTAAGCCGGTGCTGGGGCCAGCGGCCGACATCCGAGCCTTCCATGAGGCAAGGCCGCTACTGAGGCCTCTGAGGCCGGTATCAGAGCCTGCCTTGAGGGTAGGCCGGTGCTGGGGCCAGCGAGGCCGGGACCAGTTTTGGGGTCAGCAAGACCAGAATCAGGGCCTCCCATGAGGCAAGGCCGCTGCTTGAGCCAGCAAGGTCTGGATCAGTCCACAGGGTAGCCAGGCCACTACTGGGGCCGTCAAGAGTGGGATCAGTACTTGCAACGCAGCAAAAACTAGGAAGAAAGGGGCAGGGGCAATAAGAAGAGGTCGAGCTATAGAAAGGGCCCTATAGTGAAGCAACTAAGGTGACCAATCAGAGGGTATGGAATAGTGGAGGATGGAGCCTCTTTAAAATGCAGGAGTTACATAAAAAAATGTATCAAAGTTAATCACCAAACAAGCATGGGATCGAGGGAGGGGGAGGGAATGGATGGGGGCTGGATGAGGGCTAATTGGATGATGTATGCTTGTATATCCTCTCAAGTCTTATATTCCAATGTGATATATGATTACAATGCACCAATAAAAAAAAAATAAAAAAAAAGTAGGCAGGCCTGGTGGTGTATGGCCACAGAGAAGCTGAGGCTTAATTTTGATAGAAGCCACCATAACTTTTTGAATCTGGAGTGATCTGTTTGAATTTAGGTATTAAATGCTTTATTTCATTTCTCTATGGAAAATTCTCCAGAAAGGTACCTGAATATAGTAAGATCCATGAGGAGTTTGTCCCGTCCTAGTGTTCAGGCCATGGCAGATCAGTGAAATGATGAGACCAGTTGGATTTGTTGTATTTTATGGTAGGGATTATGGTAGAAATTGCTGTGGGTGGGAAACAGAATATAAGAGAAAGAAAACCGTCAAGTGGATCTCATTGTATTTTGGTTTTAAATTAACTCTGCGTGTTCAGTCGGGAAAGGGCTGCAGGGGGAATGGGAAAGGACCAGATGTGAGATAAGGAATTATAAGGATAGTAATCTTGACATGAGTATTCAAGTTGGATATTGGGTATATGATTATTAATATTTGGTGGATGATGGGATCCATGAGTTTAAAACCATGCAAACAGGATGTGTGAGAAAGGCTTCACTATACAAATATCATTATCTCACAGAATGTGAAATTGGGTCTTGCTGTCTTCTTCCCCACCCCAATGGGCAAGAACATTAGGAGGTTTTTCTTTACAGTGTTTCCAGCCCCGTTTCCATTGATTCCTTGAAAAGTAACCTGGGGCTGTGATCAGTCTTCAGGGCAGGCCTGCTTTCTGGTGCTTCGTTTCTGCTCTTTCCATTTGCTGTAGTTGTGAATCACAGGTGTTCCTCAGATTGTTCATATTATTTATACCTACTGCATGGTACTAACTGGTTTTCAAAGGAAAACATTTCAGAAGAAGGAAGTGTACTTTCTATTTTGTGTAGGATGTGCTTCTAAGTCTTCTCAAATTTTACATGGAAACACATCCAATGAAGATTTTTTTTTTTTTCCAGTACTGGAGATGGAACCCAGGGCATTCTACCTCTGCGCTACACTCCCAGGCCTATTTCTTATTTTTCAGTTGAGATATTGAGTCTGGATCATCAATTATGACTGGCTGTTATGGTAGAATGTGTTTTTTTCTGGGAGCTAAAGGAGGTGACTGAAATAGGGGCCTTGGTAACCTTTTCCAAAAGAAAATTCTCACCATTGCCTTAATCTATTAGAGGAGTTTTATCAATAATAAAATATCTGAGATCTCGTCCTTTGGATGATACTCCTTAGAAAAAAAGAGTTTTGAGGAGGTATGCTTTTCTGTTGATTCATAAGAATGAGCTGGTCATTACTTTCCCAAGAATTATTAATGCCTAAAAGAGTCTCCATTTTTCTACAGTGCTTGGCTTAACTTGATATGAATTATCTTGATATTTCAAAGTTTTAAAACAGTTCTATATAAACTCAGAGTTTTCGAATCAGTTGTGAATCTCTCCTTTGCATTAATCTTTCCATTAATCCTATGCTAAAGATGAAGAATTTTTAAGTCATTAGCAATGAATATTTCAGTACTGTTAGATATATGTGGACAAGCAGGTCTCTTAATATGGCAAGGTCAGGTTGAGCAATAAGAACAAAGTCACTTTTCCTGATCATTGTATAAAGACACAGACTTAGAATTTAATAATTGCATGACACAGGAGATATTACTCTGAAGCTAGAAGGCCCAATATCATAGAAAGGCATTTTTATGAGATGAAGTATTTTAGTCATGATTGTCTCTGAACTAAAGGGAAGATACAAAATGTATATCTGCTAAATATTTGGACCTTTTGACTTGAATTTGATCTGTAAGGGGGTCTTCTGGAATTGCAAGCTAACAATTTGGATTCAAAGATAAAATTTTTTACACTACTTTACTTCTTTTATTTATTTTTAATTTTTAATTTTTTTTGGTGGTACTGGGGTTCCTGGAAGCCCTTCTACCTCTGGGCTACACTCCCAGACCTATTTTTACATTTTTATTTGGAAACAGGGTCTCCTAAGACAGCGCGCGCGGCTGGCTTCGAACCTGCGCGATCCTGCCACCACGCCCGGTCAACTTTACTTCTTTTAAACTTGGGTTTCAACTGTACTGACTTCTGAGGGTCACTTAAAATTATCTCAGGGAGCTAGTTAAATAATATTTTTAACAAGCAATACTCCATTTTCACTGCAGTAAAATATCATGGCTGAAATCCTAGAAAGAAAATCTATCAGTAAACAACAAAAAGGACTTTACTGAGAATTCATCCCAGGGATGTTTGAATATTTTCAGTGTTATTATTGTTCTTTTGTCAGAAAAGATTATGTTTTACAAAAAAATGATTGTTTTTGTTCCTCTGTACTCCTGTAAGACCACACTCATGCATCGAGAACTTCCAGAAAATGCATGAGTATAGGAGTAGGATATAGGTACCTTAATTGTTTCATTTATGGTTAAAAAATAATAAGCTAAACTTTCTATCTTTCATTAAACATTATTATAAAAAGTATTTTTCGAGACCATCAGGATATCTCATTTGATTATATGTGTCCACAAATTTTATTTTATTGGACCTTAGAACCAGACATAATAAATGTTTCTTGCTTTTTCTGCCTAGAATTAATTTCCCCTTGTTTGGGTAAAGTTATCTGGGTTTCCCTTTTTATGAAATACTTCTACCTTCTCATTATATGAGATTATAGTGGTTATTTAAATCAGGATATTCTGAGTATTTTTATTAGTGAAAATGTGACTTCATGACTATGTCTAAATCAATGAAAACTTTTAAGTATTTTGCACTACAATTAGAGTATGAGGAGGAAAGTAATTTAGGTAATTTTTGTCCAAGGACGATGTCTTGATAAAAATGGTAAGTGGTTATATTCATCAGAAACATATCTTGGTCCTCCCAAGCTTAGTTATGTATTTATTACACGAATTTTTTGTGTTCCTTTATATTTTTCAAATAAAGGTTGCATGTGATTTTCTAAAATTGCATTATTCATATTTGGTTTGCAAATTTTAAAATAATACATTTTGAGAAATGTGAATTTTCTTTGAACAGATTTTTAGTATCACCCATTCTGGAAAAGCACAGAAATTATTAAAATGAAGTAAAATTATATCTTTACCAAAGATCTTCTACAAACAGCAACATTTTACAACATCATTTTGCAAAAAAATGTGGCAATTAAGATAATTGTAGAAATAGGTTCATATACAAAGAGATGAAAGTATGTTAACATTATTGACACACCCTAATGGAGTCTATTACAAGTTTTTTTTTATTAATATTTTATGAGAATTTTTTCAATAATATAGCACATTTTGGAAGATATGCCTAAATAAAAAGTATAAAATCTACTACACACACACATATATAATATGTGTGTGTGTGTGTGTGTGTGTGTGTGTGTGTGTGTGTGTGTGGTACTGGGGTTGGAACCCAGAGGTTTCTACCTGCGGGCTATACTCCCAGACCTATTTTATATTTTATTTGGAAACAGGGTCTCACTAAGTTACTGAGAGCCTCACTAAGTAGCTGAGGCTGGCTTCGAACCTGTGTTATCCTCTGTCTCAGCCTCAGCATGGGAATTACAAGCGTTGCACCACCACGCCCAGCTCTACTTAAGATTTTAACATGCAATCATAATAAATGACTCAATGATATGCAACTTTATTTTTTTTACCATTATCTCTCTCTTTCATCAGGTAAATTTTAAATAAATTATTCCTTCAGTAAGTGCCTTCTGCTAATAAATACTCTTTTTGTTACAGTAAACCTCAAAAAAAAAAAAACCTCATAACTTCCACATTATGTTCAGAATCAGCCATAAGATCGAGGCACTTGGTACTCCAGATATTTTGGAGTATATTTTCCCATTATTCTTTACAACTGTTGACATATTCTGAATATTCTGGGCATTCATTTATACTAGAAAGTGATTTCAGAACCCTGAAATGCTATTGTACCACTATTAATGTGCTTCTGGATCTAGTAAACATATATTCTTAATACACTTCGAACTTTCAAGGATATACATAACTCTGTTATTTTTTAATGTGCTTTGCTTTAAAATTAAACAGAATCTCTCTGATTTTGAAAATAAAGTAACATCTTACTGATTATAAAGTATTTAGTAAAGAATTATAACTATAATGCATATGCAAATTTTAGAGTGAGAGTTATGTTTAAAAGCATGAACTGTATCAAACTCTATTCCTCATCTTTTTAAAAAAATTAAGTAACAATTAAGTAACTGGATTTTTTAAGTAACTGGATTCATTTAATATGCAATCTTTAGAATTGCCTTTCTCATTAATAAAGCTCCAGTAATCCACTTGGGTTCTGGTGTGCATCAATATTTTCCCTCTCATGCTGAATAGAGTTCCTTTCTACAGATGCATTTTAGATTGCTGAGACATGTGCAGGTTGAAATACATTTGGGTTGCTTCCAAACTTCACTATTTCAAATAAGGTTGCTACAAACATTTGTGTGCAAATTCTTGTGGGAAGTTTGATTTCTCTGGGATAAATGCCTAGGAGTGCAACTGCTGGCTGGCACATTAGTTGCATATTTAATTTTTAAGGAAATTACCAAACTGCTTTCCAGAGTGATTGCAGTGTTTTGCATTACCACCTGCAACGTATGAGTAATTCAGTGTTTCCACTCTTCTGCCAGCATTTGGTGCTGGCTCTATTTTTTTTTAAATTTAGTCATTCTGATAAATGTGTGGTTTACATTTTATTTTAATAATGGTTAAGAATATTGAACTACTTTTCATATGTTTGTCATTTGTATATGTTTTTCATAGAAATATCTGTTCTTATCTTTTGCTAATATTCTAACTTGATTGATTTTTTTTCACCATTGACTTTGTGAGTTATTTATTCTGGAAACTGATCCTTTGTCAGATATATGTGGTTTGCATGTATTTTCCTCTAGATTTATCTTTTCATCCTTTGAACACAGTATTTTTAGAGTAAAAGTTTTAAATGCTTATGAAATTCACTTTATCAAAATTTTCCTCTGTGGATTGTACTTTTAGTGTCAAATCTAAAAAATAGTCTAAATCTAAATCTTGAAAATTGAGTCCTTTATTATTTTCTAAAAGGTTTTATACTTTTACATTTCAATCTGTAATCCATTTTGAGTTAAATTTGTACAAATTGTGAGGTTTAGAGAGTGGTTGTGTTGTTTGAATTTTAGCTTCGAATATTTATTTCTGTACAATATTGTTGTGAGGAATATTTTTTCCAATAAATTGCTTCATCACACCATTTAGGCTTTATAAAAAATCACTTAGGTATCTTTTTATGAATCTGCTACTGGGTTTTCTGTTCTTTCCCATTGATTTATATGTCCTTTCTCTTTGTCAGTACCAACCACACAGACTTGATTATAGTAGATGAATAATAAGTCTTAAAATTGGGTAAAAAGATTACTCCCATCTACTTCTTTTCTTCTTAAAATATACTTAGTGTAATTTTTGGGGAGTGGTACTGGGGATTGAGCCCAGAAGTACTATAACTCTGAGGAACCCCCTTTTAAAAACAGTGTCTCACTAATTTTTGGAGGGCTTCACTAAGTTGCTGAAGCTAGCCTCCAATCTCTGATCCTCCTGTCTCACTGTCTCAGCCTCCCAAGTACTGGAGGTAGAGGTATGCCCCATGTTTTAAGTCAGCATACCTGGCTCGAAGTTAAAATTTAAAATTCTTTATCTTCTTGTATACACTTTTAGGATTATATTGTCTATCATATCAGCCTGGAGAAAATTGCCATCTTTGTGTGTGCATGTTGTGTGCATGTGTGTATAATCCTAGGGATTGGGCATTCCACCTCCAAACTATATCCCCAGCCCTATTTTATTTTTAATTTTGAAACAGGGTATCATTAAGTTATGGAGGGCATTGATAAGATGTTGAATCTAGCATCAAACCTGCAATCCTCCTGTCTCAGTCTCCAAAGTACTGGAATTACAAGTGCACACCACCATGCCCTGCTGAGAGTTGTCACACTTGTAGTCCATTTTTTTTCCTTCAATATAGAATGACTCTTCATTTACTTAGATTTCCTTTGTTTTCTTTAAACAGAATTTATAGTTTTTGAGTGTTTAGTTAGATTTACACCAAAGCCATAATTTTGAGTGATTGTTAGTATTTATTTTAATTTTGGTATCTATGCATTTATTGCTGGCATATGAAACACAACTGAGTTTTTAATGTTTATCTTGTGTGTGTGTAGCCTTGCTGAACTCAATTATGTCATATTTTTCATATAATACTCAGGATTTTTTAACTTAGCAGGTCATTTTCAATTAAGAATACTTATAGATCTCCCTTTCTAATCTGCATACATTTGGGCTTTGTGCTTGTTTTTGTTTGACATATTTTGTTTCTTTGTTTTATGTTGGGCTAGAACTCACTGCACTATTTTGATTGAATGCTATAGGAAGAAACAGCATTGCTTTGCTAGTAATATAAAGGGAAAGGTGATCTTTCACCATAAAATACAGTATCAATTGTAGGGTTTTTAGAAACATTTCTAAAATCATGTGGAAGAAGTTCTCTCTAATCTTTTTCAAAAATATTGTGAATGTATTTAATATATATTTGCTAAACATACATACATTTTATTTAGCATTTATTAATATGATCATCTGAATTTTCTTAATCTATAAAAACTACTGATGCATTGTAATTGCACATGATAGTCATTGTACTACATTCATACATACCTAGCATTATGTGGATTCTTTCCTCATTTCTCCTCTTTTCCTTCCTTCCTCAGCCCTACATCTCTCACCACTCAACTGCTTGCTTTCCTACTTTCTCAAGATCCCTTTTCTTTCTCTATTTTTTTCTCTTTAGCTTTCACATATGAGAGTTTCTATTCTTTTTTCCTTCTATTGATTTTTTTCTTTCTTTCTTCTTTCTTTCTTTCTTTCTTTCTTTCTTTCTTTCTTTCTTTCTTTCTTTCTTGTACTGAGGATGAAACACAGGGACATTCTAACTCCGATCTACACCCCCAGCCCTATTTTTAATCTTTTGAAACAAGGTCTCAATGAGTTGCAAAGAGTCTCACTAAGTAGCTGAGGCTGTCTGCTACTGCAATCCTCTGGTCTCTGCCTCCTGAATGCTGGGATTACAAGTGTGCGCCATCATGCCCAGCTTCTTTTTCTTTTTTAAGTATATCAGTTGTGCTATTATTCTCTTACATGTTTTATGGATGCAACTTTTCTACAAATTACTGTGGAAATTCTATATGAATTTAAAAGTTGTAATTGTTTCAGAATTTTTCTATACTAACTAGCTCAAGTTTGCTAATTTTCTTTATATTAACTTTTTGTATTTACTAGTTTTATCAGTTATTATAGAAATTACTGAAACAAAAGAGTATTAGCCTTTGAATTATGAATTTGAACGTAAAATTCTGTTTATTTGGTTAGGGTTTGCTTATTTATTATTTTCTGTGGTAAATTAAGAAATAATTGTGATACTAAGAATTGAACCTGGGGCCTTCTGTCTCTGAGCTGCATTCTCAAGTCTATTTTATTTTTTATTTTGAAACAGGGTCTCACAAAGTTGCTTAGGGCCTTACTAAGTTGCTGAGGCTGGCTTTGAACTGATGATCTCCTGTCTTAGCCCCTAAGTACTGGAATTATTTCTCTAAATAGTACAAAGGTGTGGATTTGTAGTACACACAGTTTCTGTCATGACTCTCAATATCACCACTGTAGAGCAAAAACAACCATAGAAAATACGTAAAGGAATATTTATAGTTACATTCCAATGAAACTTTATTTTCAAAAAAAGCAATAGATCAATAGACCATATAATCAGTTTTTACTTGATGTATGCAGAAATGATGGACAAAAATATTTTAATAGTCTTCTTTGTATTATTACAGCTTTTAGAAGGGCACGGCAGACCAGTTGAATCTTTAAATTTTCCTTTTCTTTTATGTCTCCCACTTCTTTATATTCAGCCCAAGTATATTGGAGATATATTTAAGATCTGAGAAATTGTAGATGAATAAGGATATTCATTTGTGCACACATTAAGTTCCAGAGCAGAGCATTTTCCCCGTGTAAGAGTTGCACAAAGAACCTGTCCATCCACACATTACGGTGTTACCTGGTTTGCATAACTGTTCTTGTCACAACAGACTCACAGGAGTGGAATCAATAAGCAGGACATCTTAGGAAGAGCCCAGGAAAGGCTTTGGGAAATAGCAAGTTTGTGATGCCATCGCAGGATATGAGGGACACTTGAGATTCCTGCAATGCAAATCACACTCTCTCTCTAAGGAAGCAATGATGGGATGGTGGTGAAGTTAATAAAAGGAAGTCATATCAAAAAGGGACATTCCATTTTGCATTTGGATAATGGGTAGCTTCTCTTAAGAAAAATTATGACAAAAGAATATGATTCTTTCATACCTAGTTTGTAATTTGTCCTTCCAAATTTTTTTATTTTGTGCTAAAACAGTAATACTTTTTCTTCCAGTGCTCCTTTCATTTAAAATATTTACAATTATTTTGTCATAACTGATATCAGATATGTTTTTATGCTTGAGTTTTCCCAATTGCTTAATTCATATGAACTATTAATTTGGTCTGAAATTTCTCATTTCCTAAGAAAAGGTTGGTACAAAGCACTTGGCCATCCTTTTTTAAAATATATTTTTATTGGTACATTGTAGTCAAACATCGCAATGGAATACAATATTTAAGGGGATATACAAGCACACATCACCCAATTAGCCTTTATCCAACCCCCATCACATTCCCTCCCCCTCCCTCAATCCCATGCTTGATTTAGAGATTGACTTTGATATATTTATTTAACTATTACTCATTGTGTTTTCTGTTTCAGAATCCCATCTAGGGGTCTCTGTTACATTCAGTTGTCCTGCTCCTATTCTTGGCTGTACAGTTTCTTCGAATTTTCTTGTTTTTGGTTATCTTAACAATTTGGAAAATTATCGGTCAACTATTTAAATATGATGCATTTGTTGAATTTTCTGGTATTTTTATTATTAATATGGGATCAATGGATACAAGTTGGGGGGAGAAATGCCATAAGAAAAGTGTGATTTTTATAATCATATCTTATTACATTTACATACAACCAATACAGTTTATTACTGTTGGTCTTGAACTTAATCTCTTGCTTACGGTTGTATTTGTCCTATTCTTCCACTCTAAACTTACCTGTTCTTTTCTTCTTGCCATCTTGTATTCTTTGGAGCTGTGCATGCCCACCACCCACAAGTAAAGAATGTTAAGGAATGGGAGTTATGTGCCCCCTTAGGCCAAGTGTCTACATATATTACTTGGAAATCTTCAACCAACTAAATTGGTCTATTTTTTCAAATGCATTTAGTTCATCTTCTTTTAAGATAATATGAGCAGATCAATAAATATTTATTTTATCATTTTTATTATAAAATAATACTATTTAACCAGGTGAGGTGGCACATGCCCATCATCCCAGTATTTGGAAGACTGAGACATGAGGGTTGCAGTTTTGAAGCCAGCCTAGGCAATTTTGTGAGGACATGTCTCAAAATAAAAAGTAAAAGAGCTAGCATGGTGGTGTACTCCTATAATCCCAGTACTTGGGAAGCTGAGACAGAAGGATCACAGGTTTGAGATCAGCCTCAAAACTAAGCAAAATACTCAACAATTTAGAGAATCCTTGTTTCATAATAAAATTAAAAATTAATTAATTGGTATAGCTCAGAGGTTAGAAGGCCCCTGTATTTAATCTCCAGTACAAAAAACAAAAGTAAAACGGGGGTAGGTGTATACCTCAGTGGCAGAACCCCAGGTTAAATCCCAAGTACCACCAAGATAAATGAATATAATATAATTCTACTATATTTGCTTGCTTGAATTATTTCTACATTGGCAATATAACCATATTCTACCAATACATTGTGTGTGTGTGTGTGTGTGTGTGTAAACCAATTTCTTATTTTCTAGTAATGTAATCATGTAATCTCCTCTGGGCTCATCTTGTGTATCTTCTGCCTGAGTCCTAGAATCAGTCATTTCTCCATACAGCTCTCATCCTTTTGCTTTGTGAATAATAATGACACCAGTATCCATGAGCTAAGACTTGTGTTTCTACTAATCAATTTACACAGGAACAAACTTGGAGACGATTCTCAGGTGAATTGTTTTAATTTATTTAAAGTTCTGTAAAGTAATTATTTAAGGTTATTTTGGGAAAGAATATTTAATTTTTATTATTCATTTACTTACATATTTATTTATTTATTTATTTACTTAAATATACTTTTATTAGTGTGATGGAATTACACATCAGGTTTAGAGTAATAGAAACATCTGTGCAACACAGCACTTGGTTTGTTTCCTTCTGGAGCCCACCCACACTACTGTGGTCTTTAATTATCTGTGGTAAAATTTTGCTAGAGTTTCAAATGCTTATGTTCACAACATATCATATACATACAAGGAGCTGGACAGTAAATAGGTCTACTGAGTTACCGAGAAATCCATACAGTAATGATAACAAATGATAGTTATGTAATAATCAAGAATCTTGGCACTGCACCTCAACTTGCCATTGAGGGCCCTAGATCTTCACTTAGGTTTTAATCAAGAGGGTATGCCAAGGACAATAAATAAATAAATAAATAAATAAATAAATAAATAAATAAATAAAAAGCTTAAACAGCAAGTAAGAAAAAGTATTGGAGTGCTTATCATAGTTAAATGTGACTGAATGGTATTGTACTGTCCAGGTCCTGGAGTCTGAGGTGGGGCATGTCAAGAGGTCCTATTTGTGTTCTGTCTTGGAAGTAACCTGGGCTTAGTATGAATCTGTTTGAAGCACCAATAATTGTGTGTGGGGGCAGGGATGAAAGTGAACATCCTTAAGGAAAAGCCTTTCATTTAAAAGTGCTGCCGCCGTGTGGTGGCGCACACTTGTAATCCCCGCGCTTGGGAGGCAGAGACAGGAGGATTGCGCAGGTTTGAAGCCAGCCACGCGTGCTGGCTTAGGAAACCCTGTTTCCGAGATAAAAATGTAAAAATAGGTCTGGGAGTGTAGCCCGGAGGTAGAAGGGCTTCCAGGAACCCCAGTACCATAAATAAATAAATAAATAAATAAATAAATAATAAATAAATAAATAAATAAATAAATGTGCTGCAACCAACAAGTTCACATTTGAAAATAGCACTTTCTAGAAAGAAGGGCAGCTTTTATGCCCCTGTAACTGAAGGGTGGGTTTTGCAAAAGAAGCCAGATGAAGTTCAGGCAGTTTGGGGAAAATTTTTAGTTAAAACTGTTTCTTGAAAGCAGAAAAGATTCCTTTACATTTTAGTATCTGATGATTGAGAAATTTTGACTTAACGCAAATGTTATAAAGAAAGTGTTGTGTTTAAATATTCTGCAAAAAGGTAAGAAGAATTATGTTGGAAACTAAGAACAGAAGAGAACCATAGTGGGCATTTTTTAGTCATATAGAGTTTCTGAGATATAATTATATTACTCATAAGAGCTCTTCAACTTAGAATGAATACGGAAATTTTAGTCTCCCACACTTATGGACTTTTATTAAATTAAACGTTTCAAGTAAATCAAAGATAGTATAGAAAGGGTCTAAGAGGAATTATATTATTTGCACGGTACATTGTCCAGATGCCTCCTTATTAAGTTTAGGTCCTGAATAAAATTTCTGACAGACACTAAGGATTTTAAATATATAGATTCATAATTTACTATTGATGTACTTTTCCTCATTATTAAAATTTTACAGAATATAAAACTAAAATAAAAATCTTCTATATGTTCCCATCCCTACCCTTATTTCTACCATCACACAATTCACTAGGACTGGATATTATTGAATTTTTTATATTTAACTGTATTATGCACAAACATACTATGACTGTAGTAGTAATGCTAATAATACCGTCTATCACTTCTAGAATAGACCCAGGAATGGAATAAGTGTTTTCCATATTTATCCACTTATATTTTTACAAAACACTTTAGTCCATGTTATGGCTATTTTCATTATAACATACAAGTGAATAGTCTTAGTCAAAAAGAGCTAGGAACTTTTTGAACTTAGGAAACTAAATGACAAAACTTATATTCCAATCAAGTATTTTGGAGAGTTCATAATCTTAACAAATTTTTGTCATTTAAATTTTTAAATTTTCTCTCAACTTGCTTTCAGAGTCAAATAATACATTCTACATCTCTTTCTGTGTAGGAATGTGTAGCTTTTCCTAAATTTTCTTAACAGTTGCATTGAACTCAGTGTGACTGCATCACATGAAGAATATGAAGTGACTTTTTAAACCACTATTTTACTGATACACATGCATGCTATTAATGTTTTTCAATAAAAAACATTTGTAAATTCAATTTTATACTTCTCTATTTTCATAAGTCTAGTATAAACGTATCAAAACAGAATGAGTGAGTCAACAATTTCAGCATGTATAAAATGTTACCAATTTGTACACAGATATTTGGAAGGTGTGATGGTTTCTTCTACAAAATACCAAATGAGTCATAATTACTGACAATCTATAACTAAATATATTTTATTGTTGTTTTAATTTGTTTAATTATAAGAGGTTTTGAGTATAGTTGTATTTTTGTAAGCCATTCATATTCTTTGTCAATTAACTACTTTTTATGTTCATTGTATATCTGTCCATTAGATTCTTTATCCTTTTCCCACTTTTGTTAAGGGCTTTTCTTTTGCTGAGGGTATTGAGACTTATCTTTCAGAGATGTAATGACATGTAACTTTATTTTGTCCATTACATTTTTAAATTTTTTCATTAGAAGACTGCATATTTTTATTTGATTTTTTATGGTACTGGGGATGGAAGCCAGGGACATTCTACATCCGAGCTACACCCTCATTCCTATTTTTTATTCTTTATTTTTTGAAACAGGGTCTTGCTGAGTTGCAAAGGGCCTCACTAAGTAGTAGCTGAAACTGTCCGCGATCTTCCTGTCTCAGCCTCCCAAATGCTGGAATTACAAGCCTCCACCACCACACCTGGCTTAATTTTCTTAACTTTTCAAATTTGTCAAATATTTTCAGATTTTGTTTCTGTGATTCTTTTGTATGCTTAAGCCTTCCCCAATCCATTTCTTGAACATAGACAATTCTTGCCCAATTTTATTTTGGTATGCCTATCTTTATTTTTATAAATTTCATTTATTTTAAATTGTTTGTGTGGGAAGGGGTGGTATTGAGTTTTGAACCCAAGCATTCTGTCTCTGAGTTATACTTCCAGTCCTTTTTGTTTTTTCTTCTGAAACAGGATCTAAATAAGTTACTGAATGTTAGCCTTAAACCTCAGCCTCCTAAGTATTGGGACTAAAGTCATGTGTCACTGAACCTGGCTTTGTTTTGTTTTGGTATCTTTTTTCAGCAAGTTGACTCCCAAAATATATTGAGTAGTCTTTCTTTTCTTCACTAATTTGAAAAGCTCCTGCATAATACGTTAAAGGATCCATAAAGAAAACTGAAAATTAAAAATAGTAAACTAACATGGGAGAAATGTTATGGTTTTCAATGAAAATCTTTCTTTGTCATAGAATTTCATGCATCTACATTTACAAAGTCAAAGGACTATTTTATTTTTATAAAAGTAGAGCTCCATGTGTAAATTTTGCTAAACAGCCAAGAATGTAAAACTTTGGAAATAGTGAAAACCAGGCCATGTAAAAAGGATTAGAAACACATGAGGGGGAAAAAAAACATAAGCATAACTCTCAATTTTGGGGCTTTCAGAGTTATATATTGTACAGTGTTTCTATGTATACAGTGAGATATTGTTTTTCTTTCCTAAATCATTTTGCACCTCTTGGTATAAAATAATTCTGAAAAGTTTCTTGATGCATTGAAGTTTCACCAGAGCTCATCCCATTATAATTTGTTAAGCTAAGCTGTATAGGAGCACACTAAATCCATGACCAATGTTGCCATCAGACCTAGATATCAAAGCTAAAATATAAAATTATTATTATATGTTTTAAATTTTTATAAATACAAAGATATAAATTTTATTATATTAATAAAATATAAAATATTTTTATTCTCAACATGAGACTACTCATATTTAATACAAACAAATATTACTGGACAACAATAACACCTTTAGGTGTGAGAGTTGATTGTCTTACAGGTGGTCAATAATTCAGTGAGGTTTTGCAATCTTATCAAGAATTTTTCTATTGGAACTTAAAAATTAGTACAACACATTCTTCATTCAATGTAACATGGTAGAAAATCCTAGGAGAGAATTTGTTAATCTTTCTGATTTTAGAGGGCAAGTTAAAGGATGAGTCAGAACAGTGTGTTTTACTTACGGCTTCTTGGCCCTAATCTCAGTAGGCTGTACATAGTCCTGGTATTGTTGCACTTCTATGTGATTAATAAACTTGAGATTCAAAAGCTTATATGATTTTCTTATGGCTCTGTAGAAGCTAAGCCATGATTCCAGAGTGCATATCATGCATCCATCCATTAGGCTCTGTGTTTACAGGCACACTCGCCAAGCTTATTTGTTTATTTTTAGATATAGTACCCCTTTGAGTATGAATGTGTATAAACATGAATCAGGAAAAAAGAGAATGACAGAATTCTGGAGGGCAATATTTAATTTTGCTTTAAGAATGATTTCTCACCATTTCTCATGTGTTGGAAATGAAGCTTGTAATTTCCCAAAGGTGTGCAGTGTGAAATAGATAATATTGGGAAATTCATCAGTGAGTTTTTCTCCTATGATGGAAATTATGGACATGAAATGAAAAATTGTCTTGGCTTGTTGTGGCAGCACTTAGGAATGTGTGGAAAGAGGTCCAAAGTGAATATAAACAAATACAACATTAAAAATTCAGTACGTTCATTTCTCTTTTAGCTTTCAGTCTGACAGAAACAGGGAAACACATATATAATAATTGAATCAGAGGGGCAGTGGTTCTGATTAGCCCCTCAGGTCCCAGCATTGTGGGATTACATTTATTTCACAAGTGTAAAAAAAGGTGGGGCACGGAAGGTAAGAATAAAAAAATAAAAGCAAATAGTCGTGACTTTTGGATCAGTGAAATCTTATCAGATATGCTCTCAGTGAATGTCTTTATTTATTTAGATAGATGCTTCTGTCTGCATAGGAGCACATATATTATTTACCACTGTGTTTTCACTGTGCCTAATAACTGCAGTAGAAAGTAGTATAAAAATATAAATTAGAAAAAAATATTAAAAATAGGAAGTATAGACTAATTCACTGTGAATTAGGTGATCAGTTTCTGCGTTATTTTGCTTACCTTGTAGCTACTAAGTCTCCTATATCTTTGTTCTTAACTTCTTCAGCAAGGATAATTTATCATTTCCTTATCTTTTACCATCTTTTTTTCTTTCTTTATAGAGAACTTGGAATTTATTGATTCAAATCTGAAATTGTTCCCAAGTGATAATATAATAATTGAGCATATGTAAAATACATATGCCATTTTTTATAAGTTCCACTTTTCTTTTCTTTCCATGAACCCATGTGTTGCTATTTTGAAGTAACAAGGAAAGTTACATAGCAACCTCAAAAGAAGAAAAGACTCTTCAGTGTACTCTATCATGTAATTCATTCTTTTCTGCCTGCAAATTACGGCTCAGGCATTAGCTGAGTCATTTCACATATTAAGATTAAACATATTCAGTGATGTGGGAATTCAGAGCAGAGGGAGGCAGAGCACAGGCTGGAAGTTTGATGAACCATACCACAGCAGGGAAAATCATGGTGAAAGATCACTCAAAGGAACACCTGTTCTGCAGATGACTAAGAATCTAGAGTGCTAGCAAAAGTAGGCCAAACACTTTAAAATTACGGAATGCTATTTTCAAACAATGCTTTGAAGACTGGAATATGGCCAAGGGTCAAAAATAGAACTACAGGCCAATTTCACCAATTTGGGCATTTGAATAATTATACAAGTTCTATCAATAGTGAAGGGCACTGGTAACCACTAGAACTTTATGAAGCAGAAAACTTTCATTCAATATAGGCAAATGTCTTTAAATCAGAAATAAGATTAGACATTCATCTTTATTTTAGTATGTCTTTGAATTCTCCCCATTATGACATAATTATTCATGACCTTTGAATTTATGTAATAGGCCACATAACTGTTCACAGTATACGAAGTAAGTTCAAGATAATATAATAATTAGTATGTTAGCAAATGAACAGCATTTTTCTCTTAGAATTGAAAAGAATTTCACTAACCTTATGACTTTGAACTATTGATAGTCAAAGTCATAAAAATTATTTTAAAGCAAGGTGCTAAAAGAAATGTAAAATTTGTAGGTCTGGTGACCCTGTCTTTTTGACTGAATCTATAATTGGCTTAAATTTTGGCAGAGAGATTACTTGAACTACTCTCATATAGCTGCTGCTATTGATATTACTGCTTATTTTATTACATACTGCCGCACATTAGCAAAAGCCAAGAGACAAGGCACTATCTTTAATAAGTTGGGCAAGTCACATGCATCTCCTAGTGAGAGGTTAATGTGGACTCTTTTCTACATTGAAATCCCAAATTCACTCAAAAATTAGTATGAGTTCCTATCTAAATTGCTGTGTCCATTATTCTAACATTAGTCAACAATGTCCTCTAAGACAATGTCAGAGATGTCAGAATCATTTAGTTGTTAAACCACCAAAACCACAACTGAAAACTATCAAAGCTTCAATTGATATAAATATAGAAATTAAAGAGATAGAAATCAGATGAGTTTTTGTTTTTGTGTTTTTTTATAATTTTATTGGTGTATTGTAGTCAAACATCACAATGGAATACAAGACTTGTGAGGATATCCAAGCACACATCATCCAATTAGCCTTTATCCAATCCCCATCTCATTTCTTCCCTCTCCCTCAATCCCATGCTTGCTTTAGTGATTGACTTTGATATATTTGTTTACGTACATCATCTTCCCCCATCCCATCCCCTCTGATTGGGCACATTAATTGTTCTTCCATACGGCCCTTTCTTCAACTAGATTTCCTCCAATTACCCATTTCTTCCTAGTTTTTGCATATTAGGGAAAGTGTCTTTTTATTTTATGTGATATTTCTCTGTGTATGCCACATGCAAGTTCTGATCCCACTCTTGAAGGCCCTGGCACTGGTCTGGCTAATTGGCAGACTCTGATCCCGGCCTTACTGCCTCCAGCACTGGCTTTGTCTTAAGGCGAGGTCCTATCCCAGCCTCGCTGGCTCCAGCTACAGCCTCACAGCATGGCAGGCACCGATCCAGGCCTTGCTGACCCCAGCACTGGCCTCGCCACATGGCAGGCTCTGATCTAGCCTCATTGGTTCTGGCACTGGCCTCACCCCTGTGTAGACTCCGGTCCCAGCCTCGGAGGCCTCAGCACTGGCCTTGCCTCATGGCAGGCCCTGATCACAGCCTCACTGGCCCCAACACTGGTCTCCCCCATTGGCAGGCTCCGATCCTGGACTCGCTGGCCCCAGCACTGGTTTCACCTCTCTGCAGGCTCTGTTCCTGGCCTCGGAGGCCCCAGCACCAACTCTGACTCATGGCTGGCTCCGACCCCTCCCTCACTGGCCCCGGCACTGGCCTCACTCATCGGTAGGCTCTGATCCCGGCCTCAGAGGCCCCAGCACCGGCCTTGCCTCATGGCAGGCTCCAATCCTGGCCTCGCTGGCAAAAATTGGACAAAATTTTCCTAAATTTTTTTTACTTTAAAAATAAATAACTAACTTTATAAAGTTTATTGTTACAACTAAAGAGAGAATGCATATCTGTGTTCACAGCAGTAAAATTCACAATTGCCTAACTATGGAACCAACCAAGATGCTCTTCAACAGATGTATAGATTACAAAACTATAGCATATGTACACAATGGAATTGTATTCAGCCATAAAGAAGAACAAAATTCCATCATTTACAGGGAAATGGACTGAACTGGAGAATATTAGGCTGAGATTAGTCAGTCACAAAAAGAAACTGGATGCTTTCCTTAATATGTGGAAGCTGGGGAGAAAAAGGGTCATAGAAAGAACTCTAGAGGAGGGAGGAAAACTAGGAAGGAAGAGAAAATCTCTTATATACATGATGTACATTCACAAATATATCACAGTTAATCACTAAGCCCAACATGAGATGGAGGGAGAGAGGAAAGACTGTGGGGGGGATTGGAAAAGGGCTAAATTAGTGATGTGTGTGTGTGTGTGTGTGTGTGTGTGTGTGTGTGTGTATCTACCATCTTGTACTACGTTAAGATGTATGACTATAATGTAATGACTAACATATAAAAAGAGATCTCTTCATTTACAGTTAATCAAATACAAAATAGAAAATAACTCAAAGTTTTACCTATTATGTTAGAGAATGTTTAATGTATTTTATTTGATAATGAGATTTAACAAGAGTATAGAGAAATGGAAAATCTTAAAAGCTATTGCAAGTGTTAATAAGGTGGCGCTATTAATATTTTAACTATATACAGTCTTAATGGTTTTTATTTTTGCTTTTTTTCTTATTGACCAGGAGTAACTAACTTGTCTGTAAGATAAAATTTTACCATTTTTAGGTTTCTTGAGTGTGGATATTTTTTCAAATTTATCATTTTTTACTGTATTTTAGTACTGATTTTGTAGGTAATGTTTGAAATTGTATCACTTTTGTCAGCAAATTAATTTGTTTTATTTATGGCTCCTTAGTTTGTTTTTCTTTTTTGGCTTTAAAAGCATTTTCTTAAGCTAGGCATGGTGGCACATGCTTGTAATCCCAGTACTTGAGAGGCTAAGACAGAAGAATCTTGATTCATGGACAGCCTCAGCTACTTAGTAAGGCCTTCTGCAACTTAGTGAGACACTGTTTCACAATAAAAGAATAAAAAAATAGGGCTAGGAATGTAGCTAAGGAGGTAGATTGCCCCTGAGTTCCATTTCTGGTACTACAAAAGAAAAAGTTGTTTTTACATACAAAAAGAGAAAGGCTCAATCTGTTTTCTCTTTGTTGATGATTGTGCTAATTTGTTTCAAATTTTTATTAATAATTATTAATCATTAAGTACAGTAGAATTATAAATAATCCTATATAGTTTTATGATATTATGTTTCTGTTTTTGCTTTCTCAAATATTTTATTAATTTTTAAAGATAAAATTATCATATTTCATTTATGTTACCTAAACACTCCATTATACATAGTTAAGAAAATAAAGTTACTGATTTATTACAATTTGATCTGTTTAAGAACAAAATTGGTTGCATGTGATACTGACATCAGATCTGTAAAGATTTTATAAGAATATTTAAGAGACCAAAAATAGTTTTATAAGTTGTTTTAAATATGAAGTTCTTAGAAACCAAAACAATTTGTCTATTACATTCTTTTTTCTGAACTTTTTTTTATCAGTTGAGTCTATAATGTATATTTTTATTATTTTGTTACATTAATATTTACTTGATTAATTTTGTAGTATTTTATAGTTATAATTACTTTCATTATATAATTGCCATTTAAACTTTGATCATTTTATTATATTAACTCAATTTTTTCTACAAAGACATAGATATGTTGAAAGAATAAATATTTAAAGTGCAACAATATATACATAAACAAAACAAAAATAAATTCTTCACATATCATAGGTTAAAAATGAGACACATCATTTTAGGCCTACAGCAAAATGATATGTCTCTTCATGACAAGAATTTTATACCTAATTTAAAGAAGGGCAAGAAAGCCCACCGATTGATAATAGTAAACTTCATAAAGAGACATTTTGATAAGTCACTTTATCCTTCATTCATTGAGAAGAGCAGATAATGGTTTGTTTGCAATGTCAGAAAAAGACAAGGAGATACAGAAATGAAGAATAATACCTAAAGATTATATTATTCACTTATAATTCACTTATAATTCACAATTATGCCACTTATATGTTGCCTACATATTGTGGTTTAGTGCTTTTGAAAAATTTCAAAGTATATTTTAAATTGTGTTTACCTTAAATGCAAACCTACTGAGACAATCCTAAATTAATGTCAACGTATTTTGAGTAAACACACACATCCAAACATAAGACTCCCACACATTCTTGTAAGCTTTTGAATTTAAGTTGGACTTGAGAAAAATCTTCTAGAATTTAAATCTAGAGCATAATTTCAGGAAGTTTAAGGAAAAAATTTACATTCAAATAGAATATAATATCTAATTGTAAATTTTAAATATCAGCAAAAATTTTCCAATCATATGTGGACCATTTTTTCTAGTTTGAGGGGGAGGAAATAGTTGACTTTATGGTAGTTATATTTTTTAAAATTATAATATATAAAAGTGTTTTTGCAAAACACTTTTAATTTTTAATTTTTTAATTTTTTAATTTTGTATCTATGTAGATCACCAGTTTGGAACATCATAACCTATAGCACCACCCAAGGATATTATGTTAAAATATTTGAAATAAATACTTTTTGTAGAATTACTCAGAAGCTTTAATAATATAATAACCACTATGAATTTTCAAATGGGAATACATATATATATATATATATATATATATATATATATATATACATATATATATATATTTACATTCTAAGCATATTGACAACCTAATTATATTTTTCAATAATAATCATGCAGAAATAATGTTTTATAGACACTGAAATATTTTATTGAAAGTTTTCTGGCTATTTAATTATAGGAACATCAGGAAGTATTTTAATAAAAATGATTGTATTCCAATATATTTGAGATTTTCAAGTGTGAAATAATACAACTAGGAGCATATGAAGAGTTCCTAGCATACAGGGAGACTCAATAGAGGTAGATTTAATTTTCTGATTTTCTATGATGATGACAATTGCTATGTGTATGATTTCTTAGTTCATAAAGTTGTTTTTTTTTTTTTTTTTTTTTAGGGTCTGAGATGGAACCCAGGGGCATTTGACCTCTGAGCTACATCCCCTGCCCTATTTTCTATTCTTTATTTTGAAACCGGGTCTCACTGAGTTGCAAAGGGCCTCGCTAAGTACCTGAGGCTGTCTGTGAACTGCAATCCTCCAGTCTCAGTCTCTTGAATGCTGGGATTACAAGCCTGCGCCACCACACCCTGCTCATAAAGTATTTTTAAAATCATAACACACTTTGAAAATAAGTTAGAAGCTCAGAAAAAACTCTGTCTCAGTTCTAGTGTTATCAGATCTTTCTCAGGAAGCAGAAACAAACATTTTATGACTATCAATTTTGTAGCTCAGTATGTTATAAAATATATTGATCTCTGACAACAAACCATGTATTTAATTTTTGTAACCAAAATATTTGGTGGCAATTTTTAATTGTTTCCATTCAGTGGTCATTTGAAAAGTAGTTAGCTGGTAATAATAATATTCAGAAAAATAAATGTAATATTCAGGAAAATAAACCCACATTTTAAATGAATGCCTATCTCATAGGTCAGGGTTTCTCAAACTTGAATGTGTATTATGATTTCCCGAGGTCTTTAAAATTCGTTTCCCAGGCATCCTTTCTACAGAGAATGTGATTCAGCTGTCCTGAAATAGATCCCTAAAACTACTTCTACAAAATGCCTCTCATTGCCTGGCATGATGGTTCATGCTTGTAATCCCAGCATTCGGGAGGTGGAGGCTGGAGAATCATGGTTTACAGATGTCCTCAGCTACTTAGGGAGGCCCTTTGCAACCAAAAATAAATCTAATAGAGCTAGGGGTGTAGCTCAGAAGTATGTACCGAAAAAGAAAAAAAAAATACCTCACATCATTCTAAAACTTTTTATATATATTTATCCATTGACAGACATGATACTGATTATCAGGTGAGATTATGTCATCCATTTGGTTTATTACTTTTTTCAGAGAAATGTATATATTATAATTTTACTCGTTTTCTACTAAAATATTTATTATATATAATTATAATATAATATTACATATAATATTGTATTACATATAATACAAAATTATATACAATATTATTTGTTATATATAATTATATATTATAATAATATATTTCTTAAATTATGATTTTTACTTGGTATTATGAATGTATCACAAAGCAGATTCATCAAAAAGAAATTGTAACATATAGTATTCATGTATAGAAAACATCTTAATTCTATTTTACTCAAAGTAGAGAATTGAAAGTAATACAAATCATCTTATTTACTAATGACTAGCACACTTCACGGGAGAAAAGGTATAATCTTTACTTCATTCACTAATGGCTGATTTCTCAAAAAATAAGATTTACAAGAGAAAAATATAATAATTTTATTTAGTAAAAGTTTTACACAGTATGGGAGACTTCAGTAATGAAGGCTAAGCCAGGTAGATTGCAGTTTAGAGAAGAGCTCAGCAACTTAGTGAGAATCTCAGTAAACTTAACAATTCCCTTGTTTCAAATTCAAAAACAAAAATAAAAAATAGGGTTGGGGGTATAACTTAGAGTGGCCAAATAACAAACACACACACACACACACACACACACACACACACACACACACACACACGACATAAAGACCCAGAAAACTGCATTAGTATGCAAGATCTCATGAAAGTAGTGTATAACAATAGAGAAACATGATTGGACAAAAAGGGGTTGATCATTCATAACTATAGGGGTAGGGGTGCTCAGTGAGGCTGTTTGTTTTGGATTCTTCTCTGTTTTTTTGTAGGACATTCCTTACTCCCAGGTTTGAATAAGACACTTGTCCCATGGAGTCTTCAGGGGAGAAGGAAGAAACTAAGTGCCTTGCTGTGGGGCAAGAACATTTTTTTTTTTCTTTTCTATGACTTTTTTCAGGAGACAGAAGAAAAGAGAATGGTTTTTCTAACTCCTTTCAATTTAAAATAATTAGATGCTACAATAACTAACTATCTCTGATGCTAACTCAGAGATATTTTACCTCTGAGCAACTCCCCCAACACTATTGTTGATTTTTTTATTTTGAAAAAGGGTCTCACTAAGTTGCGGAGGGCCTTGCTAAGTAGCTGAGGCTGGCCGCGAAACGTGATCCTCTGGTCTCAGCCTCCTGAATGCTGGGATTACAAGCGTGTGCCACCATGCCTGACTTGTTCTTTATTTTATAGTTCTTTTCTGTCTTTAAGAAATTTTTTTTTCTTTAGTGGCATTAGGGGGGGTCTGCCTTAAAGGGATTAAAGTGCCCTTTTCCCTAACTAAGGAACAAAAGCAGACCTTGTTTTGTACCAGGTTTATGTTACTTGCCTTTGACTAAGGCAGTGTAGGTTTGATCTTTGTGTTTTTAACTATAAATAGGTATTTAAAAAGAGAGCTATTAACTTGCAAGAAATAGAAAATTCCAGGGATAATAGAGTCACAACCATCATAATCTCACAGTTGCCAGTTGTATAAACTAAATTCACAAATCTTGACATTTTATGTATTCATCCTTACTTCACAAGACAGAAACAAAGGGAAAGAAGAAATTATTTTAATATTAGCAATATACTTTACATGATGGCTCAATAATATGCTTAAATTTTTTGTGGAGATTTTTCTTTCACCTTCATCAGTGTACTTTGTAGCAAACTTTCATGCAATTATCAATTATAATTTTGGATTAAAATTAATCCTCTTAAACATACATAAATGTATACACACACACACACACACACACACACACACACATATATATATATATATATATATATATATATATGCATATAATTGTGAACTCCCAGAGTTTTTCCATATGAGATTGTTTGTTCATCCATTAACACTCATCATAAGTTTCCTTATTTATTTAGGGTAAGAAAATATTTAAGAACAGTAGCAGCATTAAGAAATATGACTTGATCAGAATCATTCAATTCTTTTTCAGGAATGCATTTTTAATACCTAAACAAACCAAACAAGTTGTCTAAAATGTATTTCAAAACTATGTTTTCAAATTTACTATCCAATAACATACAATTTCTATAGCAACTGCGTGAGAAAACACAACACTTGTGCTACAACACCTTAAAAAGAATTATTCCATAGGAACTCAAATACACTTTTAAAATTAGAGATAATAACCTTTCAGTGAGTAGTATACCATCTTATACACAGAATAGAACTTCAGACAGTTTTCCCTGAAAAATGATTTTTAATATAATATGTACACACACACACACACACACACACACACACACACACACACACATGCCAGTTCATTTTCAAAGAAGTTAGCTAGATACAGAATTTGTACATTGTGACACAGTGTATTCATCATTAAATAAGTGACTGCTCTTCTTGGTTTAAAGTTTCCCCTCACTGTTATGCTACTTTATTTTGTTGGTGCTGGGAATTGAACCCTTAGGCATTCTACCTCTGAGCTACACCACAGCCCTATAATTATTATTTAGAAAAAGGGTCTTGCTAAGTTCCTGAGAGCTTCACTAAGTTGCTGAGGCTGGCTTCCAAACTGCAGTTCTCTGTCTCGGCCTCCAGAGTACTGGAATAAAGGTGTGGGACTCCATGCCTGGCCACACTGTTATTTTAATAATCAATTTACTTATAAGCATTTGCTACTTGCAGAAGAACCTATGGATGTATACAGCAAGCTGATAAAGCAAATTGCCCATCATGTAATTATATTTAATATAATAAGAGAAACAGGGACAAGGAAGTTATGGAAAAAAGGGAAGCAGATAAATTTATGGAAAAAGGGAAATAAATTATTTATATATTATCTACTTAATAAAGGAATTAAAAATTTTAACTAACTTAAATATGACCAAATTTTTATAAGTTTAAAAACTAAAGTTTATATTTCAGAGTAGTTTTAGGTTTATAGGAAAATTGAGAAAGCAATATAAAGTTCTAAAGACTCCACATACATTTCCCCAATACTAATATTTATGTTACTGTTGCACATTTGTTACAATATAATGAGCCAATTATTTACTATGATTATTTTCATTATTACTATTATTATTAGTGGTGGTACTGGGGATTGAAGCCAGGGGCAGTCTACCTCTGAGCTATACCTCCAGCTCTCTTGTGTTTTTTGTTTTGAAACAGGGTCTCATTAAATTGCTAAGACTAACTTTGAATCTGTGGATCCTCCTATCTCAGCTTCCCAAGTATTTGGATTACAGGCATACTCCCAGAATGAATGTTATTATTAACTAAAGTTTATATTCCATACATATTTACATAGTTTTTACCCAATATTTGTCATCTGTTCTAGAATCACATCAAAGGTGCCATAATACATTCGGTTGCCATTCCTTATTGTGACATTTTTGGGAAGTTTCTTGTTTTTTTATTTTTGCTGATGGTTTTGAGGACCATTGCTTAGGTATTTGGAGAATACTTTTGTTGAGATTTGCTTGATATTTGATTCTATGATTTAAGACTTTTTGAGAGATAAAACACAAAGGTAAATAACAATTTAAATCATACCATATTAAGACTATACAATACACTGTCAACGTTACTTATTGTGATTAATGTTGACCTGATCACCTGGCTGACTCAGTGTTTGTTAGATTTTACAACTACAAAGTTACTCGTTATTTCCTCTCCTATCCATCATATTGTAGTTCTCTCTGGGAGAAAATAATTATGTGCAGCTCACATTCAAGGAATGGAAAGTTAATGTGGCTTTCCTAAAAGCGGAATATCCACACATTTTTTCCCTTGGAATTCTTCTGCCATAAGAGAAAATTTGTCTTCCTACCCCTTGTTTATTTATGTAACAATTATTTTATATCTATATGCACTCACAAATATTTAGTATATATATTATTTATTATATAAAATAAATTATTTATTTAATTATATAAATTGAGTTATGAGCCATACTGCATTTTTATTGTCTTGCTTTCAAGTGATTCTAGTTTTGGCCATTAGGAGCCTATTTATTTATTGAGCTGGAATTATAATATATTCTAGGCTTATTTTTCCTATTTTCCTGCTCCAGTTCTATAATTAGGTATTTTTCCTAGAACCTCTGGTTCTTTCAATTGGCGAATGGTATTAAAAGCCATTCAAATGTTAGATATGCTCATTGCTTCTGAGAGGTTGTTCCTTCTAGGTCTTTTAAGCTGACAGACCAAGGACATGTGTATATGTATACTTAAATATGCATAGGAACAGCTGTAAGTATTTCTATACATAATCATCTTTATATTCAGCTAATCATGCATTCACACTGTTCTCTCCAATTCAAATTTGTAATTACATAGATTATTCTGGCCTTCTTTTACTTCTCTGCACATTAATGGGAATCTTGTCTCTTATCATTCGCCACAGACTTAATTTTCAATTTCAGCATACGTGCATTATATAGTATTACAATTGTTATCGTGTACAGCCTTGGAAAGAGTCTTTTTTTCGCATTAGAGTACTACACTGCTTACATGCAGTTCCTTTCTAAAGTCAATGAGATCATCACCTTTTTTTCTGTTTCTTCAGTGAGGTCATTTCCTACATCTATTTATTTATTTATTTATTTATTTATTTATTTATTTATTTGCAGGTCTGGGGATGGAACCCAGGGGCATTCAATCCCCAAGCTACAGCCCCTGCCCTATTTTATATTCTTTATTCTGAAACCCGGTCTCATTGAGTTGCAGAGGACCTCACTAAGTAGCTGAGGCTGTCCGCGAACCGTGATCCTCAGGTCTCAGCCTGTGGAATGCTGGGATTATAAGCGTGTGCCACCATGCCCCGCTTATTTCCTACATCTTAACAAATTTTTTTTTTGGTCACATTATCAATCTCATTTTGGGATTACTTGACCTCCTAGGTGTATTTTTTTTTAAGTTTTGCATTTTTAAAAAGTTTACAGTGCTCTAAACTGTAATTTCGACAATGGGTTTATCCTACAATATCAAGCAAAACAGTTTCATTGTTCTAAGAAAGCCTTTGAGATTCACCAGTTCAGTCTGTCCCCTTTTTACTGGGTTCCAAACAGGGATGAGTTTTTATACTTTATGTATCTTTTTTTAAATGTCATATGAGCTGGAAGCCTCCAATATATTGCCTTTTAGACAAGTTTCTTCCAAGGAACAATATGTCCTTAAGGTTCATTCTCATTTTTTCTTGGTTTAATAGCTCATTTAATTTTACTGATAAATATTATGTTGTGTAGATGTATCACATTTTTATTTTTTACCTACAGAAAGATATTTTGGTTGCTTCTAGGTTTTAGTTATTATAGATAAATCTGCTATGATAATTTATAAATATATTTTAAAATTGATAAATGTTTGCAATCAGTTGGATAAATACTGAGGGTTATCATAGCTGGGTTGTATGGTAAGATTATATTAAACTTTGCTAGAAATCACGAGGCTGTCTTTCAAAGTATCTGTACTAAATGCTATAAGTAAATTTACTATTAGTAATATTTAGCTGTATCTTTTTAAGTTAATATCATAATGGCAAATTATGATAAGAATATCTATTTACAATGAGCATTGATATGCTAAAATTAAACAAATTTTAAAATCAATTATATTTTATAATAGTATTTGTGGTCTTTTTTATTAACACATGCTAAATAAACAGACATGCAAATATCTTTTTGTAAACTGGCATGGTGGCACACGTTTGTAATCCCATCATTTGGGAAGCTGAGACAGGAGGATCATGATTTGCAGACAGCCTCAGTTACTACATAGTGAGGCCCTTTGAAGCTCAGTGAGATCGTTTCAAAATAAAGAATAAAAAATAGGGCTGGGGCCAGGCGTGGTGGCGCATGCTTGTAATCCCCGCGATTTGGAGGCAGAGACTGGAGGATCGCCTCTGGATTCCATCCCCAGTATCGGGAAAAAAAAAAAAAAAAAAATATATATATATATATATATATATATATATATATATATATATATAATATATATATATTGTAGAGAGAGAGAGTGGTATTATTTTGGGCTAAATTTAGCATCCTCTTTAGCCTTTGTTCTCACCATTGAGAATCAACAACAAAAACATATTAACTAGTGCAGGCATAAAAATTTAAAGAAAAAAGTATAATAAGGAATAAGAAGAGGAGACAAGCAATATAAGGGAAGTTAAAATAAAGCAAATTGGAGACAGCATTTTTAAAATCGAGAATAAACATTTCTAAAATGTCATGAGTACAGGATAATCAAAATGGAATTACACAGACACACACAGACACACACACACACACACACACACACATCCACTTAGATGTAATTAAAGAGAAACAAGATTTATATCAAACATTTGATGGGCATTTATGGGTTGACAACAAAAATGCAGTAATGTTTTCATGTAACTACTAAGTCAAGTTTTCTCCATTTCTCAGGGAAAAGTGTAATGACTCAACATTCGGGCTTAGTGTGATGTAAAAGAAAAAAAATGAACATAGAAAAAAATCAGTATAATGTATGCCCACATAAACACCTCAGAATATGCTGAATCAACTTTAAATAAACATGAAAAGGGAGAGTCTTGGGGCTAGAAATAATACTCTTTAGCTGCAGAGAAGGCATGGGTAAAGGAATAATTAAAGGACATAGTGCCATAGAGAAATCAGGGAAAGAGGAGAGGTAAGCCAATATAAATGGATTAGTAAATCTTTTATATTGCCAAATTTTTTTAGTAAATTAGATAAAGAAGGCAGGGCAAATAAATAATTTCTTACTTTTATATCTGCATATTTTAGGTAGCAAGGCAATCAAATACATTTGGTGGAAAAAGAAGCAATCAATGATGATAGAAGAGAAAATGTAAAGATTCTAAACTTCCAATTTACATTTCCTATGCACATATTTGTGTATACTAAAACTTGTAGACATATCCCCTAGGAATCCCTGTTGAATTCATATGTATATTTGAGTATAGGCACAGTGACATATTGGATAATGAGATATAATTATACTCTTAGGTCAAATGATGGAATTTACCCAATGCAAAATAGCTCATCAACCTTGAATGAATCTTATTTTATTTAAATATCATGTTTAGAATTCAAACTACAGCCTCTCTCACTTTTGGGGTCACTCACATTCTACCTTGAATGTGTATTTCTTACTTTTCTAAACAAGTATCTGTCAGAAAAACTATATCATTATTTCATTAGACTAATGCAAAGATCAAAGGAAATTGTTTTATGTGAAATGTCTGTGTATTTTATACATATATATGTATATATGGGAAATATGAAAAATATAAAAATAAAATACATTTATTAAACTTTAATATGGTATTATCTTAGAATGTAAAGATGAAAACCATACAACTTCATAAATACATATTAATTAATTTTTAGTATCACGTGACATTAGTCATTTTCTTTCACTATTAATCAGATTTTTTGTTTCATATAAGTAGAAATGTATGTTCTATATATAGACTTTTTTATTTTGGTGGTACTGAGATTCCTGGATGACCTTCTACCTCCGGGCTACACTCCCAGACCTATTTTATACTTTTTTATTTTTGGAAACAGGGTCTCTTAAGCCAGCAAGGCTGGCTCCGAACCAGCACGATCCTCCTGTCCGCCTCCCAAGCGCAGGGATTACAAGCATGTTCCACCACGCCCGGCTATCTATAGACTTTTATGTCTGTCTTTCACTTAACATATTTGATAGTCATGCATGTGGTCATCTATAACTTTAATTCTTTTCATTTTATTTCTGATTGGTAATCATTGAACAGATGAATTACAATTTGTTTACCCATTAAGCAGCTGATGGACATTTGGATCATTTCCACAATGGAGTTAAAATAGACACTTTATGAATATTAATGTACAAGTGTTTATGTACACATTTGCTTTTCTTTGAGTAAATATTCAAAAGTTGAATTGCTGCATTATATGGCAAGTATGTACTTAACTGTAAAATACTCAAGCTTTTTTCACAACATTTATGAAATACTTGTATTTTTATTGGTAAGGTGGGAGGATTCAGTGATACTAACTCTAGTAAGTCACTGTGTAGTTTAAGCTTTTAAAATTTAGGATGTCTGTTGGGTGCCTATTGGTGTTTCATTGTAACTGTAGTGTGCATTGTCTTGATGAATACTAATGTTGAGAATCTTTTTATATGCTGATTAGGAATTATGTCATCTTGTTTGAAGTGTCTCTTCAAATCTTTTCCCATTTGGGAATTTTTATCTTCTTACTTCTGATATGTTAGTTCTTGTTAGATAGATATAGAGAGCTATACCCTGATAGATTGACAGATACATAGATAATGATAGAAATGGAGATTTAATTCCCTTGTCAAATATAGGTACTGAAAATATTTTCTCTAAAATTGTAGCTTGTATTTTCATTTTCTTAATACTGTCTTTCAGAAAACAGGTTTTGTAATTATTATTTTTATTGTATATGTCATGTTTTTATAAGTCCAATTAAAAATGCCTTACAACTCATTTGGAAATCTGTGTTTCAAAACTTGAAAAAATTTTATATTAAAATGGGTCTGATTCATTTCAAGTTAATTTTCATGTATGGTACAGGTGAAGATGGATGTTTTTTGTCTATATGGATAGGCAGTTGTTTTAACACCATTTGTTGAAAAGACAGTTCTACTTTACTGGCCCTCTGCCAAATAGCAATTGACCATTTATATATGGATCTATTTCTGGACTTCATATTGTGCTACATTAATTTATATATGTTCTGGTTGATGAAAATGAAATATTCATCCTTTATCCAGGGCATTTTGAATTTTTCTTATTGAACTTACAGGGTGTAGGTTTTGCTTATGTTTCATAGAATTTATTCTTAAGTATTTTCTATGTCTGATGCTCTCTATCTAGTACTGCTTTCTATTCCAGTTCACAGTTTTTTGTTGCTAATGTTGGGGGCACAATTTGTTTTGCCGTATTGACATTGTATCTTAAGTCTTTAATAAACTACTATCAGTTTTAGTAGTGTCTACCTATCTTAAGATATATTTTTTCTGTAATTCTACTTCTATTTAATCTGCATATATATTCTTAATTCTTTCCCTTGACTTGTTGCTCTGGTTATGATCAGAACTAAGGAGCTGTGGTTAGAACAGACATCTTGCTTTTACCTGTTTTTCATAGATAGAAATAGCATTTTGTAAAATACTCCAAAACATTATGAGATCTATAGTTTTTGTATGACTATATTTTATCATGTTGAGCTTGATCCTTTCTGGTTTCTGAGTTTTGAATAAGTACAGTATAAGTCAAATAATTTTATTTCATCTATAAAGAACCTAAATTTTTGTATTTTTATTAAATTGTATTGTGATAAATATTTTAATGTATTAAACCAACCCTGCATTGTTTGAATAAGCCATGCTGCTATTATGTAAGAACACACACAGACACATACAGACACACACACACACACACACACACACACACACATTTTTTTGAATGTACAAAGAGCAATTTTACTCATGGTAGCTAAAATATTGACATAATTGTCAATGGAATGGAATGAATATAGTATGTTTGTACAATGAATATGGTATGTTTGTACAATGAAATGTGGTATGTTTGTACAATGAAACACTACTCATCAATTAAAAACTATTAAACTGATACATGTAGAATGTATAGATTTTAAATTTATTATGAGACTTTTTATGGTATAAGTTCTAGAAGAGTATTTTTCAATATCTATGTAGATGAAGATTGAAGCTTTTTGTTACAATTTTAGAAGCCTTAATAGTTATACACCCTCATGCCTAATGCCTCTTTCTGAACAAAACAGGTCATAAAACTAAACTGGGAATTTCTTCAAGGCAATAAAATATTGACTTTGTTGATGTGGAAATGATGCTACTCGTAAAAAGCATGTGATATGGGAAAGGCTATTGCAATGGTCTTTTGAAACTGCAATGTGATAAGTCATTTAATTTTTGAACTACCATTGAGTCATTTGAGAATGATGACAATATTCTAAGTTTTAAAAAAATTATTTTAGTTGAAAACTCTAAATTTTAAATCAAAGAACTTGATACCACTCTACTTGTGAAAAGTAAAGTATATTATTCATTAATTCTTCTTCAATACTGACAACAATATCTGAAATCAAATTGGCCCTGTGTTTAAAAGTAGTTTTGCTACCACAGGAAAATGAATAGACCATGGTAAGATTCAGTATTGGGATATGCCTATGTTTGATCTTATTTTGTGAAGGATTTGTGTCCATTATCAGGCATCTGGGAGATATAGTGTTTGTTGTTATCGTGATCACCCTCACTGCTTACTCTTAATGTCTTTGTTGTATTTTTATACCTTTCCCTGACAGTCTACATCAGTACATATGCTAACAACCTCTGCTTGATGGGTGGGGATTTTTTTGCTTTGATAATCTCAAAGCTGCAATGTGCTCAAAAATATTTCTCTTAATCAGTCTGTAATCCAGTCTTACAATAACTTCTGCAGCTCGCTTCTCCTGTGATTAGATAGTTATAAAGTCAGATAAAGTACTTGCTTTTTTCTTCACGTTGCACATATTATTTTTGTCCCCAAACTCCTTTCTTATACTTAGTTTGTCCTCATTGTTCTAAAGTCTCAGATCTGCTCAAATAACATTAGTAAATATCATTGAAAAGAACTAATTTCAACGATTGTAAATATTACATACTAAATACAGATTTAAGTCATTGTGCATCAAATAAAGCTTTGAAAGCAAAAAGGAATCTTTGTAAAAAAATTATGTCTGTATTATTTCAAACAAATGAGGCTTCCCAAAGCCTTAGTTGATAGTGATATTAAATATGTCATTATAAGGCCATTTACTTATATTTCCAATATTAATTTTATTTTTAAAAAATATTTTGGCATTGTCATAAACCATTATTAAGAGACAAGTTTGGTGGTGAATGTCTGTAATCCTAGAACCTGGGAAGCTGAGACAGGAAGAACAGAGGTTCAAGGCCAGTCTCAGCAACTTAGCAACACCCTCAGCAACTTAGTGGAACTCTATTTAAAAATAAAAAATAGCCAGGCATGGTGGCACATGCTTGTAATCTCAGCATTTGGGAGGTTGAGAGAGGAGGATCATGGTTCTCAGCCAGCCTCATCTACTTAGCGAGGTTATTTGCAACTCAGTGAGACTCTGTTTCAAAAATAAAAAGACTAAGCTGGGCATGGTGATGCACACTTGTAATCCAAGCATTAGGGAGGATGAGACCAGAGGATTGCAGTTCAAAGAGAGCCTCAGCTACTTAGTGAAGCCCTCCGCAACTTAGTGAGACCCAGTTTTAAAATAAGGAATAAAAAATAGGGCAGGGGTGTAGCTCAGAAGTCAAATTCCCCTGGGTTCCATCAGCAGACCCGCCAAAAATAAATAAATAAATAAACTAAAAAATAAGACTGGGGTGTAGCTCGGGGGTAGAATACCCCTGAGTTCCATCCCTGGTACCGTAAAAAGTAATTAAAAAAAAAAAAAACAGTAGAGCTGGGGATATAGCTCTGAAGTAGAATGCTCCTGGGTTCAAGCCCCAGTATCACACATGCAAAAATAAATGAACATAAATGAACCAAAACTAAATATTCTACAATATGTCTTATTTTTCTGCTTCTAAGATTACATAATCTATTGCCTTTTCCCAGTGCTACTAGTCAGACTCATAACTCAAAAGCTAAAAGTTGGGACTTCCAGGAAGATGGTGACCTAGAGAAGCAGAGCTTAGGAGTCCAGCTGATACCCGATCTCCATTGCCTCAAAAACAGCATTCTAAAAAGCCAGAAAACACTATCCATAGAGGAATTAAAATGATAAATACAAGGGACAGAGGGGGGAAAAAAGATTAAAAGACCAACCAGAGGGCGGAAAAGAAACCTGCCCGCTTTGCAGCAGCAGGTGCCATACTGGTGCCATCTTGCCCCACAGCATCTGATTCCAGACATGAAAAAGAAAACAAAGACCTGAAGTGAGCAGCTGCAGATCAACAGGTTGTAATTCATCAGTTCTTCCTGCACAAAGACCAGCTAAAAACTTCTGTTAGCTGAGCTCATCATACCCTCCAGGGATCCAGAGTGGAGCTCAACACCAGGGATCCAGAGTGGGGCTCAACACCAGAAAAGAAACCGGTTAGACACATATAGAATATTCCACTCAATCACAGCACAGTTTACATTTTTCTCAGCTGCTCATGGAACCTTCTCCAAAATAGGTCACATTGTGGGCCACAAAGTGAGCACTAGCAAATTCAAAAAATGTGGTCAAGAAATGACTCAACAAACTCAACCAAAAGGCTTATAGAACTGATCAACAAATTCAGCAAAGTGTCTGGATACAAAAAAATCAGAAGCTTTTCTGTAGAGCAACCATAAATCCACTGAAAAAGAAATTCAGTAAAAACTTTTAGTCAGGATTTCCCACAAAATAAATAAATAAATAAAAGACTTAGGTATAAACTTAACCAAGGAGGTAAAAGACCTCTACAAATAAAATTATAAAACATTGAAAAAAGAAATCGAAGATCTTAGAAGATGGAAAGATATTCTATGTTCATGGATAGGCAGAATAAATATCATCAAAATGGCCATACTTCCAAAGGTGATCTACTGATTCAATGCAATGCTCATTAAATTCCCAAGAGCATTCTCACAGACATAGAAAAATCAGTTCTTAAATTCATTTGGAACAACAAAATGCCCAGAATAGCTAAAGTAGTTCTCAGTAACAAAAGCCATGCAAGAGGAATCATAATACCTAACTTTAAACTATAATACAAAGCCATTGTACTAAAAACAGCATCATACTGGCACAAAAACAGATACACAAATGAATGGAACAGAATAAAAGACTCAGAAATCCATATACTTACAGCAAATTGATTTTTGACAAAGGGGTCAAAAATATACACTGTAAAAAGATAGCCGGTTCAATAAATGGTGTTGGCACAACTCGTTAACCATATGCAGAAAAATGGAAAAGATTTCCACTTCTCACCCTGTACAAAAGTCAATTCAAGATGGATCAGAGATGTAGAAATTATACCAGAGACCTTGAGGCTCATTGAAGAGGGCATAGGTCCAACACTGCAACACATAGGCTCAGATGAAAACTTTCTCAACAAGACCCCAAAGGCACAATAAACTAAAAGGCAAATCAATACCTGGGATCACATGTAACTGAAGAGCTTCTGTACAGCAGAGGACACTTTCAAGAACCTCAATAGAAAACCAACAGAATGGGAGAAGATTTATGCCACTGATAGAGGACTAATATCTAGAATATACAGAGAACTCAAGAAACTCAGCACTAAGAAAACAAATAATCCAATAAAAAATGGGCAAGTGAATTAAATAGAAACTTCACAAAATAAATTCAAATGACCAATAAATGCATGAAAAAAAATGCTCAACATCTTTGGCAATCATATAGATGCAAATCAAAACTACCCTGAGAGTTCACCTAACTCTACCTAGAATGGCAGTCATTCAAACCACAAACAAAAGCAAATGCTGGCGAGGATGTGGAGAAGTGGGAACTCTAAAACACTGTTGCTGAGATTGCAAATTAGAGGAAAAAGAGTATGGAGGATCCTCAGAAGAATAGGAATGAACTTACAATTTGATCCAGCAATACCACTTCTGGGTATCTACCTCAAAGAAAGTAAATCAAACTACCAAATTAATGCATGCGTATCTATGTTCATAACTACACAATTTACCATTGCCAAACTATGGAACCAGCCAAGATGTCCATCAACAGATGAAAGGATTACAAGACTGTGGGATGTGTACACAATGAATTTTTACTCAGCCATAAAGCAAAACACAGTTACATCATTTACAAGGAAATGGATGGAACTGGAGGACATTAAGTGAGATATTGAGTCACAAAAAAGGAAATCAGACGTTTTCCCTATCTGTGAAAGCTAGGGAGAAATGTGTAACAGAATGATCTTTTTTTGAAGAAGGGGATCCTATAAAGGAGCAAATAAGTCGACCTAACTGAGGGGATGGGATGGGGAAAGAGAGAAACTCTCTAAAGCACATGATGTACTTAAACAAACATATCAAAGTCAATCACTAAGCCAAGCATGGGAAGGAGGGAGGGGGAGGAAATGGAATGGGGATTGGGTAAGAGTTAATTAGGTGATGTGTGCATGTGTGTCTCCACAAGTCTTTTTTGCCCATTAAGATGTATGACTACAATTCACCAATAAAAACTTTTAAAAGAAGCTAAAAGTTTTTTCAATCCTAATGAGGGCAGAGGAAATGTACACTAATATATCAACAATCCAGGAGTGTCAGAATACAGAGATGTGTGTTACACTTTAATTATGATACTAAAATTATTTTATTAAATAATATCCCTTAAATATATCTTTGTCCATTTCTTGTTGCTATATTTGAGACTAACAATTTATGGGAAAGAAAAGGTTTATATTGGCTCATGATTCTGGTGGCTGGGAAGTGCTGGTATCTACTCAGATTCTAGTAAGGATCTTGTGTGACTTCAACTCATGACAAAAAGTAAAAGGGCAGCCAGGTGTGGTGGGGCACACTTGTTATCTGAGCATTTAGGAGACTGAGATGGGAGGATCGGGGTTCGTGGACAGCCTCAGCTACTTAGGTCCCTAGCAACTCAGTGAGACCCTGTTTCAAAAGTTAAAAAGACTAAAAAAATATGGCTGTGGGGTTTCGCTCAGAGGTAGAATGCCCCTGGGTTTCATCCCCAGTACCACACACAAAAAGAGAAAGAAAGAAAGAAAGTGAAGGGGCAAGAGAACAACTAAAACTCACAGAGAATAAAGAACCAAACCCTCATGACAGAAAACCACTACCAGTGAAAAAAGTTTAATTTATCCATGAAGGCTTCACCCCCATGACTCAAACACCAACACTGCCATATTGAGAAGTGAACTTCCAACCTATGGACTTTGAGGGATATAACTAAAATATTGTATATGCTGATGTGCATTTTGCTATGGCTATTTTAGAAAGTTAAATCTTACATATAAAATATAGAGCCGGGCGTGGTGGCTCACGCTTGTAATCCCCGCGCTTGGGAGACAGGAGGATCATGCAGGTTTGAAGCCAGCTGCATTCACTAGCTTAAGAGACCCTGTTTCCAAATAAAAAAAAGTATAAAACTAGGTCTGGGAGTGTAACCTGGAGGTAGAAGGGTTTCCAGGAACTCCAGTACCACCAAAAAATAAAAATAAAAAATAAATAAAATAAAATACAGAAAAATTTAAAGTATGACCATGAAAATTTAGTAACCCTTGAAGCAAAAGTGTTGGGAATCACAGAATCTTAAGACAAAGATCTGAGGCTGTTAGAATTGTTATTTCTGTCAACTGTCATTTCAGGTCTACAAAAAAATGTCTTAATGTGTAACTGATCACTATTGAATTTTGCAGCCACATTCACACCCAGACAACATACATTTTTCTATGGTATTATCTTAAAAATAAACAGTGTTTATATAGTCAATAGCATTATTAGGAGCTGGTTGTACCAGCCAGCAAAAACTTTGATTCAGAATTTCAATGAGTTTACTTGAGGAGTGTTTAGGTATTCTTTGTTTTGGAAGTAGTTTCTCCTCTTTCACCGAATAGTTGCTAACTAAGTGTTGCTGAGGAATACTATTAGATTTCTGCACCTGGACATCTTCCTCTTTTCCATCAAACTGTTCAACTTTAGGGACATGAAAATGTTCAGTGTGCCAATGAGAAAACTATTTCTAAAAATGTGATCCTGTGTTACTGTGAGAAGAAGTCTTGTTTCCTGATTTTATCATACAAAACATTTTCCTTCTTTTTATAAACTAATAAAATGAACTGAAACTGAACCACTAGAATCAGCTTTGCATTAATATAAGTTTTCCATTTTTGATCATGTGTAAGTCACAGTGGGAGGAAAGTCAAATCTCTGGCTGAGCTGTAGTCTTGAACCCCTGTAAGCACCTCATAAATCCTTATCCAGTACTAGGTTTGGATTACTCTCAGAACATTAACAATATTTACACCTGGGCTCATAAACTCTCTCTTATGCTATTTCAATTCACTCAATAAGTGATTTAAAATACTTCTTGAAGCTGTGAGGAACATACATTTATCCTGGACAATAGTTCAAAGTCTTCCCTGGCTCTATTAATTTTCCCGTTCTCTGTTCTATGATTTTAACATTCTCCTTTAAGTACCTGAGTGAGTTATTAAAGTTATGGGACTTTTTACAAATATGCTTGATGTAGAAGCCATTCTAGATAAAGTTTTATTTTCCCTTCTGATCTTTCTTATTGAGATTTCTTTGTTGTTCTTTGCCTCTCAGATTATACATTTTTATATTTCTTTCAGTGAATTTTTCATCATTTTAGTAATAGAAGCCTTCACAAAGAAGTATGTATACAGGTATTCATAAAATCATGTGACAATACACTCTTGTTTTTACTCTTTTGTACTTCTAACATTGTTTTTCATTTAAAAAGTTTCTTTTTCTTTCCTCGCTGCTACAAGGTTTTAAGTAATCTTCCCTACCATCTGATTCTGATGAAATAAGTCTTCACTCCCTCATTTTTTCCCATGAAACAAAATTCAGATGGTACTATAGATTGAAGTTAACATTCAACATTAAAATACATGTGGTAGTAATAGGGACATAGTTCGGTGGTAGAATGCTTGGGCTTAGTCTTTAGTATTGAGAGAAGAAAAGATATATATGGCAGTTTACCACAGGGATACTTAATCTGAGTGTGGCAGTACTTAAATTTGTAACAGAAATCTGACAAATACCCAAACGAACTTCTTATAAAAAAACAAATGATGTAGCCGGGCGTGGTGGCGCACACTTGTAATCCCCGCAATTGGGATGCTGAGACAGGAGGATCGCACAGGTTTGAAGCCAGCCTCAGCTACTTAGTGAGGCTCTCAGCAACTTAGTGAGACCCTGTTTCCAAATAAAATATAAAATAGGTCCGGGAGTATAGCCTTGAGTTAGAAAGCCCCTGGGTTCTACCCCCAGTACCACCACCAAAAAAAAAAAAAAAAAAAAAAATGTCAAACTTATAACCACTTTGATAAAGATGAAGACATTCGGATTAGAAGAATTCCCCTTCTGCTAGGATCAAATATGACCTGTTTGTCCTCATTTTGATTCATTCTTGTATAAACACTTCGGTGTAATAAATACTGCATGTAATATCTGTTGAACAAATGCAAACAGGAGAGAATGAGAACTTGAATTCTAAAAGAATATTTTCAGTTATTCTTGAGAAAGTAAATTCTCAGTTCCTTCTCAATCAGCTACTTGCTGACTGATATTGTGTAATTCTCTGAGAATTATTACATTGATATATTTCTGTAGATAGCAAAAGTTTTAAACAAAAAAAGTCAGAATAGTTTGTCTGCAAAACTAATTTGTAGGTCAAAGAGAACTTAGTCCATAAGTGATGATGGTTGAAGGAACAGATGGATAGCTCTATTCATCACTGTGACACACAGGTGGAAGCAGAGGTCATGCCATCCTTCTGAAAGGCGTTATTTACATATGCTTAATGAAGCTCTCTCTTTTCAACTTAGCATTGACAAAAAGGTTTCAAGTAGAATAAAAAGAAAAGCATTTTTTTAAATTAATTTTTTATGCTTAGTGGAACACACATGCCAGTTTTAAAATTCTCTTGGCAGTTCCGTATTTATTTCTATATTAAATAATTTAGATTTTTTTCTGAAAATAAAAACACTAAATTTACATCTTTAAATTAGAATCTGTTTAGATATTTACATGTATCTTGTTTTTTCTTAAAAATGTCATTATATTATTGTTTTGTTGTTTTATGAGATTGATATTTTCCTGTAAGACATTTATTTTGGCCCTTAGATATTCCCTCCTCTATGAGTTCTGTTTTTGGCTCATGAAGTCAATGAAAACTTGATATTATAATCCTCATTGCAATAATTAAAATGGAAAGTTTTTTTATGTTTGTGAGTGTTGGGGTCAAACCCAGAGCCTATATGTTAGGCAAGTACTCGAGTACTGAGCTGTTTCCCCACCCTCTGGAAACATAATTTAGTCTCATCATAGGAGTTCCCTAGTCTGACTAGCATGATTTTTTATTTCTAACTATACAATATATGCTTAAGCTTACAGTGTTTCTCCTGCTTTTAGTCAGAGTACTTAAAAGAGTAATAACACAGTATTTAAATGGTAATTTCTGGCCTCCTGTAAGTAGTCCTATATTTAAATCTAATGTTTCATGCTGGTAGTAATAGTAATTTTCTGTTCTAGTAAATTTTATTTAATGATCATTGTTTGTTACTGTGTGTGTGTGTGTGTGTGTGTGTGTGTGTGTGTGTGTTTGTGGTACTGGGGCTCCTGGAAACCCTTCTATCTCCGGGCTACAGTTCCAGACCTACTTTTATACTTTCTTATTTGGAAACAGGGTCTCCTAAACCAGCGCGGCTGGCTTCGAACCTGCGCGATCCTCCTGTCTCCACCTCCCAAGTGCGCGGATTACAAGCATGCACCACCACACCCGACTTGTTACATTTTATATATCTGTATTTTTAATATAACACCAGATATTCTGGTTGTCGTGAAGTAGGACCATCTACTGCACCTGGGCCCATCTTGGTTCTGCATCTGCCGAGTGTCTGCCTCCATTTGCTTGTGTGCACTGGGCTTTACATACTTGGTATGTTGCTTCCACGAAACTGCTGATTGACTCCCCTGGGCACTGAAGTTGATAATCTTTCGTTTAATACCTGCCTTTTCTCCAATGAGTGCCAGTCCAGCTTCCAGTTGCTCTTTGAAGACTTCTTGATAGCATCTAGAGCCTTGCAGTCATTACTGTTTCTCTCTGCCTTGTTCTTTTTATTTAAAAGGCTAATTGGAACTTAGCATAAACATGCTATTTTAGCTAAATCTCCAATTTCCCAAGTGGATTATAATCCATTATGCAGATGGACCATACTTTGCATCAATCTATATGCCTGATTCTTTAGTATAAGATCCTGAACACATAATGATTTTTATAAGTGAATCTTCTATTTTACACCAGGCATGGTATCTAAGGAGGTACTTCACTATTTTCAAATAGAAATTAATTTAAAAATGATTTCTATTATAAACAGGTGTAGGTACTCCAGGTTTATGTCTTTCTTGACAACATATTATGTCACTGTCTCAAAGAGAAGACAAGAAAACACTTCGTTTAATTTCAGGTAATCATGATCAAGTAATTAGTTTTGGTTTCAATCAGTTGAATTAAATATTTTCAAGTAATTTTCAGATTGCAGATTCTGGGAAAAAATTTTAAAAATTTACACAGGTATCATTTTTGCAATAAGAATTAGCCTCTGGCACTTTCATGATTCTTGTATGGAAATAAAACTCAAAATTCAGGGAGCATGTTGTACTCCATAAAATTTGCAGTTTCATGTTCTAGTAAATAGACCATGTGAGAAACATAAATTCGGGAGTGAAAAAACTATACCATGTAGATCGTAAGAGTTCAAAGCCTTTAATCAGAGTTTAATGTGTGACTTCAGAATCTTTTTAAATTTTTTCTTTATTTTGAAACAGGGTTCCACTGAGTTGCAAAGGGCCTCACTAAGTAGCTGAGGCTGTCAGTGAATTGTGCTCCTCCTGTCTTAGCCTCCCAAATACTAGGATTACAAGAGTGCACCACCACACCCAGCAACTTCAGAATCTTTGGATACAGTTAAGGTGCTTTCTAAACTATAAGAAATAGATTATAGCCGGGCGTGGTGGCGCATGCTTGTAATCCCCGCGCTTGGGAGGTGGAGACAGGAGGATCGCGTAGGTTTGAAGCCAGCCTCTCTGGCTTAAGAGACCCTGTTTCCAAATAAAAATGTAAAAATAGGTCAGGGAGTGTAGCCCGGAGGTAGAAGGGCTTCCAGGAACCCCAGTACCACCAAAAAAAAAAAAAAAAAAAAAGTAGATTATAGCTGGCGTGGTGGCGCAGGTTTGTAATCCCCTCGCTTGGGAGGTGGAGACAGGAGGATCGCGTAGGTTTGAAGCCAGCCTCTCTGGCTTAAGAGACCCTGTTTCCAAATAAAAAAATATATAAAATAGGTCTGGGAGTATAGCCCAAAGATAGAAGGGTTCCATCCCCAGTACCACCAAAAAATAAAAAATAAAAATAAATAAATAAATAAATAATAATAAAATAAATAACATGAAATAGATTATATGTATGCAAATTGGAGTCTATTTAATTGACAGAGTAACACATTTAGGACAACGTTTTAGTTACCAACAAACTATTTCACAATTATTATAATAGTGTTATTTAGCAAGTTGTCTTTTATACTCTTATATGAATGCATACCTTTCTTATTTGTCTACATTCTTATCGGTGTATGCCAAAATATTAAAATCTCTTCCTGGTACCAATATAAATAACTCTGAAGTTTCTGGAGAATTAAGACAAAAGAGCTGAACTATTTAGATTCTCTTCAGTCTTCAATTATTTATACCATATCACGTTTCAACTTGTGTAGTGTACAGATTTCACAAATTTAGTATAGAAAAAGGAAGAGTTTTAACAAATATTCCTTGAATTAAATATGTATCACATTATTTTTAGTCATTATTTATACAAATAATAAATAGGGCTGGAAAATGTTCTATGGTGGGTAACTTAAAAATTTTTGTATTGCCCTTTTCTTTTTCATTTCTTTGGTAATATGATATTATAGTATAAATTATATTAAAGTTGATGAGTTTTGCTGAAGTAGAGTATATTTTCCAATCTCTTATAAAAATTGATTTTAGGACAAAATGTGATGTATTTTTAAACACTTGCTGGACATTTTTCAAAGAAAGAAAAGCTACCTTGGGCCAGAAAGGAAGAGAGGAAGACAAGCAAGAGGAAAAAATATGACCTGACTATGCAGAAAGTCAGGAGATGGCTCTCCAGAAACTGACCTAGCAAAGAAGTTGAAAGTATAATTACTGTATTGGGAAGAAGGACATGACTCTTGTTGGGGAGTACAGAATCACTGAAGCTCAGGATTGACAAATACTCTTTCTCAACCAAGAAGTAGTCAGTCTCCTATGAACCCTCTTCCTGATAAAGTTTCAAACTTGGCTTATATTAAAAAACAAAACAAAAACAAACTGCACGATCTCATGACAAAAGATTTTGTCCATGCATTCTCTCCCAGGAGGAAAAGTTTTAAGCACTGGCATAGTTTCTTACAGCTCCAGGTCACACCTTTAAGTCTACCATTTTATTGTTTTGCTTGGTAGTGGAGATTTAACCCAGCGGGATTCTACCTCTCATCTACACCACCAGTGTTTTTTTTTTTAATTTATTTTATATTTTATCTTTATTTTGAGAAAGGGTCTTGCTAGGTTGCTGAAGATCTCTCTAAGTTGCTGAGGCTGACCTCGCACCTAGGATTCTCCTGTCTTCACCTCTCAAGTACTGGGAATCCTGGCAGATGTTGCCATTCCCTGCTTGTAAAGTTTTATTTATTTTTATTGGTGCATTGTAGTCATACAACTTAATGTAATGCAACATGGTAGAGGCATATATGCACACATTACTCATTTAGCCCTTCCCTAATTTGATTTCTCATTTCGCTGAACCTCTGAAGTTCTTCCTCCATACTCTGTCATTCTCTTTTGGAAACTCTCAGCCAGGTGTGGTATTTGCCAGTAGTTGGGAGACTGAGACAGGAGGCCCACAGTTTTCCCCCCAGCTTCAGGAACTTAATGAGGCTCTCCAAGAGTTAGTGAGACCCAGTTACCAAATTAGAAAAAAAAAAAAAAAAAAAAAAGGATTGGGGATGTAGCCCAGAGATAGAAGGTCCCTGAGTTTTATTCCTACTACCACAAAAAAAAAAGAAAAAAAAAATATCTCTAACCATCTCTGTACCAGCTGAATAAAATCGGTCCTCATCACATTAACTTGAGTGTGAGACTTTGTTTTTTACTAGATCTATACAAGTAATCGAGATGGAAGGCACACTAATTATGACTCAGGAAAAGTTAAGGAGGTGTCTATTCTTGCCTGTTAAAGAGATGATAGCAAATTCATAACCTAAATCTTCTATAAGAAATTAGTAACCAGTTTTTATGACATATCATTGACATCATTTTTATTAGTACACTAAAGGGAACAAACATACACAAGAATATTGCAAATTGTAAACATAGAAAAACAGTGATAAAAAAGAAACATAAAGATGTTTTTAGACTCACTGTGAGGGCAGTAAATTGTGTGGAAAATAAAATTAATTTATTGAAAAAAGCATAAAGAAAAAGAAAACCAGGAAATAATGATAGCACATAAACAAGAGGAATAAGGGGAAGAGGACGAAGAGAAAGAAAGAACTAAAGGCCACTTAATGCTGGGCGTCATGGCGCAGACTTCTAATCCCAGCATTCGGGAGGCGGAGACTGGAGGATCGCGGTTCACAGACAGCTTCAGCTACTTAGTGAGTCCCTCTGCAACTCAGTGAGACCCGGTTTCAAAATAAAGAGAAAAAAAAATAGGGTAGGAGGTGTAGGTGGAGGTCGAATGCCCCAGGCTTCCATCCCCAAACTCGCAAAAACAAACAAACAAACAAAAAATAGGGCAGGGGCTGTAGCTCGGAGATCGAAAGCCCTTGGGTTCCATCCCCAGATACACACACACACACACACACACACACACACACACACACACACACTCACACACACACACACACACAATAATAATAATAATAAAAATAAAATAAAGACTACTTAATGAAAATTGTTAGAACAGATTTAAAACTGTAAAATAAGTCTTTTTGATAATTACTAATTATAGTGAAGCATAAATATGAGACTAAATGCAAAATTAAAGATCATTAAAATTATGAATATTTCCGAAGTTGAAAACAAAGTCACTATATTATGATGATTTTTGTTCCCCATTTTTTTCTATTTCTATGGAAGATAAATTCCACTTAAAACATTTTTTTTTGTTGTTGTTGTTGGCAGTGCTGGGGATCGAATCCAGGGCCTTGTGCATACTAAGGAAGCACTCTACCACTGAGCTACATCCTTAGCCAATTCCATTTTATTTTTAAAAAAATATTTTTTATTTTTCATCCTAAATACATGTCTCAAAGAAAACTAATCCAATCCTGAATTTCAAGGAAAAGGCTCATTGGTATAAGAAAATATTTCTACCACATATCTAATAATTTAGCTCAGGAAAGGGATTATACCATAATTTGACTCATGAAAATAAGTCAGAAAAAAATTTCATTGCACTAAGGAAAAAAAGTCATCTTCTTTGACTATATCATATGCGGATATTCTTTTATATGTAATATACAACAGTTCATTACAATAATATAATACATTGCACACTGGTATACTTTAGGTTATCATTGGAATTATAAAGATGCCAAGAGGATGAAAACAGCAAAGCAATGGGAAAAGAAAAGAATACTGAAGACATGAACTGAAATGCAAAATGAGCCTATCCTAGAGGACACATTACCTACAGACTATCAAATGCAAATTATTTGATTCTGGTTTTAATTGCCAACAGCTTTACTTTTCCTAATTCAGACGCATTGAAATATTAAATTCACTGGAGCTGTTCATAAAAGTAGGTTAGTTAGATCTAAAGAGACTATAAAGATTATGGGAGAAAACTGTGAAGGGATTATCATCATAAGTTAAAATCAGGCCCACAGGAGTAAAAAAAAAATAAAATTTTAATAAGAAATAAAAAAATTTATGCATTTTAACTCATTGCATATGACATTTGACTCAATATTATATTTATTTTACCCTTCCTATATTTATGTTTATTTAATCTCCCATGTGTATATACACATAGACACATGCACATACAAATATGCTATATATTAAAAATGCTAAATAGATGTATAGCAAGAACAATGAAACTAAGTACTTAAGGATGACACAAAATTTAGTAGCAAGTTTTCACTGGTAGAAATACTATCAATTTGTGTCTCCTTTGCAAATGGTTCTCAAAATTCAAACTAGAATTATAGTTTGCTTCTCACAACTAATTTAAGCTTTTCTAATCAATGTTCCATAATGCCCTTATACTATATGCCAAATGTCTTTTTTTAATACCCATATTTTGCTTTGAGAATGAAATTGTATTCCCAATGATTAGAAGTCTATTTCTGTATTTAAGCTTTTTTGTTTGTTTGTTTGCAGTACTGGGCATGGAACCCAGGGGCATTCTACCTCTGAGCTGCACCTCCAGCTCTATGTTTCAGTCTTTTTATTTTTTGAAGCAGGGTCTCACTGAGTTGTGAAGTGTCTTCCTAAGTAGCTGAGGCTGTCCGCAAAAGGGGATCCTCTGGTCTTCACCTCTCGAATGCTGGGATTTCAAATGTGCGCCACCACACCCAGCTAAGCTCCTTTATAGTATTTAAAAGCATAAATTTACTTAGTCCTATTACTGCACTTTTAGCATGCATAGATATGGGAAAGCAGCAAAGTGAGTACAGTTGCATGATGCAGTGAAAATCATTTATACAAAATATATTTTATGTAAAATATATTAAATATTATTCAACATATATATAATACATTAAATATAAAATATTAATATAACATTTTATACTAATGTTCTTACTATCAGTATATATATGATGTTAAACATGTATAGATATTTTATATATCAAAGTAAAAAAAATTATTGCTACAGGGGGTAATGAAAAGAAGGAGACTCAATAACAGTGCACAAAAGTATTTATTATTCTTCATTAATTTTACATATAAATATATACCAAATATAAAGAACAAAAATTTTTACATTGAAATATTCTGGGTGATATGCACATGGGTATTTCTAACATCATTTTCTGTTATTTTTATGTTATAGAAACATTAAAACAAAAATGAATATACAAAAGAGTTAAAATTCTATATTAAAAGTAAATCTTAAGATTTCATGCCATTCTTGAATATTAGGTAACATGTTTACATGGTCTGTGGTTTAGAAATATATAAAACATAGAAAGAATTTATGTTGATTACCTTGGGCCAGATAGTTAATATTTCAGAATCTTTGTTCAAAGTGAGCATTAACATTAGGAGAAGGGTGAGGGAGGGAATGGGGCAGGAACTGGATAAGGGCTAATATGGTGATGTGTGCAAGAATGCCTCCACCATCTTGAACCCCATTAAGTTATATGACTAAAATACACAAATAAAAAATTAAAAAAATAAACATTAACAATGCTTGCCATGCATTATTGAAAATTAAGCAAGAAAACATACATAAAGTTCCTGAGATATAGAAAGTAATGCATAAATGCTAATTCTTCTCCCATTAGCCCAGCTTCTTTTATTATTCCTTCTAGAAATTAGGAAAAGTTTTAATGTCTTTATTTTTCATTATCTGCTTAATCAGTTATTCAAAAGATATTTTATTATATTCTTGTGTTCTGGGCAACCATAAAATACATTAGAATAAAAAAAAAACTCTTTGTATGCCAAAAAATATATTTGAAGATTATTTCACTCTCGCACAGTAAATTAACATGAATTTAATACTAATAATATTTAAAATTTGTTAAAATGTGTGACTTATTTATGGATTTGACCTATGTTATATGTATTTTTGTTTTCTAAGTGTTTGTATTTTATAGTCTATATCTGTTTATATTCAATCTTGAAATTTTCTTCATTGAAATTATATTTGAATTGCTTACACTTACATTTATAGCATAAGTTGCACATTTGCTTCTTAAGAACTTTTGTTAGAAACAAGGTGTGGTGGTGTAAGCTCATAATCCCAGTATTTGGGAGGCTGAGCCAGGAGATCACAGGTTCAATGTCAGCCTTGGCAACTTAGGGATACGCAGCAACTTTGCAAGAATATATTTCAAAATTTTAAAAGTAAAAATTAAAAAGGGGGCTGGAATTGTAGGGCAGAAGTAGAATTTTCCCGAGTTCTATTGCCAGTGCCAATATCACCACATTATTAGCATTAGAAAATGTAAATAAGGCTTCTGATAATAAATCGATTTATTAAAGCACCTTTTTTCTCTTTTCTGATGTTTCATGTTAGTAGCAATGATCAATCTGTAACTGTGGACTGCTTTTTTTTAATTTCCTACCTAGTATTTTTATAAGGAGTTAGATAACTTCTCCATGCCAATAATATTAGATAAGGCAAATAGCTTTGGAAACACCTTTACCTCCAAGGATTTGTCTTTTTTCAGGCTGATATTCTTTGACGATATTTAATAATCTGTTGCCATGGTGGGAGAGACACAGCAGGAAGTATGTAAGAAGTGGGATCCAATATTACATATTAAAGAACTTTTATTCTTATAGGCCATTTTTTATTTATGGTTTGATATATAACTGTCACATCATATATCTTTCAAAGAAGGTAATATTTTGAGAAGGCAGGTAATTTCACACTGAAATACACTTTTCCACATGCACACAAACTTCCGCCTTGCCATCTTGCTTCTAAATTTGAAAACTGATCACCTAAAGGGGAACACTTAATTTTTAAATATCTCTATTAGATGCTACCTAATGAATAGAAACTTAAACACAAAGGGTGCATTGTATTAGGGATATTTAGGACTGCAAATCCAAGTACCAATGTTGTAACACAGTATCTGCATCCCATGGCTTCCAAGTAATTGTAATCTGCTTTGTGCCCCCTGTGTTAGAGATATAATTATGTTAACAGCTTTCCTACACAGGCACCATACTTCGCCATTATGAAGCCAGCTTCATTTAATTAGCATCATGTAGTAAATTAGCAGTTATAAGGACTGCTGGGTACAAGGGGATCTCCATTTTCTCACCATTTACTTAATCCTCAGTCAATGTTAAGATTACTGCTCACTGAATTTCCATAGCAAAATCACCATCACTCTCATTAGAAGTTGTGATTCAGCATTTGTATGGATTTGGAACAAACAGTTTTCGCCGGATGCCCAGGAGTTAGGATTATTGAAACCTTATCCTGCTCCTGGTCAGAAACACGCAGGAATGCAGAGAGACAATGCCCATGTGAATGAATCCTTTTTTCTTTCAAAGTAGAAGTTAAAAAAAAAAAAAAGTAACTTGATATGAAAGAGTACTATTAGCTGCAGAGAAAATGGAAAGGCCGAGTGATTCTTTTTAAATGGAAGTTCCTAGATTTTATTAGCATTTTAGAGAGACTTGTTTATGCCTAGTGCTGGGTAGGAACACATAAAACTAAATTACATTATTATTTATCCCATTATTGGACTTATAGTGTGTCGTGAAGATGACTAATAATTGCTGTGTTGGTTGTGAGTATTGTGACTGGTAATTCATTACAGCTCAACTGGAATTATCTTCAGAGTAGGAAAATACTACCAGCCTTGAGTAAAAATTATCAAAATCAAAGGGTATGAGAAAGATGTTTTATGTATGTATTTGTCTAATAAAGAAAGAACATGGTAAGTATTTGAAAGGTCAACACATCATGATATCTGGGCTCTTGCAAGAATATAAAAGCTTTATTGTGTGGCATATTATTAAGAGGGCCAGGGTCTCTAAGCTGAATTTTGCCTCCAGGATTCCTTGGTAGCAGGGGAATTTATGGGCAGAGAGAGGGGAGAAGTAGCTTGCTGCACAAAGGGCGCACCTGTGTACAGGTTGATGTTACTTTGAGGAGGAGTTACATTCTCAGAAGGGGATTTTTGAACTTGTGACCTCTTCTGACCTCTTCTATTCTTGAAAAAGCCAGTTTCAAGCCATAAGAATTTTCAGAGAAGGTCTGTAGGCTTTATATGAAAGAAAACAACTTTGTTATTTAAGGAATTTTGTCTGATTGTGTCCAAGCTCTATGGCTCTATATGAAAATATAAAAACTCTATAAATAATATTCAACAACAGTTTTAGATACAGTTTAGAATATATAACTAAAAATTTGGCCTCCAAAAATAGTGAAGAAAGTCTTCCTGAAGCAATAGCATAAATAAGCATGAAAAGTTCTATTGTCTGTTTTCCCTTGGGTTCTACAAGTGCCCTGCCATTTGATCTATGGCCACTAAGTATCACACATGCATAGGAGGCATTTCATCTGTTGAAAGTGAAAAACATCCTCAAGATTTTAACTGCTCTTCAGGCAAGTGGAAGATTGCTGTTTTGAGCATTCCCTCACCTAAAAAGAACTTGAAATATTTGGATTCAGTTTCTTTTCCGTGTGGAGTACTCAACTGTGGATTTCTGCTGGCTGCTGTGCTCATCCATTGGAAAGATCTCTTGGAACCAGAAGTTAAGCCCAAAAGACTCCTGGCGTGTAGTGGCTACCTTGCGGAAGGGCCAGCCTGCATGGCTGGCTCAGCCCTCTGTGATAGCTGCTCCTAGACCCTCCTGTTTTGCAGGGATACAAAACCCAGCAGTTACTCACCTCATACTTTGTTCCAGGTCCTTTGGCCCCCTTCCCTGGAGAGCCTCTGTTACTACCCAGCCAGAAAAGGGCAAGGGATCTACAGTGAATCCACAAAAGTAGAGTCACTTGCCCATTCTAGTCCTGGAGCCTGCAACTGCTGGCACAAAGGAATGTTATTCCAATGCACTCCTTGGCTTTCCCTGCATCTTGTGGCTTCTGTTTTGGGTGTTGTCATTACTTTCTTGGAACCAAGTATCTCTGGTAACTTTTCTGAGAGGACATATGGCAAAAAAAAATATGCATGAGAGAACTGACACCCTGTCAGTCAAATGCTGATCAGTGAAAGATAGGAGCCAATGAGTAATCCTTCTCTAATCTTTTTTCTGGACAGATTTTTAGGAGACAGCTGTCCATGAGGTTTATGTGAAGATACCCTTCCTATCCTCACTTTCTTTTCACTCTCCATTTTGCCTGCTTTGGAATTTACTCCCCATAAAATATTAGTATATAAAGTGTTAGGCTCAATTTTCTAACAACTAATTCATCTAACTACCAAACCAAAGACAATGCATAGGTCTCTGGCCAGAAGGCTAGATATCAGTCATACACTAAACTTATGTTCTTTTCTTATCAGAAAACTCCCAATCACTTCAGTAAGAGCCTATTGACTCTAATCTTACATAAGACTTAAATATGCATTATTATTAGGTTTTGAAGTGCATACTATTGGGACACAGCAAAATTTATTCATTGTTGCTTTTTATGAGAGGAAGGTAACAGAAAGAAAAAGAATAACTTAAAGAAAAATAAATGACTCATGATGCTAAGAATATTCAATTGTAGCTATTACTTATTAAAACTCAGTACAAAAGGTGATATTATAATAATTGTCTTGATAATAAGGAAAAACTAAAATTTTGTTTACTATATTCTATGTAAAAGAATTAAGTCAAGTTTCTTGAAGAACTTTTACCTAAATGATTAAAATGCAAATGTTTTGATGCTTCATTTGTAATAGGAAGACATTCTAGAAAATATGACCTGTCTAGAATATTTTAGTTTCTTTGGTTCTAAATTATATATTTTTTATTTTATTGGTGCACTATAGTCTCACATCATAAGGTAGATCATGTTGACAATGGTATATATTCACACAGTACTTGGTGCCCCCCACCACTTTCTCTTTTCCCTCCCTCTTAATACTGAGTGTCCAGATTAACAATGTTATGTTCAAAAGTATACACATTAATTAACTTCCGCTTTCTTCCTCCCCTCCCCTTCCTTTCTAGCTTTGCTGAGGTTTCCCCTCCATTATCTGGAGTCCCTCTCATATCACGAATATCCCCTAGCTTGAGCATATTAGGGAAAACATGTCCTTTCTCTTTCTGTGCTTGGCTAAGCTCACTTAACATAATGTTCTCCAGGTCTTTTCATTTTCTTGCAAATGACATGATTTTGTTCTTCTTTATAACTGAGTAGATTTCCATTGTGTGTATTTCCCATAATTTTGCATCCCATTCATATGTTGATGGAGACCTATGTTGATTCCATATTTTGGCAATTGTGAATTGTGCTGCTATGAACATGGGTATGCATATGTTACTGTAGTTCTCTTATTTCAACCCCGTTGGAAAGATACCCAGGAGTGGTATAGCCAGATCATATGGAGGATCCATTCCCAGTTTTCTAAGGAATCTCCACACTGATCTCCAAAGTGGCTGAACTAGTTTGCACCCTCACCAACAGTGTAAGAGTTCCTTTTTCCCCACATCCTCACCAGCATTTGTTGCTATTTGACTTCTTTATGCTTGCCACTCTGATTGGGGTTAGATGGTATCTCAGTGTAGTTTTTATTTGCATTTCCCTGATGGCTAATGATGTAGAACATATTTTCATATATCTATTGGCCATTTGTTTTTCTTCTTTTGTGAAGTGTCTATTCAATTCAAATACTGATTTCTTAATTGGGTTATTTATTTTGTTAGTGTAGAGTCTTTAATTTTTCAAGAAGCTAAATATTTTCATTTGGCAGTTGGAAAATTCATAGATATGATCTCCAGGCAACTGAAAGTGGTATGCACCAACACTATTATTTTTTCTTTTTGTTCTGGCTGTGTGAATCATATTAGAATTTCTTCTTATGCTCTATAAGCTTAGACTATTTATTAAGAATATATGAGGCAAAGCCAGGTGTCATGGTGCACACATGTAATCTTGGTACTTGAGAAGATAGGAGGATCGCAGGTTTGAGACCAGCCTCAACAACTTAGTAAAAACTTCAACAACTTAGAAAGACCCTGCTTCAAAATAAAAAATAATATTAAAAAAACAGCTTGGCCTGTAGCTCAGAGGTAATGTCAATCTCCTATATGACAATAATGAAAATATAAAACATATATGAAGAGGGTACTTTTATAAGATCCTTACAATTAATTTCACTTAACACAAGATGAATGATAAAAATCATTAGCTCATGGAGAAAGTGAAGCAATTTGTCTCAGAGCATAGAGAAACCTGATGTAAGCCCAGGGCATCTGACCACTGAGCCTACTCCTAACCATAACATTAATATCTGTTCTTGACAGGGCAGATGAAAACAAAAGAACTTTATATGGTCATTTTATTTTATTTTTATTTTTTAATGTGGAGGGAGAAACAAGTGATTAGTTTTCTTAATTACTTGTTTGACATAGAAGAGATTTGAGTCTTAGTGCTCATTGTTACTGAAAAGAATCAGGACTTTTTTTTTTTTTTTTTTTTTTTTTTTTTTTTTTTTTTTTTTACTAGGGATTGAACCAAGGGGCATTATACCTCCTAGCTACATCCCAGCCCTTTTTATTTTTTTCTTTGAAACAACATCTTACTAGGTTTCTGAGAGTGTCACTAAAATACTGAAGCTGTTTTTGAACCTGTGATCCTCTTGTTTTAGCCTTCCAAGTACTGGGATTACAGCTATGTGCCACCATACTAGTCACGACAGGGAATACATAAGAGGAAGACGAGCAGCAATTTAGAAATGAGCTGGCCGTCTGTATTTAGATGGAGAGGAAGTATTTGGTGAGCTGAATTATCGCTGAGGTCCCAATATTTTGTATTTCTAAACATGTGTCTTAACTTCATTTCTCACTGTGAATCTGCATTATGGAAATCATTATTTATTTTTCCCTGTAACTTTTATGACATCTACATTTTCTTTCTGTTTCTTTCTGTTTATTACATTTATGTTGCCCACCAGGAAATGAATAATGAATTACATTGGAAACAGATAGGTTACATGTTGTGAGAAAAGTTAAAGCCATTGAACATAAGCTCATTTATAAAGTACCTTTTGAAGCCACACATTTTTGTGATTGTGATGTTAAAAATATATAACATCTACATTTTCTAAAAGCATTTTCCATTTTTTCCTCCTTCTTTTCCTCTCTGTCCCTCCTTCCCTCCCTCCTTTCTTTCTATCCTTCCTTCATATTTTTGGCTTGCTATATTACCCAGGATGGTCTTGCTATATTACCCAGGCACATGTCCACATGTCCAGCTCAACAACATTTGTACTTTTTTATATTAATAGGCAACAATATATTTTTGATTTCTTAGGTAAATATGAGTGAGACGTTATGTTTTAATGAAACATGGTTTGGTTTATTAAGTTTATTAGACAGAATATCATTTCAAAAATAGTTAATTCTTGTTGCGTGTGGTGGCGCACACTTGTAATCCCTGCGCTTGGGAGGCAGAGACAGGAGGATCGCGCAGGTTTGAAGTCAGCTGCGCTGGCTTAAGAGACCCTGTTTCCAAATAAAAAAAAGGTATAAAATAGATCTAGGAGTGTAGCCCGGAGTTAGAAGGGCTTCCAGGAACCCCAGTACCACACACACACACACACACAAAAAAAAAAAAAAACCTTAATTCTCTTCATTCTTATTCTTTATTCTATTTTCCATTTTACCATAAGGAAACTTCTCAGTGAGTTTACACCATATCTTTTAATTTGAATCCTTTCTTAAAAAAAAAATGCTCACTATTATTTTCTGTCCATGCATTTTTTTCTTCAGGAAACTACTTACTCTCCCACTAGAGAAAACAGAAATGTTTTTGTTGTTGTTGTTGTTGTTTCACCATTAAAGATTGGGCAGCACTGAGGTCACTGTCCAGTTAGATACATATTGGAGTCTGTAGTCCACCATCTAGCGTGGAAGGATGGACAGTTTCTCCTCTTTCTGGGCTGCTTCATCCTCACACCCTAAGTGGATCTAATCCCTTCACCTTAGCCTGCCTGTCTTACTCAGGGCCTATAAGCTTATGCATGCTGGGAACCTGTAAAGCTTATTATTCTTCTTCAAATGCCAGAAAAGTGCTTGTTCTTATTCAATAAGTCAAAAAAACTAAAACAATAATTATTGATACATCTCAAATTAAATTCTAAATCAATCTGTGTAAATGTTTGCTTGCCATTTGTCAAGTCTGTATACACAAGAACTCAAGGGAAAAAGAGTCCAATCATCACAATTAATATGATGCTACTAATCCACTATCATGATGGAGCTTGTGGTATGCTGACTTTGAAAAGAATAATTATCTATAAAATCTATGCCAGAAGAAGACTAGCACATTTCTACTGGATGTATGCTGACCTTCTGTCTTACAGTAAAATAGCCTTATGATTTATTTCTATACCAATTAGCTAAAACTTATGAGACACTGCTAGCTTATTAGGATAAAACAGAACAGAGCCCTTAAAGGCTATTCTTTTGCTTCAGAGTGTAACTCAAGATATTTTTTGATAATCTATAAAAGTCTGCTTTATGATGTACTTAATGTAGGTTTCAAGGTGAAGCAGAGAATAGAAATAACCATCTGCAGCATTAAGAGGTAATGACTTGCTTTTAAACTGCTTTCGTAAATTGAATTCTTCTGATTAACAAGGACTTTAAAGTAAACATTCATTATGATATTTAATTTCTATTAATTTTGAAGATTCAGTAATGTCTTCAAAGGTAAATTACTTGCAAATAACATAGGTTTGTTAAACTGCATGGATAAAAAACATGTTAATATTTTGTTACCGAGCAAGCAGTGAATCTTAGGTTTAAAATTTTCAGTTTAAAGAATTATATACATTTTTAAATAATTTATTTCACTGTGAAATTAAATAAAGTATTTTCTACTAGAAAAAAATTAAAAGTACAGATATGCTTTAGTGAAATATTTCTTTTAGACTTCTAACTCAATCTAACAAATGTGATTGATAACATAGGTCATGAAATTATCTGAGTCAGTTTGGAGTTCTCTAAATCACACAAATTGTCAAAGGGTAGATTTTGTCATCAACTAGAAAAATGATAAAAATCCCTAAAGGGCAGAGAAGTTTCAGAAACTTCACTTACATAAGAAACATCTTGATTTATTTATAGAACATTCTTCCCATTTACAGTGGTAGAAATCTGAGGATAAAATTTTCAAAAAATAACTTATAACTGTTAATTCTGAAAATATAACTACGATGTGAATTTTCTTTTAGTTGAGAACTAAATGCTTTGAGTAGAATATTTGAATAAGTAAGATACTGATTTATAGATTTAGGGCCTGGTTTTTATTATGACAGTGATCTCCCACCACTAAGACTGCATTAGTATCCTATTAGTAGCAATAGAGTTAGGTAGTTAGCCAGAGATGAGCAGGGAGGGGAGAAAGATGGGACAGGGAGGAGCCTTCTTATGGACAGCCCCTCCCAGATGTGGTCAGAGGCTTAGAGCCATTTCATTGCAGCTTTAGACACTTGCAGGAAATTTCAATGTCTTTGTGTGAAATTCAAACATAACAGCCCTGAATTACTATGGATGAGGAAAGGTGGGATTTCTGGACTGAATAAAAACTTACCTTGTGGAAAACTTGCCCCTTTTTTTTCCTGCTCCCAGACCAGCCAGTTCTGTGACAGTCCTGGTGAACCCACCCAATAAATCCTATGTGCTCACCCTATCCATGTTCCTGAAATAAAATCTTTCTTTTGGGGAGATGAAAGCCGAGGGAAAGTTGCAGCCCTGTGACAGAAGGAAGTTCCATGCCCAGGGCCTGCTATTTGGTCACTTCAATATTTCTCTCTGCTTTTCACTTTATTTCTCTCTCTTTCTTTTCATCCCTTATGATTTCCTTCCTTTCTTTTCTCTTTCCTTCTCTTCATTCCTGTCCTCTTTTTGTCCTTTTGTTGACACCACTGCCACCCCTTTGCCTTTTCTCCTATTTAACTCTTCATGATTCAAATGTTACCTTCTTTTGGTAGCCTTAAATAGATACACAAACATTTTTCTCTTGTTTTTCTTTATTTTTGATGGTTCTGTGGATTGAATTCAAGGGCATTCTACCTCAGAGCTGCATGCCAAGCCCTATTTTGATTTTTTAATTTTGAAACAGGGTCCTGCTAACTTGCTGAGGGTCTTACTAAGTTATTGAGACAGACCCTGAATCTGTGATCCTCCTGTCTCAGCCTAGCAAGTACTGAGATTACAAGTGTGTGCCTATATGCCTGACCTAAGCAGCTTATTTTACTAAATTATATCTGTTCTCATTCTTGTATCCAACCAAGAAACTTTATGGAGAGCAAGATTGATGTTCTAGCTTTAGTACAATTTGTAAAATATACTACAAATTATAATGAGGGGTCTTTTGTATCTAGATAATTATATTTTAGGATAATTTTCCCAATTGCTCAACTAAGTTCATCTTATTCTCAGTGGAAACTTTTAAAAGGAATAAAATGTGTTTATATAGATTAGAAAATACATTTTTTCCTTGTAAAAGAGCCTATTCTAACAAAGATAATATATCTGGAAGATGCTTCGGTACTTCTAAAATACTGTAAGAAGGAGTCAAATTAAACAAGCATATGACCTTATTGATCTGAACAAAAACCTAAAAGTCTTAATCATGTCATTTCTGCAAGAGAACTTGGGAATCTCCTGTGTGACACAATTGCCTCAGAGAAGATCCCTGAAATTATGTTTATGTTCCTCCACACACCTGCGGAGACGGGCAAAATGCCAGTGAGTCAAACGGACATCACACCGGAAGTTAGGTTTATATGGGAGTCAGGATATAGAATATTAGACGATTTAACAATAAGAACTACATAAACAGAAGCAGTATTAATAACAAGAATTACTGATGGTCTTCCATGAATAAAATTACTGAAGTATATTAATCTCTGAGAATTATGATCAATTTTTTTGTAGTTACCTAAATCCTGCATTTAGACAAAATCTGTGGCAGCTTTGCAAAACCACCAAGCTTGATATAGTCAATTTATAAGAATCTACAGGGCACCGAAATGGTCTTATTTGAGAATGTTGGACAATGAATACATCACTAAAATTCATGTTGAGAAAGTAAATAGTTTTCATTTTAGTGTGTGTGTGTGTGTGTGTGTGTGTGTGTGTGTGTGTGTGTGTGTGTTTTACTGGGGATTAGACTAAAACCAGGGGATTCTAAGGCTAAGCTATACTCTCAGCTCTATTTTTTTAAATTTATTTTGAAACAGAATCTCACTAAGTTGCCAAGGTTCTCATTAAATTGCTGAGGCCCAGCTTCAAACCTGTGATCCTCCTGTCTCAGCCTTCCAAGTACTGGGTTTACAGGCTTGTGCCACCATTACCTGCTAGGTAAATAATTTTGACTCCATCATCTATAGAGAGCAGTGCTATTGAAATGGAGTGTTTCAAATGGAGTAGTAGAAGGAGAAAACACATGAAGCTTCTCCTTTTGTTATTTAATGCTGCAAGACAATGCATTAAGCATGAACCTTTAAACATTTTTTATTCATATTACCATATATGCAAAAGAGAAATAGTATTATTATACCTATGAGATAGAAGAGGAACTAAGTATGAAAGCTTAAGTAACTTCTACCTTGTGACTCAGCAAGAAAACTTCTGGGTTAAAGCCTAACCTAATCAGTCTGCCTGTTTTAAAAAGCCACACTGTTAATTACTGGCTCCTCAACTTTTGTTTAATTTTCATAGTAACATACCTTGCATCTCACCACTGCATCAGAAAACATTTACAATGGACTTTCCTGATCACTAGGAATTTGGCTCCTCATCTAGAATTTGAAATCATCACTGTCTAATTTCTTGAGCTATGTTCTTCCCTAAGGAAGATATTCTGTGACTAACCTCTGTTATGTCTAACCTATACTAACCTATGACTAACATTCATCAGACAAATGAATATGTTACACCCAAAGAAATATGCCTTGAAATATTAATAGCAATATCTGCATTGGATGAAATTATCTAACCTCTGTTAATCAGACTTTAGTTCAAGAGCTGTCCTAAGAAAGTGACCAAGATAGAGCCTTATCAATTGGAAATCACTGATAAAGGTTGAGAAGAATAGTTGAATCATCTTGTGACCACTAAGAACACTGCTTATCCTTATAGTGTATTCAACAGAGAGATTAGTAATTCTAAACCATCCCTTAGTTCTGAGAATAACTCACAGTATGTCTGATATCAGATTCTCATCTTCTCTGACACTAAGCTTGTAAAATGAAGCCTATTAGTTGAAATGGCATGATTGTGGGATAAACAGAAGCTTAACTATATATTTATGGATGTGTTATAATCTCAGAGAAACATAAAAATATGGAATTCAGAAACATATTGTAGAACTCATTAGGACTTTTATAATGAGACAATACAGAGTGAGTCATAAGATAACTTAGACAGACTCATAGTTTGATAAGCAAATATAATTCTAAAATGTTGTTTGATGAGGCAGTGCCATTGAAAGGAAGGTCTCTGGCAGAAAACTATAGAAATTTGCAATATTTTTTATCAATGACTTGAATCTTGACACAGAAGCCACCTTTATCATATTTGTGGGCGACACAGATGTAGGAGAATTATCTAAAACAGTTCATGATTTCATGACAGCAGAGTTAAAAAACCTTGATATGTTAGAATGATGGAATAAATCCAATAGAGAATTGGACAGAAATAAATACAAGATTCTCCATTTAGATTTAAAATGAAATACATAAATGTATATTCAAAATTCCATCTGAAAAGCAGCTCAGTGAAAAAGACTAGATATCCATGATAGAAGAAGTTGGTGATAGAGACTGACAATGAGACACAAATTAAAAAACGACTTTAGGTTACTTTAATGTTTATGTTAAGTATGCAATAGTTTTATTGCATACTATTTTAAAGTGTAAGACAAGATCCATTAGTACATTTTGAATCAGTTAGCATATTCTTTTTTTATCTTTTAATTTTTTTTATTGGTGCATTTTAGTCATATATCTTAATGGGATACAAGATGGTGGAGACATATGCGCACATCACCCAATTAACCCTTACCCAATTCCCACCCTGTCGGGAATCCAGCCCGACAGCTGGCGGGGCTTGGAGAGATGATGAGTACCGACGACTCAAACACAAACCCACGAGCCGGGAGTCAAGTCAAGCAAGATCTCATTTATTTCTCTCCAAGCAGTCCTTTATATAGCAGCAAGCCACGAGGGGAATTTCCATGAGAAATAGCCTAGCCTATCGGGGATAAAGATCACTAGCACGTAGTTTACAGCTAATCCCAGGCCAGTACATGAGCCATTCATGTGTGTGAAAAGCTCCTTTAAAGGTAGAAAGGGAAAAACCGCTCAGTCTCCCCACCCATAATGAATGGGGAAACCAGGCCTTCGTAGCTTCCTCCAGGCGCCATCTTTGCCCCTTTTTTGCTGAATCACTTTACTTAAAGTTTTGCCTTAGGCCATAGGCCGCTCAGGCCAAATCTCCTTAGGCGCTGTATAGACACACCCCATCACCACCCCATTGCTTCTCTCTCCCTCCCTCTCATGTTTGGCTTAGTGATAGACGTTGATATGTTTGTTAAAGTACACCATGTGCATTAGAGAATTTCCCTCTTCCTCTCCCCCATCCACTCAGTAAAGTCATCTTATTTGCTCATCTATAGAATCTCCTTCATCTAGAGTTCCCATTTTCTCCTTAGCTTCCACATATTAGGGAGAACATCCGATTTCTTAGTTTTTGTGACTGATGTAGCAAAATGTCCTCCACTTCTATCCATTTCTCTGTAAAGGACATAATTATGGTTTTTTTATGGCTGAGTAAGTTTCATTGTGTACATATCCTATAATTTTGCAATCCATTCATCTGTTGATGGCCATCTTGGCTGGTTCCATAGTTTGGCAATGGTGAATAGTGCAGCTATGAACATATATACTCATGTATTAGTTTGGTGGTTTGGTTTCCTTTCTTTGACAGAGATACCCAAAAGTGGTATTGCTGGGTCAAATGGTCTGTTTGTTCCAGTTCTTCTGAGGAACCTCCATACTGTTTTCCAAAGTGGTTGCACTAATTTGCAACCCCACCAACAATGTTTTAGAGATCCCACTTCTCTACATCCTCACCATTTGTTGTTTATGATTTGAATGATTGCCATTCTAATTGGAGTGAAATTGCCATTCTAGTGAGGTGAAATCTCAGGAGAGTTTTGATTTGCATCTCTCTGATTGCTAATGATATTCAGCGTTTTTTCATGCATTTATTGGCCATTTGAATTTCTTCTTTCCTGAGGTGTCTATTTAGTTCATTTGTCCATGTTTTTATTTTTTGATTGGATTATTTTTGTTTGTTTGTTTTTCCTTTTAACAATTTTTATTGAACATAAATAATATACATTTAAATTATATTTGGTGCCCTCTCCCCCCCTACCCCCGTTTTCCCTTCCTCCCTCCCACCAATGGTTGTCCAGGTTAACCATGTCATATTCATAATTTTACACATATTTAGATGTAGACCCTCATTAATCAAGATCAGCCTTCTGCCTCTCCTATCTTTCCATTCAAACTTTGCTGATATTTCTCCTCCATTATCTGGAGTCCCACTGGTATCCTCTGTGTTTCCTAGTTTGGGCATATTAGAGGAAACATATGTACCTTCTCCTTCTGTGCTTGGCTGATCTCACTTAACATAATGTTCTCCAGGGCTTTCCATCTTCTTGCAAATGATATAATTTTGTTCTTCTTTATGGCTGAATAGAATTCCATTGTGTGTATTTCCCAAAGTTTTGCTATCCATTCATCTGTTGATGGAGATCTGGGTTGGTTCCATATTTTGGCTATTACAAATTGTGCTGCTATGAACATAGGTATGCATATGTTGCTGTATTTCTCTGAATTCAACCCCTTTGGAAAGATACCCAGGAGTGGTATAGCTGGATCATATGGTGGATCTATTCCCAGCTTTCTTAGGAATCTCCACACAGATCTCCATAGTGGCTGAACTAGTTTGCATTCCTACCAACAGTGTAAAAGAGTTCCTCTTTCCCCACATCCTCTCCAGCATTTGTTTTTATCTGATTTATTTATACTTGCCACTCTGACTGGGGTTAGATGGAATCTCAGTGTAGTTTTGATTTGCATCTCCCTGATGGCCAGTGATGTAGAACATCTTTTCATGTATCTATTGGCCCTTTGTATCTCTTCTTTTGTGAAGTGTCTATTTAGTTCATTTTCCCATTTCTTGATTGGGTTGTTTGTTTTGCTAGTGTAGAGTCTTTTGAGCTCTTTGCATATTCTGGATATTAGCCCCCTATCAGAATGGTGGCTGGTAAAGATCTTTTCCCATTCTGTAGGCTTCCTCTTTAGGTTATCGATAGTTTCTTTGATGAGAAGAAAGTTTTTAGTTTGATGCTATCCCACTTGTTTATTCTTGCTTTAGTTTCCTGAGCTTTGGAGATTTTCTTGAGAAAGTTACTGCCTGTGACAATATTTTGTGGTGTTGAACCTATGCTCTCCTCTACTAACTTCACAGTCTCAGGTCTAATTTCTAAGTCTTTGATCCATCTTGAGTTGATTCCTGTGTTTGGTGAGATATAGGGGTTTAGATTCATCTTTTTAGAAATGGTTAGCCAGTTCTCCCAGAACCACTTGTTGAAAAGGCTGTCTTTTCTCCAGCGTATGTGTTTGGTACCTTTGTCAAAGATTAATTGACTAAAGATGTGTGGGTTTGTTTCTGTATCTTCTATTCTAATCCACTGGTCAGTATATGTATTACTGTGCCAGTACCATGCTGTTTTTACTACTATTGCTCTATAGTATAGTTTGAAGTCTGGGATTGTAATGCCTCCTGCATGTTTCTTATTGTTGAGAATTGCTTTGGCTATTTTGGGTCTTTTCTTTCTCCATATAAAGTTCATGATTAATTTTTCTAGGTCTCTGAAGAATGTCACTGGTATTTTAATGGGAATTGCATTGAATCTATAGATCAGCTTTGGCAGAATGGTCATTTTGATGATATTTATTCTGCCTATACATGAGCATGAGAGATGTTTCCATCTTCCAAGATCTTCTTCAATTTATTTCTTTAATGTTTTATAGTTTTTATTGTAGAGGTCTTTTACATCTTGGGTTAGGTTTATTCCTAGGTATTTTATTGGTTTTGAGGTTATAGTGAATGGAATTGTTTTCTTTGTTTCTTTTATTGTGGATTCGTTGTTGGTATAAAGAAAAGCCACTGATTTCTTTAGGTTGATTTTGTATCCTGCGACTTTGCTGAATTTGTCAGTCATCTCCAGAAGTCTTTTGGTTGAGTTCTTTGGGTCTTCCAGATAAAGGATCATGTCATCTGTGAATAAGGATAATTGTAATTCCTCTCTTCCTATGTGAATTCCTTTGATTTCCTTCTCTTGTCTTATTGCTACAGCAAGAGTCTCAAGGACTATATTGAAAAGGAGTGGTGATAGTGGGCATCCTTGTCTTGTTCCTGACTTTAGCAGAAATTCTTGTAGTTTTTGCCCATTCAATATAATGGTGACTTTGGGTTTATAGTATATTGCCTTAATGATGTTGAAGTACTTTCCTTCTATCCCAATATTTTGCATTGTTTTTTAACATAAATGGGTGTTGGATTTTGTCGAATGCTTTTTCAACATCTATTGCTATGATGATGTGGTTTTTGTTCTTGTTTCTATTTATGTGGTGAATAACATGTATTGATTTACATATGTTTTTCTGGGATGAAACCGACTTGGTCATGATGTATTATTCTTTTGATATAGTTTTGAATGCATATAGCTAGTACTTTGTTTAGAATTTTTCCAACTATGTTCATTAAGGATATTGGTCTGTAGTTTTCATTTCTTGAAGTATCTTTATTTGGTTTGGGGATTAATGTGATACTGGGCTCATGGAAGGAATTTGGGAGAGTTCCATCTCTTTCAATTTCTCAGAACAAGTTATAAAGTATTGGTATTAGTTGTTCACTGAAGGTTTTGTAGAATTCAGCTGGGAACCCATCTGGGCCTGGGCTTTTCTTTGGTGGAATAATTTTTATTGCCATTTCTATTTCTTTGGTTATTATTGTTTAGTTTAGGCTTGCTATATCCTCTTGGCTGAGTGTAGGAAGGTTAACTGTGCTTAGAAATCTATCAATTTATTCCAGGTTTTCAAGTCTATTGGAGTATAAATTTTTAAAGTAGTTTTTGATAATCTTTTGAATTTCTTCACTATCTGTGGTGATATCTCCTTTTTCATTTCTAATTTTGATAATTTGAGTTGATTCTCTTTTTCTTTTGGTTAGGTTGTCCAGGGGTTTATCAATTCTATTAATCTTCTCAAAGAACCAACTTTTTGTTTTATTGGTTCTTTGAATTATTTTTTTGTTCTCTATTTCATTTATTTCTGCTCTAATTTTAATGATTTCTTGCCTTCTGCTGGCTTTGGGAATAGACTGTTGCAGAATTTCTAGGTCCTTGAGTTGTGTCATTAGGTTCTTTACTTGGTCCTTCTTTGTCCTTCTTATATGGGCACTCAATGCAATAAACTTTCCTCTTAATACTGCCTTCATGGTGTCCCATAGATTTTGTTAGGTTGTGTCTTTGTTTTCATTTGTTTCCATAAATTTCTTTATTTTTTCCCTAATTTCTGCTCTTACCCATTCATCATTCAATAGTGTATCATTCATTCTTCATGAATTTGAATACTTTCTTTCGAGTTTCCTGTTGTTGATTTCTACTTTTATTCCATTGTGGTCTGAAAAGATGCAAGGAATTATATTACATCTTTTGAATTTGCTGGTATTTTCTTTGTGTCCCAGGATGTGGTCTACTTTGGAGAAGGTTCCATGGACTGCTGAGAAGAATGTGTATTCTGTAGTTCCTGGTTGAAATAATCTGAAAATGTCTGTTAGGTCCATTTGATTTATGGTTTCCTTTAGTTCTAAAATGTCTTTACTCATCTTTTGCCTTGAAGATCGATCCAGTGGTGTGAGAGGTGTATTAAAGTCTCCCAGAATTATTGCATTTGGGTCTACTTGGGATCTTATGTCCAGAAGGGTTTGTTTTACAAATGTGGTTGCACCCACATTTGGGCCATAAATATTTACTATCATTATATATTATTGGTGTATTGTTCCTGTTAATAAAAGGAAGTGCCCTGATTTGTCTCTTTTCATGTGTTTTAGTTTAAAGTCTGTTTTGTTGGATATCAGGGTTGCTACCCCTTCTCTTTTTTGGTCACTGGTGGCATGGTATATCTTTTTCCATCCTTTCACTTTCAGTCTGTGAATGTCTTTGGCTGTAAGGTGAGTTTCTTGCAGACAGCATATATTTGGATTATGTTTCCTAAACCACATTGCCAGTCTATGTCTTTTGATTGGTGAGTTAAGTCCTTTGACGTTAAGAGATATTATTGAAATATGATTTTTGTTTTCTGCCATTTTGTGTTCTGTCTACTCTTGGGTGGTTTGATCTTTCTTCTTTCCTTAAATGGCCCACTTATTAACTTCCTCTCTTCTCTGGTTCTGAGGTTTGCTTCTTTTTTCTTCCTTGTGGTTTATTTCTTTAAGAATTTTCTCTAGTGTTGGCTTTGAGTTCATGATTTTTTTAAGATTCTGTTTATCCTGAAAGTCTTTGGTTTCACCATTCATCTTGAATAGTAGTTTTGCTGGATAAATGAGCTTTGGTTGGAAGTTATTTTCTTCCAGGGTCTGAATCACATCATACGAGTCTCTCCTAACATTCATGACTTAGGTTGTATAGTCTGGGGTGATTCTTATTGTTTTGCCTCTATATGTCACCCATCCTTTTGTTCTCACTGATTTTAAGATTCCTTCCTTGGCCTCTATATTGGTCATTTTGGTTATTATGTGGCGTGGAGTGGTCTTTCTTTGGTCCTGTCTCAGTGGAGTTATGTATGCCTCCTGGACATGAAGGTCCAAGTCTCCTTCTGTATTTTGGGAATTCTCTGAGATTATTTCCTTGAACAGATTATAGATGCCCTTGGTCTGTACCTCTATCCCTTCTTCAATGCCTATTATCGGATTATCTTGCCACGGTGATCTGTCAGGGCTCGGGAGTGCAAATTGGGCAGGCAGGCAGCCTGTGCAGGCAGCCCGCTGGTGGGCGCCCTGATTGTATCTGCAGCAGGTCTGGTGCCCGATCTTTGTTGTTCTTCTTCTTCGAGTTCAGGGTTCCCACGGAAGTACCTGGATCAGTTTTGGTTCCTGGGATGTATTTATTTTGTTGATTAAGACACTGCTTTCTAAGTAGTTGAACTTTACTTGTTTCAGCTACTGAGAAGTGCTATGTCCCTCAGTCGCCATTTTGAATGTCCCTCAGCATATTCTAAAAAATATTTTAGTTGTACTTTTTATAACTGAAAAGAAGAATTAGGATAGAATGGGATAAATAGATGAATGCAATTAAAATAAGACTGCATTCTTCATTCAAAAATAAGTGTGTGTATAGTATGTGTGTGTGTGTTGTGTGTGTGTGAGAGAGAGAGAGAGAAAGAAGGGGGAGAGAGAAAGATGTGTGTGTGTGTGGGGGGGGAGAGAGACAGACAGAGAGAGAGAGAGAGAGAGAGAGAGAGAGAGAGAGAGAGAGAGATTAACTGAATTACCAGCTTTGTGAGGGCAATTAATGGCTTGTTTGATTACTTCTGAATTTCCAGCATAAAGACATAGATCTCTCCTCTTGTACATGATCAAAACACTGGGACCCTAAAATCGTTTGTAAAGCACAGTAAGAAATTACAAGGTTTCCAAATTAAGACTGCCGGGCTAGTGTTGCTTGCTTTATAAACCATACCAAGTTAGAAACTATAGAAGTTATGATGTGCAATCCCGAAGTATTCTGTGTGATAGATAGCTTCCTTCAAATGAGAGCTTATAAGTGATTAAACATTTTAACAGTTCTTGCACTAGGAGGCACACTTTGTTGTTATTTTTTGTTGTTTTTGTTAAGGTATTTTTATCCATGATATTGTGAAAATATATGCAAAATTTTATCAATATTTTCAGCCTGAAAAATGAATGCATTCAACATATTCAGTAGTTGATGATACCCTGATACTGATTATTTAAGTAAACACGCCATCATTTGTAGATAATAGTTATTGTATGTTCCTAAATCCACTCACATTTCAGTTCAGCTCTTCTTAGTGGCATAATTAGAATATTAAAAAAAACTAAAACAATTATTTGGTCAGTTGGTTTGTTGGCTGGTTGTTTTGGGAAAACTATAATTAGATTACTGCAAAGTAATCCAGAAAAATTAATTGCTTTATAATACAAAACCTGTTGATTGTACTAATATAACCACAAGATAGCATGATGTCCTTTTGAAGAGTGACAGAAAAATAGCCTAGGAATTGTGTTTGTAATGACAATTTTTATTATGAAATATCATCTATTTTCTTATAAAATATCAATTTATTCTTCGTGTGTAACTGACATTAATGATATTAACTATAACTTGATGAGTATTGTAAAACCAAACTAAACTACAATTAGGTGCTCAGTGAAAGACAGAGCAAATTCTAATCTTTACAATATAAGGCCTTTAAATTGGGTGGTTTATTGAGATGCTAGAATAAAGAATTCATCAGTTGCATTGAAACTGAATGATGAAATACTTTAGTAGTAAGTATGAATAATACAGCTTTATTGGAGTTGGATATCTTTTTAATTATTTTGTATGATCAGTATTTTATTATTATTTTGTAAACTATAATGAGTATTCTTTTCTCAGTATTTACTTTTTCCCTTATAATTATAAAATGAATAGTTTCCATAAATAATTTTAAATTATAAAAATATAAATATAAAAATAAATTTATTATACTATCATTATTAAAGCAAACCCTTTGCTTACTTTTCAGTTATTTTTATACATAAATTTAAAAATTATTTTAAAATATATTAGTATTTTTTAGAGTATTTTCTCTGCTCTTTTGACCTAATAGCTGATTCTTGCAATATATTTCTAAAATATAATTTTTGTAAATTTGTATAGAATCTACCTATAAAATATGCATTATATAAAAGGACTTATATAAACTATTAACATCTTTTATATAACATCTGTTATTATAAAATATCTATTAGTATTGTTATAGAGCATTCTAAATTATTACTATTTTTTCTCAAATAATTTTATTTAATCTACATGATTATTTTCAAATAATATGTAATATTATTTTGAAAAGTAACAGAAGCAACTTCAGTTTTATTTTGTTGAATCTCATACTCATAACTTGTTATATTTAAATTCTTTATTTTTTTCTTTCTATCCAAAATCATAGTATTATCTTTGTAAGTTATAAAAATTATCTTCCCTTGAATATAACATGTGCATCAAGTATATCTCTTATTGCAATTTATAATTGATTAACTTTCACAAACACACTAAAAGATCATGGTATTGGTTAGATATAGAATGTCCCTTGAATAGCTCATGAAATAATGTTTAGAGTTGATATAATTAAGTTATGAGCTTTGGAATCTCATAAGTAGATTAATCTACTAACTCACATTTGTAATGGATTTTTGGAGAGGTAACCTAGACAGGTGGTTTGTGGCTGGAGAAGGTGAGTCCCTAGAAGTGTGACCTTAGGGACTGTGCTTTTATCTTGAATCCCCTTACTTATTTTCTCTCTTACATTCTGCCTCCATGATGTGAGAACAGAGCCTTGATCTCTCTCTCTTTCCACTGAGCTTCACAGACCAAGCCTGACATGGACTGAACTCTGACATCTTGAGCACTGGGAGAAAATAAATCTTTCCTTCTCTAAGTGGTACATGGTCAGTTGTTTTGAATTATAGCACTACAAATATTTACCAAAGTAGTTATATTATTTAAATTTTATGTTTACCAAAGATCAAAAAGGAAGAACAATTGAGCACTTACTTTCCTAGAAGAGATAGAATATTTTGAGCCGGGCATGGTGGTGCACGCTTGGGAGGCTGAGACAGGAGGATAGCACAGGTTCGAAGACAGCCTCAGCTACTTAGTAAGGCTCTCAGAAACTTATTGAGACCCTGCATCCAAATAAAATATAAAATAGGTCTGAGAGTGTAGCCCGTGGTAGAAAACTCCTGGGTTCCATTCATAGTACCACACACACAAAAAAGAAAGAATCAGAATATCTTGAAAAACATGCTGTAACACTTGGCTTAATAAAAGCTTCAGAAAGTTATCATCCTGCGAAACTCCAATGAAAAAATAAGCTGTTAAATACACCATACTCTAAAAATCCACTTGAGATAGAGATTTAATTACAACCTTTATTTTTGAGCAATCATCTATTTTTGTCATAATTATTTTTGTTATCAGCTAAAATCATGTTAATGTAACATGCTTTTAGGTTTGACATTATTTAAAACTACTGATTTGGGCATTGTGCCACAAGCCTGTGATCCCATCAACTCAAGACACTGAGTCAGAAGTATTTTAAGTTCAAGGTCAGCCTCAACAGCTTACCTTGAACTTGTTTCAAAATTTAAAAAATAAATAAATAAAATAAAAAGGGCAAAGATTTAGCTCACTGGTAGAGCACCATGGCTTCACTTCCCAGAATGGCCCCAAACAACAAAATACTGTTCAGTATTAGAAATTTGCAATTGTATTGAATATAGTTCAGCATAAAGTGGCATCAGTGGTCTTTTTGTTGTCAGATACTAAATTATAATTTCAGAGAACTACAGAGAGGTAAACACTTAAAAAAACCTCATAGATTTAAAAAAGCCCCCAAATCTACTCATAAATACATTTTAGTACAAACCAGGACTCTGAAAATGAGTGGAAATATTCTTTATTCACCTGAAGACTAATAGCCATATACTACTCATGAGAAGAAGAATGTTTCTAAAAGAAATTAAGAAAAAAATACAGAATTTTTAAAAAGAAGACAAAGACTAAGATTTATTTGTTAAAAATTAACTATGTATATTTCCTGTAACAAAACATATTTTGTAAATTAGTAGTACTATATATTAAATATATGTTAATATCTCAAAATAGTTTAACACAAACTAAATAAATAAGAAGGATTAAGTGGTAAAGAATATTCAACTTCTCAGTTGACACATGACATTTCAAGTCATGAAATAGTAAAATGTGCCTGATATGATTTAATAGCAGGACATATTACATTGGGTCTAAGAAAGAACACTTGAAATTGTCTTGACTGATTGATGTGGTCAGAAAACTGATGGGAAAGAAGAAAGAAAACAATATGAACAACCCAGTGCCAACTGTACTACAACTTCAATAGGATAGAAGAAGTGATATGCTCCATCTAAATTTCTACACAGAATAGTGAGAAGAAACTAGTAAGAGGAAAATAAAAGAAAATATGTAGAGTTCTCTGCTGAGCTATGATAAAATGTATACTGAGTATGTCTTCTTGCCCAGCATTATTTTAAGGGTTAGCAATATAATAGTAAATGTGATGGACAAAGTCCCAATTCTCATAGAAATTTGAGGAAAGCATAAGGTTAGACATATAGGGCATGAAAATAATTGAGAGTAAGTTAATAAGCCACTAAAACAAAAGTGCCAGGAAAGTAAAACAGGATTGGAGAAAGGATAATTTGTTTTGGCTTTAAACACAGTTTTGAAAAACAAGGGTATTGGCTTTATAAACATGATCTAGCTTAACTAAAAAAGTCCAGGAAATAATTAGAAGTAAGTTAATTTAATGTGGTGAAAATTAATAGTGAACTGTCATAGAACATAACTGAGGGTTCTCAGGTAGGTGCTAAGTATCCTAATCCCACTCATACTTTTACATTGTTTTCTTTAGGTATAGAGCATATGAGAAAGAGAAAAAAAATTAGAAATATAGACACAAAATTAGAAATGTTGTTGAATCTAATATTAAACAAATTAAAATGTCTCTGATCAATTACTTTATTTAAAATATTTCTAATTTTAATAAATCTTTTAAAATTTTCTTTTGCATTATGCTCTAAACATTGTACTTAGAATCTTCAAAAACACAATAATACAGAATCTCTGAGGAACTTATAAATAAATCATTATAAAGGACTGATTTCTAGTATTAGAACATGGCAAATACTTTTGGACAATTATAGAGAAATATCAGTATTTAAATGAATTGTGATAAAGTGAATCTATAAACTGTTTCATGCTCATGAAGAATGGAAATTAAGTAGATGATACATGTTTTCTTTTAAGTGTTTGTCCCTCTTCCAAAGTCATGTTGAATTGTGCTTGTCAATGGTGGGATGAGCTTAGCTCCCTTTGGACTCTGTGCTCTTGTACTTTTTCAATATTTATTTTTCAGATGATGTATTGCTGTGTGGTTCAGGTTGTTCTTGATCTCTTCCAGCCTCCTAATGATCTAGAATTACAAGTGTAAGCCGTTGCTCCAAGTTCTGCTCTTCTGATTCTTGACCATGAGATGAAGCAGTAAGAAGATCTCACAGGACTAGTGACTTGATCTTGGACATGCAGCCTCCTGAAGTGTGAAAAATAAATTCGTGTTTTGTATATCATATATTACCATGTGTTTTATTAAAGTAGCACAAAGTGGACTAAGGCAGTGATCAAATTGGAAAAATGTAAGTTAAACATAGATACTTGAATAATTCAAAAATTTTCAGTGAACAAAACAACAAAATTAGCAATTCACAGATGCATAGTTCATTGACGTGTGGACAGGCACATAGGTTAGAGTATGTTTTGCATGTCTGATACATATAATCAAAAATATGCTTTATTCTATTTTCTGTATGATAATTGATGACTAAAGGATTGATTTGCTTGCTGAATGGAAGTCAAAGTTTGGTCCAAATATTTTATTACTGTTTTTATTAAAACATTTATAATTAAGACTAAGGGATAAGAAAGTATAATCTTATAATTATTCTAGAAAAATTATGTGGTATGCTTAAGAAGATATTACAAAAGCAAATATTATATTATAGATTCTTGGTCAGGAGTAATGCTGTAAATAGAAAAAACAAATTTATTTTCCTGTGAGGCAATTTGAAAAGTAGCTTTGATGACTAAAGTCATTAAGTGATTAAGTGATTAATTAGTGTCTAAAATATAAGATTTAAAAGCTTCTAATATATTTATAAAAATGATTTATACTATTATATTTGTTACTAAAAGTGAAGCATAAACATAGACATTATGGATGCCAATTAATTATGTACCTTTACTGTTACTTAATTATGTGTTCTAATTATGCAATTTCATGTATGGTACTTACACTAATTAAATAATTAGAACACGTGACTAGATGTTGCTACTATAAGATCTTAATGCATTTTAGACAGAAAAATCATAATCATCTAGCCTTCTTATATAAAGATGATGGTTCTTAAAAGGAGAGAAAATGTGGGTTAAAGACCTTAATGAAAGATTTCTAATGTTGTAACTATACAGAAAAAAATTACTTCTAGATATTGGCACAGGTAATAATTTCTAGGAGCTCAAGATATGAAAGGAGAATTGACAAATGAGATTACATTGGCAAAGTGAAGAGAAAACCTATTTACCAGGTAGAGAATTAATAACCAGAATATATAAAGAGCTCAAAAGACAACATCAGAAGAACAAGTAATCCAATCAAAAGTGGGCAAATGATCTGAACAGACACTTCTCAAAAGAAAAAGTACAAAAAGCTAATAAATATAAGAAAAAATGTTTAAAATTTTTAGTCATTGGGGAAATGAAAATTAAAACTGCAATAAATAGATATCACTACCAATCTTACCACTACGTACAGAGAGGGGTGGGAACTGAAGGGAAACACACCAAAATTTGTGTGCATGTTTGTTTGTATTCCATCCTTTGAATCTCACTGTGATGTATAATTACAATATACTAATAAAAATTTAAAAACAGAAACAAAAGAAAAAATTACACAGACATCTATCACCTCATAGTCAGAATGACTATTACCAAAACAGATAAACAAATAAATAAATAACAGATACTGGCAAAGATTTAAAGAAAAAGAAATGTGTATATGCTGTTGATGGAAATGTAAGCTAATACAATCACTATGAAAAACTGTATGGAGATTCTTCAAAAAATTAAAAATAGAACTACAATATGATTCAGTTATATCACTCCTGGACATATAACCAACAGAAATAAAGTTGGCGCACACACACACAAAATATCAATATACTTATCATTATTATAGAACTATTCAATAGCCAAATGTGGAATTAACTTAGGAGTATGTCAAGAGATGAATGAATAAAGAAAATATGATCTATATGCGCAATGGAATATTCATCTATAAAGAAGAATGACTCCATAAATCAAAATGTTTTACATATCAGACCAATACTAAACAACATTGAGCTCTTAATATTTTGTATTTGGTCCCTTTCCACTGAATTTTTGAGACAAGGTTGATTTTCGAATATGGAAACTCTTAATACCAGATAAAAAATCAAGATGACATATATTCTTTTTAAAATGTCAGTTGCAGAAAAATGGGTAAAACTAGAGGTCATCATGCCAAGTGAAATAATATAGACTCATAAAGGTAGCATATGTTTTTCCTTATATTGAAAAAAATAAAATAAACTGGAAGCTGGAAATAAGTAGAAAAGGAACTACTAGAAGAGGAAAATAAGCATAGAGAACAGCAGAAGAGAGAATAGATAGTGGCAAGGGTGAACCTTATTAAAAACACAGTATATGCATGTAAGAAGACTTTACAGGGAAACAAGTTAATACATACAACTAATATAAGCTAGTTGCTTTTTCTCAAGAGTCCAATCTCTGGAATACAGGGGTAAATTAATTTTCATACATTGTAAAACATGAAGTGGGAAGACACACCTAAAAGGTAGTCTCAAATTGTCTAGGCAACTAGCTCACCAGCTGTCAATAGTGTTATGTGAATAGTGTTGTAGGAAGTTATACTGGGTAGATCAGCCTGGCAACTTCTGAATCTATTATCCTTCTTAAATTCATTAGAATGGAGACCACTACACAGTATATACTGTCCAACTAAATATGCCATAAATTACACATACAACAATAACATATTCCTGGGGAGAACATGATTGAATATAACTTTTAGTTTATGTGTTTAAAGGACAGTGGCTCATGTTCGATTAGGTTATGACACTGTGATATGTCAAGATTGGAAAATTTCAGAATATACAATTAAGTAGCATCTACTAAAATAAGAAAATAAGAAAAATAAAGAAAAGAAAAGAAAATAAGAAAAGATATAAATGTAGAATTGTTATAAAGAGACATATTACTATACAAATAAAATAAAAATTATTTGGATCATCATTCTATCCATTGTAAAAATACATTTTTAGGTAAGTAGAAAGTATTAGAAATAGACTATGTATGAGATGATATAGACTAGAATTATTGCTCATTTTATAGGTCTTATTTTGCTTTGAATATTCTTGAACTAAATGTTCTTTTCTATTGAGTTACACATAGAAATATTTATTGAAGAAGTAATGTGAAGTTTTAAGATCAGTTAAAAAAAACTAAAATAAATGAACCTACAAAATGTCTGTGTATATGTGTCATAGGAAAGTTGAGAAATGAAACAAGAATGACAAAGAATGAGGAAATGTTGGCAATCATTGTAGGCAGAAGAGGTAAAAAAAAAAAACATAGTATGATTCCCTCCTTGAAAAAAATTATGTTCATGGCTTAATTCTTGAAACCTGTGAAGATGTTATAGTTTATGGAAGGGTGAATTAAGATTGCAGGCAGAAATATGCTTATCAACTGACCTTCTGTTGGAAAGAATTGTTGGACATTCTAATTAAAACCATGTAATCATAAGCATCCTTATTAATGAAAAAGAAAGGCAAAAGAGATAAAACTAGGGAGATGGGGGGCATGCAAAGGATTTAGTCTTATATTGCTGGCTTTGAAGATAGAGGAATGTGACCCTAAGCCAAGGAATGCAGGCATCATTTAGCAGCTGAAAAGACTAGAAAACAGATTCTCCCCTAGAGCCTTCCAAAGGGAATGTAGTCTTATTTTTAGCCCAGTAAGACCCATAAATTTGTGCTGTTTTATACCACAAACTTTATGGTACTTTTTTTTTATAGCAGCAATAAAGAAGTAATACATTAGATATGGGTACATGAGTTTGTTAGTTTTTCTATTTTTGTGTGCATTTTAAACTTTCCACAATAAAACTTTAAACATATAGCTTTGAAAAGAAATTTTCATTAAAAACTTCATGATGAAAGAACAATAGTACAATAACTTACAGTTTAACTTGAGGACACATGACTCCTAACTTTAATAATATAATGATAAGATTCCCTTCATGTTTACTCAGAGAAGCCCATAGGTGGTTAATTGTTTAAATAGTATCCTATTGTTAAAGAATAAAAAGAAAAAAATAATGAGCTGTGTTTCCATGACATATTTTTAATGCTACATTTGTAATGGCAAGTATATCAAACTCCATTGAAACCATGTGAAGACATAATTAACAGTTCAGGGGAGATGGTACATTTTTTAATGTTATTTTTGTATAGAACATTCATTGTTAATTTTGGAATTATGGAAGTGAGGCATAGGTAAACACCAATTACATTAATAAACACCACATTTTAGGTACTGAGAAGTTAAAGGGTGATGATCTATTTAAATCTCTCTTACTAGATATTGTGACACTTTTGAGGGGTAGAGAGTATTTTCTTTTTCATTTGAAAAGCTGTTCCATGTCCTCAGTAAAAAAAAAAAGCTTGATTTCATCATGTACCTCCAAATATGCTACTGTGTAGTAAAAGGAAAACAGTTTGCTTAATGAAATTTCCCCCTCCCTTTTAAATAATTTTCAAATAATAATAACAAATGACAAAAATTTTTTTGGTGTTTTGAATTTATATATGAATGATCTACAGAAGTCTGACTGTTTCTGAGGGAATAGGGCAAAGGAAAACACCTGTTTATTTTATGAAACTTTCAAGAAGAATACTATTTCTTTTCTCTTAAAACTCCACTTCAGTTAACATGCAATAAAGGAAGAGGAGAGGAGATAATGTTAAATTTAATCATGAAAGACTGATATGATTTCAATAGTGGTGAGATTTGGAGCATTTTTATTCATCAACATCAAGAACTTTTGCCAAACCCTATATTTGCTTTTATGGCAAAAACTAAATAATGGATAATTATTGTTGAGCATGTAGGCAATTATCTCACCTGTCAAGTGAAGAACTGATGGGTTGTCGCGCAACTGTGCATCCACAACATGTACAAGGTGCCAATAGCAACAAGTGCATGTGTTGATATTATCATTATTTCTAACACTCTTTGTAATTAAGGCTTAAGGATGGCCATAAATACATGAGCAGCTACCTCAGAAACAATATTTAAAGCTTGCTTTAATATCTGTGCTAATCCAGTCCTATACTTGTCTTTTCCAGGGAATTGCTGGGGTATTGAATTACTTTGCTTCTGAAATTAACCCTGAAGGGCTACACAATTCTTGGGCAACAGCAAGTTGTAGCTTATTAGCATGGAAAAAGACATCCAGGGAAAGAAACCAATTTGCAAATAAAACACTGATGAATGAAGCAATAAAAATGGTAAGAAAGGCTACTTCCTTTCCATGGGGAAACACTCAGGGCTGAGTGTGCTGAAGTTTTATGCTAATATAAAATTGGTTCCAGCAAAGTACCCAGTTTTATAACCTAACAAATTGGTGCCAACTTATTTAAGCAGTCTAACACCAGGAAAAAAAAAAAAAAACTGTTCAAGGAACATCTGTTTAGAAGCAAAGTCTGGGATCATTAAAAATGCATTCACCATAAGATAATTAGTAAGAATGATATCGGCACTGACATGCCCAGAGATATGATTTTAATAAAAGTAGCAATAATCAGAGACTATTGTGAAAAAAGAAAACTTGTCCTTCTCACGCTAGATAAGTGAATATTTGTATTGTTTATTATTGAAAGGCACAGTGAGAACAGATTCCCATAAGCAATTTCAAGATCAAGGAAAATATTTCATCATGTCATCTATGCAAGAAGAGAAATAAAAGAAAAAGATAAGAGAAAAGAGAAATTTAGACCAAATTGGACCATAGTTCCCCATCACTGGCTCACCAAGCAGAATTCAGATTGTGGCTTCAAGCAATGCTAGTGTGAATGAGCCTTCGGAGAGCAGCAGATGTGGAAAAGCAGAGCGAAGGAAAACAGAACCCCAAACCTTGTGACTTTCGGGTATGAGTGGCTGTGTAGACTGTAATTGACTTTTTACTCATTTTTCTGAGTTTTTCATCTTTAAGGAAAGAAATTAAAAAACAGTGCTTTTCTCTCTCTTTTTATAATTGGTGCATTTAGCCATACGTCTTAATGGGGTACATGATGGTGGAGGCATATATGCACACATCACTCATTTAGCCCTTCCTCAATTCCCTCTCCAATCCCTCCCCCAACTCCTTCTCATGCTTGGTTTATTGATGACTTTGATATGTTTGTACATCATGTACGTTACTGCTTTTCTAGTTGTTTCTGCTAATATGTTATAATATTTGTGATTGAAATGGAAACATTTTTAAAAACTACAATCATTCATTTCTTGGGAAGAGAAGATCTCATCAAATTAACAGAGGGCAAAGAATGAGAAAATGCATTTAAAAAGTAGTTTTATCAATGTGTCAGTACTAGTAATTCTATTTTTTATTTAGAAAATTCTGTATGTAGGTTCTAGAAAGCAGCATTTAGAAATGTTTTTAATGAAGTAAGCAATGATTTCTCTCAAAAATATGACAGACTCATACATATAAATCAGTTGTCATCTTCAATTTTATAATTGCCTTTCTGTAAGAAAGCAGTATTTTATTTTAATATCCAGAATACATGGTGTTATTGACTACTGGGTTCAGTTCCCAGGCATTTCATATTCACAGTCACAGGTCTTTTAGCGTCGAGTCTATATTCATGTCAAAGGAAAGAAAGAAAGATACTGCTGTTTCAGTGTGGGTTTCATGAGAAGGAAAATGAATGATTTTAATTCATCTTTTAAACACAGAAAAAAAACTAGTAAAATAATTCACAAAGGAAAGCTGTATTAACCCGTTATTGAATTTTAGAAATTGATTGACCAATTGATATGTAACATTTTTGCCTATTAAGCCTTATAATCAAAGATTCCACTATGTTCATTAAAAGCAAAACAACAAAACTGCAGCCATCTATGGAATACAAAGTATAGAAATAGTATAGAAATAGTGGTTAAAACAATGAGTTGCATCTATCGTCTATTCTTTTTTTCTATTACCATATTTCTATACTGTATATTCCATACTTTGTATGTATAGAAAAATACTATTATTTTTATGATTAACATTTCAAAAATATTTTGTAACATGTCCCATTTAATAATTCTTAATATATAGATATATGATATCAACACCTTTTTGTGTTTTTAATTATTGTTTTTTACTATTTTTGTCTGTATATTACAAAACTGCTACTCCAAACTCTGATAAGGACTAGGATATATACAATTTTTATAAATTATACCAAGCTAACATTTATTCATTTATTTATTTATTTATGATTATTGCTTTAAAATTCATAGAAATGTATCTCTTCAGTCAAAATTATAAATATTTTAAGGCTTTTCAAAGCATTAAATCAACATTCTTTCAAATTTTTATCCAATTACACTTCTTCCAGATGTATATAGAATAGGATAAATAGGTTTGGAGGGAGATTCAGATATTTTGGAAATAATAGTAAATATTTATCATAACTATTCAAATGGAGATATCTCAGAAGAGAGGTTCAGAGATATAGATTTTAATGTCCTTAGCACATGGCTCATGATCAATGCTCTGAGGGCAAATAAAATTATCCAGGTAGAAAAATTAGTCCAAGAAGAAAAGATGACTTGAGGTTAAACTAAGAAATTCCATCATTTTACACTCAGGTACAGAACAGTCTATATAGAGAGATGAAATGCCTAGTGACGCAGGAAAAAATCAGAAAATTATGGCATCACAAAAGTTAAGGGAGCACTTAAGAAAAACGTGATCACAAGTACTATAAACAAACCCTTCCTCAATGTTGTAGAAATCTTTGTTATAAACTATCAGGAAAATAGTACAAAGCAGATTATGAAGATTGTAGTCTGGTGGACGAAGCAGATAAAGTAAGGAAAGAATAGTCTGAAAAGCTAATGTGTAAATGTGCAGGGCACTGTTAAATTTGTCACAGGTTTTAAATTCATGTTGAAGTTATATGTTTAATAATTGTAAATATTCAAGGAAGAGAAGCATATCATGTGTTTTGTGGCATGATAAAGATTGGTTCTATTTATGAGATTGTTTTTCAGTAATGTGGTGAGATTTAAGTCTGATAGGAGGGTGCTTGCAGAATAAATGAGAATAAATATATATCAAACCTATTCCAATAAATTTACCTGTGAAGGGAAAGAGAGAGTAAGCTTTCTGCTATAGGTAGTCTACAATTTGTAATAAGCTCGTAAAATGTAGTAAAGAAAACCTAGTTTAATAGTGGTTATTGAGATGACACATTTAATGAATAGGGTGATCTTTGAAATTAAAGACAAATCCAATCAACTAAGAAATGTTTCCTTTCTGTGTGTGTGTGTGGTACTAGGGATTGAACCCAGGGCCATCTACCTCTGAGCTACATCTCCAGTCCTAATTTTCTATTTTTTTACTCTTTATTTTGAAATAGGGCCTCTCTAAGTTGCAGAGGGCCTTACAGTAAGTAGCTAAGACTGGATTGTCCTGTCTCAGTCTCCCATGTACTGGAATTACAAGCATGCACCACCACACCCAGCATCTGGAAAAGAAAGTGATAGAAGCATAATTTGGGACATAGATCAGACCGCCTGCAAGTGCAAAGAGTGAAGTGAAAGAAAGGAAGGGTTTGCTGAAGTAATGATGGTGTTGACCGTGGGTTAGTAATGATGGGAGCGATTAAAGGTCACAATTTGGCTATGTAACAATAAAAAACATTTAGGCAGTTATGCCTTATAGTCTCTTCTAATAATACTATGTTGTGCTAACTCCTGTGCTCTGTGCCAGTTTAAGCTTCAAATAACAATAGACTATAATATTCTATTTTTCCATAATCAGAAGAATTGCACAGAGATAACACCCGCCAGGACAATACGTTTAGAGAACATATGTGGTTAAAGATGATCTCTGATTACATCAAATGAATACAGGATAGTTTTTATTAAATTGAATATCAGACGAGCAGAGAGAGAGAGTGAAAACCCAGTTGGAAATATGTTGCTTCTGAAGAGATATCTTCAAATTAATTTTCATCTTGGTGTGAATAGTGTAAGAATGAACAATATTTGTAAAAATACTGTGGTTTTACCAATTTATTTAAAAATCTTCCTAATGATGGTTCAGTATCTAGAAGGCAGATGAGAAGCTTGTATTTCTGTTATTAGATATACTATAGCCTTACTGCAAAATAAATACATTTTGCCATTTCTGACAACCACTAAGAAAGTTTTAAATAAAAATCCCTTATTATACTATTTTGTTGTGGGGGGCCTGGGGATAGAACCTGGGAGTATTCGACCTCAGAGCTACACCCCCTGCCCTAGTTTTTATTCTTAATTTGAAACAGGGTCTCACTAAGTTGCAGAGGGCCTCACTAAAGTAGCTGAGGTTGTTGTCCGTGAACCACGATTCTCCTGTCTCAGCCTCCTAAATGCTGGGATTACAAGCATGCGCCACCACGCCCGACTTATTTTACTATTTTATATTGTTGTTGACTTTTAAAAAAATGCCAAATATTAAAAAGATTACATAAATCTAACATCTACTAACCAGCTGAAGATAGAAAGCACCTCACATGTTGAAGTTCCTAATACTCCCTATCACATTTCCTTTCCTCTCCATTCTTCTCTACCCAGAGGAAGCTATTTATCCTTGGCTTTATCATTTCCATGTGTAGTCTCAAACTTTTAATACATATTTATGTATCTATAGACATTAAGAATTTTGTATTTTATGTTTCAAAGTTACATAAATGTTAAAATTGCTTTGTGTAATTTGTCCTTTCAGTAAATGGCTTCATGATATTCATCTGCATTTAGTTCAACTTCACCTTACAATTTTAACTTATTTGAATTTTATTATACTACTTTATCACAGTTCCATCACAAATTCTTTCTTAATGCACATTGGGGTCGTTTCCAAATTGTTCAGTCTTGTAAGCAATGTTGCCATAATATTGATATGCATATCTATTTCAACATGCATGCAGTATTTACTTAAAGCATATACCTAGAAAAAATTTAATGATGTAGAAAAATCCGTCTTTATTAATACACTACCCTGAATGTTTGTCTTGGACATTTATTATTATTATTATTATTATTATTATTATTATTATACTATTTTCTGCTTTTAAAAATGTTTTCTTTAATACCAAACCTTCTCCTTTATGTAAAAAGTATTTCTAATTTCTTACTTCTTTTTTATACTTGTTATTTGTAGATGCAGACATTTTATATTTTAAAGTGGTCATAATTATTAGTTTTCTGTGGGTTTTGTATACTGTATATGCGGAGGGAGATAGGGGAAGTGGGGAGGAATATGGAGAAAAATACACCAAGTGCTATGTGAGTGTATTTTTTTTCCTTGTCTTCCCCTATTCAATCTCAGCTGCCACAATCAGAAAGGGAGAAAGCGGGAGGAACTTTTTCTTGCATCTGTGTTAGAAATCCTAGCAGCAGACAGTCGGCTGCTATAGGTTTGTTAAAGACGCATGTGAGTGTATTTTTGTATCACTTTGAATCTCACTATGATGTATAATTGCAAAGCACAAATGAAAGCACAGAAATACAAATTCTTCCCCAAACAAGATTTAAAATATCACAAACCACTTTTAAATTTTGCTTTCTATATTTAAGTCTTGAATTTACCTGAAACTAGTTTTGTGTGGACAAAAGAATTAAGCTTTTCTGAAAGTACACTAAGCCAAACTGATGGCATTATTCAAATCTCATCCCCATTATGATTTGTCAAAATGACTTTTGCTATATAGCAAGTATTAATGTATATTTTCACCAAATTCTATGTCTACCCTTCCAACTTTGATCAGTTAGCCTCTTTGTTTACCTAGCGTAACATTATCCTAATAACTTTGATTTCAGTCATAACATGATGCATGAAGGTAATGATTATGGAGTCTATGGAGCCAAATGATCCAGGTTTAAATCTTGTCTCTACCACTCTGTGAAACTGAGCAAAATGCTTTACCTTTGCCTGCTTCTTTCTTCACTTGGAAAATTAGGTTTGTGTTACTTACTTACCGATTGTGGTTATCAAGGGAGATTTTAAGCATAAACTTGAAAATAATATCGGCAGATAGCATGTCCTACCTAGGTGTGTTATCATTATTATCCCTAATAGGACGAATTTTGACCTTCCTATCACCAGATCTTTTGATTCTTGTGCATTTTACATATATTTTAGCATGAGCTTTTTAATGTTCGTGAACACTATTAGATGGAATTATAAATGGAATTGCATTAATCTTGTAGATTAATCTGGAGGAAATGGAATGTGCATAAAGATGAGTATTTCCATCTTTTGCATGGAAAACCTCTCCTCATCCTTCCTCTTCCTTTTTCTCTTTGTCCTTGTTTTTCTGTAATGTGTTTTCATAAAATATTACACTGTTTCCCAAAATTATTTTATTTTATTTATTTTTTTGTTGTATTAGGGATAGAGCCCAGGGGCATTCTACGATCTCTGACCTCCCCACCAAGCCCTATTTTTTATTTGTTTTGAAACAGGGTCTCACTGAGTTGTAAAGGGCCTCACTAAGTAGTTGAGGCTGTTCACGAATTATGATCCTCCTGTCTCAGCCTCCCAAATGCTGGGATTCAAGTGTGCGCCACCATGCCTGACTTTTAATAACATTTTTAGATAACATTTTGTTTCTTTCTAAAATGCTACTTTTCAATTATAATATCTCTATATTTTTTCTGGTTTATTGTAAACCAACTCACTTTGTACAATGAAGTTATAATTCAATGTACATTGATCTAGTAAATTAAAATAATTTGTTTATAAAGTTACTTGTAAGTTATATCTTCTTTTAATTTCTCATATTTCTATTTTCTTATTTTTTAGTAATTTTTCCCTAAAGTCAAATATAGTGGTATGAAAAAAATAAACTATACTTTTAAAATTTCTGATTAAAAACACTTTAATTATGTCAACTCTATTTATTGATAGTTTTAAATTAAGAAGTTTATTGCTGGGCATGATGGTGCATGCTTGCAATCCCAGTGCTTAAGAGGCAGAGACAGGAGGATCACACAGGTTTGAAGCCAGCCTCAGCTACTTAGTGAAGCTCTCAGCAAATTTGCGAGACCCTATTTTTCAAATAAAATATAAAATAAGTCTGGAAGTATAGTCCAGAGGTAGAAAAGCCCCTGGGTTCCACCTCCAGTACTACAAAAAAGAGGTATTTTATTAAATATAAAAAGTAACATCTCTTCTATTTTATAAAATAAGATATTATGTGCTGAATTTACTGATTACATTATTTTTCATTAAGCCCCAAATATTTTATTAATTTTCTAGTTGCATTCTAAACATTTTATCCACTTACTTTGTTATGCGTTTTAAACCTAATGAAGTTTTGATTACAAAATATGGTTTATAAATCAAGTTTTTGAATGTTACTTACTTTAATATTGCTTTAAGATTTAGTGGGTGTCCAATGTTCTTTATTTTTGATATGATATAATTTGAGGGCTAATTTGTCAGTCTATTGAATTTTTTTCTTTATATATTCAGAAACTAATATTACTTATTTATATACAGAGAAAAAAATCAAGAGAGACTCAGAGGGTATTAAGTAGCAATAAGTATATAACAAATGCCCCAAAGTATATATGCCATTTTAGTATGATGACTGCACTTGAAAGTATATTTTATCTAGTATTACTCTGTATATACAACTTATTTTCATCACTATTTTTATCTTTTTTATTTCATCATTTTAATTCCAATAAATTTTGACATTAATGTTTGCAAGTAGTAAAATGCTGATTTATTTTCATTTAGTTATAATATTTTTTCCTCTGAATTGGCCATGTTATTTTTATTTTATTATTTTTTTAAATAAGTTTATTAAAAATATAGAAATACAGAAGACAGTTACAGCCCCATGCCATTCAGATATGGCACTGGAGGAGGGTTGAACGAATTCACCCTGAATTGGCCATTTTAAACCATTTCCTTTATCACAATTATAGATGCTTTGAATATACTGCCCAATTTTTATTTTGCAACATTTTGTTTCTTGTCCATTCTTGTTATTGAGAGTCTTCTGTCAGTTAGTCACCATGTATTTCTGCTTAAATTCCTTGTGACTAATTTAAAATCATCTTTTGTTGCTGGTGCCATGAAGTTGTATATCCATGCATATAAATGTTCACTAGAGGCTCATCATACTTATTAATATTTCAACTATATTCTGTTCCATCAGTTTTGAAAAACCATCAACCATTATTCCTTGGAATATTCTCTTTTTTCCATATTCTTATCAATTTTTCTTATTTTTCTGATGATTCCTCATTTTTTTTAGTTTTACCTTCTTATTTTTTATTGTTTTTCTATCTTTGAAAACTGAGTTATTTTTAGATATATGTTTGAGATTATTAATGTCTACATTAGCTCTATTCTGTTTATCTATGGAATATACAATGTCAGTAATCCCTATTTGTATTTTCAAGAGGTTCTGTTTGTAATAAAAAAAAACATATAATGGTGCTTGAGAGTTTGTCTTGTCATTAGTATTTCCTTTATTCTCATCCTATTCTACAAAATAATTAAATTTATAGTTCATATTCTGTATCCAAATTTCCATTGTCATAAAAAATAATGTGTTTAACAAATAAACACAAATCAGCACAGGTTGTTCATGCTAACATGAATATTTTCTTTGACTACATGTAGGGAATGAATTATATGTGCTGCACAGAGGACATACTTATCTTTTCCAATTTATGTCTCACCAAAGGCATAAGGTAATGCTTTCTTCCTTTATAAATGGTTATATAGTAAGTAATTTATAAGGTCCAGTGGCTTAAATAGGTGCTAAAAGGCCAGTGAGCTTGGATCTCTATTTGGATTTTACTATACTATATTTATTTTAAGATACTTGAAATTATTTTAGAGATTGTGTCTTTAATGAAGAATGAACTACATACTTATGGTTTCCAAAGAAGCCTTTGTTTGGTTCTCAGGCACTGATTATCTATGGATCAATGTTTATAAAAGTGAGACAGGAGATTACTTGTAATTTTAGCTCCAGGAAAAATAACATTTTAAAGCCTCTTATGGATAGTATAAAATGAATATTTGAACTTTTCCATAATATCTAGACTTATATTAAAATCTAGGTAACATTATGTGAGAGTAAAGGATTATTTTAATGATTGCTATCTAACAACTTCAATACACCCTTTCCACAAATGCTTCTTTACTTTTATTCCATTTTCTTTTATTTCATTTCCATTTACTCTTAAATCACTAATCACCTAATTTCCAAAAGCCACCATCAATACTGAAGTCATTTACTAGCCTGATAGTCTGAGTATCATATGCCACATTGTATAACTATATATGCCAATATAATCAAAATCTTAATGAAACCCAATTAAGTTGTCTGTTCTGTAGCTTTTCAGGTATCTTGTCTCTTTATTATAGAAGTCAACCTCATTTGTTAAGCCTCTTTTAAATTTGAACTAAGCCAAGTAATATTTAGCTAATAGATGTTTGGTTGAGGTCCTAGGGAAAATAAATGAATTCTTTTCACCACATTTTTATTTTTTTCCCATTCTCATTATCTCTACCACTCAATATTTGGTTTTATCTTATTATAAAATATAAGAAATAAACTAATTTTAACTATTCTTAGAAATAGTATATGTCCTCAAGGATGCATAAATATATGTGTGTCTCAAATAAATAGTAATGAAGAATCTATGTTCAAAGAATCTTGTTCAAAAAGAGTAACTACTAGCACCTTGGAGCATATTTACATCTCTTTCCTAAACTAGTTCCTCCTACATATGTAATTATTTTCCTGAAATCTGTAACAGTAATTTACTTGATTTTTAAAAACAATTTACTATGTATTCACCAATTGACACTGTTTTGACCTCTTTGCAAACTAACTCTCTCTCTCTCTCTCTCTCTCTCTCTCTCTCTCTCTCTCCATATATATGTATGTATATATATATATATAGTTTTGCTTCTTGTGCAAAAATATATTGCAAATTTATTTCATATTTTTGTATAACATTCATTCATTTTTAGGAGATATCTAAACTATTCATTGAATGATTGATTAATTGATTGATTGATTTCATGGTACTGGGGATTGAATAATAATATTAGAGATTAAATCCATGAGCATTCTAACTCTGGGATACACCCCCTTACTTATTTTATGCTTTACTTTGAAATGGAACTTTACTAAGTTGCTGAGGGATTTGCTAAATTGCTGAGGCTGGTTGTAACCTGTGATGCTCCTATCTCAGCCTCCTGAGTACTGAGATTATAGGCATGTACTAAGATTCCTGGCTTATTTCCTTTATTTCTTCCACTTTTTTTTTGAAACAGAGATTTTCTAATATACTAAAAGTTTCTGTAAGCTACTGAGGTTGGCCTTGACCCTGCATCCTCCTGTTCCAGTGTCTCAAGTATTGGGGTTATAGGTGCATGCCACCATGCCCTACTGTTATACCCAAATGTTTATCAATGTTTAGATGAGTTTTTCCTTGAACACTGTTAACTTTATTTCAATAAAGTACAGCAGCATACATCGCTTTTATTTCTATACAAAATGTTAGCCTGGTATGGTGGCACATGCTTGTAATCCCAGTACTTGTAAGGCTGACACAGAAGGATGACAGGTTCCCAGGAGCCTCAATTACCTAGTGAGACCCTCTATAACTTTGTGAGAGTCTGTTTTCGAATAAAAAATAAAAAAAAATATGACTGGGCATGTAGCTCAGAGGTAGAATGTACTGTTTCAATCCACAGTACTGCAAAAAATATATATTTAACTTTTTAAATTTTGGATAATGATAAATATAATTATAAATAAGGAGATTTATAGTTTATTGAACTCCTGAATATATTCACATCACATATATTCCTGATGAAACACAATCCAATCATTATAATTGAAGAAAAATAATTTAGAAGTGGCAAGTCAGCATTTTTATCAATGTGAATGTGTTTGATAAAAATAATATATAATGTTTAGTAACTGTTACACGCTTTGATTATTTTGGAAGGAGAGTGAGAATTCTCTAAAGCATTTCAAAATTATCAGAAAAGTAACTGAATAAAGTTTTGCATGTAGTTGAGATTTGGGAATTTTCTTCTTATCTTAGAAAATTAAATTGAAGAATTATAGTAATTAGGAAATGGACCATGTAAGCATTATTTATAAAGGTTTACAAATACTCTCTACAATATTGTATATATAAGACAATGCATTTCATATTTGGTCAGTAGTTTAACAAATGGGCAAGTGAAACTTTGACAAAATGCCCTTCGTATTTGATTACAACCTAACTCATGATGTGTGAATCTAGTGTAGAATATATTTCGTAGTTTAAATTGCAAGTTAGAATTCTTATATTAATAATGAACACAAATTGTCAAGAATAGATGTTAGAATATTTTGTCTGATTCACTATTACAGTCTGATATTGATTTTGTATTCTTATGAAAAATATTAAATGAATTTAAGATGAATTTTAGAATAGGTTATTTTCAGAAAATTTTTAAAGATACTACAGAATGTTCCTGACATATTGGTAACATTGCTACTAATTACACTGTACTTGAACTTCATTTGTTTCTTCCTAATTTTCTTTTCTCCAGTTCTAGGATCCCACTCAAGATACCATATCAAATTTAGTTTTCATCTTAACTTAGCTTCCTCCTCCTCCTCCTCCTCCTCCTCCTCCTCCTCCTCCTCCTCCTCCTCCTCCTCTTCCTCCTCCTCCTCCTCCTTCTCATCTTCCTCCTCCTCCTCCTCTTCTTCTTCTCCTTCTTCTTCTTCTTCTTCTTCTTCTTCTTCTTCTTCTTCTTCTTCTTCTTCTTCTTCTTCTTCTTCTTCTTCTTCTTCTCCTTCTCTTCTGATGGCCTTAATATATTTGAGTTGTACTGGTCTATCATTTTGTAGAATATACCTCAGTTTGGGTTTTTCTATTTTTGTTTTGTTGTTGCTCATTTGTTTTCATTTCTATATACTTTTATTGGTGCATTGTAATTATTCATCAGAGTGAGTTTCAATGTGATACAAGCATACATGCATACATCACTTGGTGTGCTTCCCTCTATATCCAACCCTTGCCAGACTTGTTGTAAGTTAATCAATAAACTGTTAAGGTCTGAACTATTTATTACCTGAACCCTTTATTTTAGCTAACTTTGCTAGCTTTTAATTTCTTATTTTTTGGGGGGGTACTGGGAATGGAAGCCAGGGGTATTCTAACTCAGAGTTATACCTCTAGCTCTATTTTGCTTTATTATTTATTTAATTTAATTTAATTAATTAATTAATTAAATTTAATTAATTAATTTAGGTGGTACTGGGGTTCCTGAAAACCCTTCTACCTCCGGGCTGCACTCCCAGACCTATTTTATAATATTTTTTTATTTGGAAACAGGGTCTCTTAAGCCAGCGTGGCTTGCTTTGAACCTGCTTGATCCTCCTGTCTCAGCCTCCCAAGCTCAGGGATTACAAGGGTGTGCCACCATGCCTGGCTTTATTCTTTATTTTGAAACAGGGTCTCACTGAGTTGCTAAGGGCCTCACTAAGTAGCTGAGGCTGTTTGCGAGCCTTAAGCCTCCTGTCTCAGACTCCCAAATGCTGGGATTACAAGCCTGTGCCAACATGTGCATCTTGCTTTTAATTTCTTATAACCAAATAAACACTACCTTGACAAAAACAGAATTGAAGTGCGTCACCGAGTACTATAATCAGACTGTCCTTGCTTGTTTTCTGTCAAGTCATGGTGCTCTAAAAACCTTTATTTTGTTGTTGTTGCTTTTTTTATTGATTATAGTGGGGTATAATGCTTAGAAAGGAAGAACAAAAAGTTGAAGTCTCACTTTCATCATATATCAAAGATGCACATAATCAAAATGGTTTTCACTGGTGATGTTAGTCTTCAACACAACGTTGAGGCAGTGTTCAGCCTGCCTTTTCATATTCTACACTTTCAGAGCCTTAAAAAAGATATTATTTCTTTGGAGGTTTAGAAAAAAGAATGATGTTAAATCACTCAAAGCACAGGATAAGTCAATAAAGACATAAATCTATAGTATAATCCCTATCAAAAGAAAGACTGTGGCTTCTTCCATCTGGAAAAGAAAATTCAGAGCTAATTTCTGAATCTTCAAATGACAGTTGTCTTTGTTTCAATAAGTGCTCATCATTGGTGTTAAGACTCAGATTGTTATTCTTTAAGGAAGAGTAATAAGCTATACTCAAAGGATATTTAAAACTCAGAGGAAGTGTTCTGAAAACATTCACCAGAAATTGTTATGAAAGAGATTAAAAGAAATTATTATATAGATGAAACAAAAGAGTAAAAAGTAATTGAAAATAGTTCTAAAAGAATAAAAACCATTTAAAGATTAAAGAACTTCAGAGGTAACTATTTTAGTGTATGAATAGAGCAAATGCACTTTATTACTGGAATCAAGCGTGCTTGAACAAATAAATATAAGCCAACTATAAGAATCACGATTTTGAGAAGCTTTTTATAATCTCTTCATACCAGGTGATCTGAACATTTTTAACTGACTTGAAAAGCAAAGACTAATGGGTATGCCAGGATAAAGACAGACAAATCAGTTAAGTAACCCTAGAAATTGATGATAAGATTTCTTTCATGGTATAATAACATTTTTTCAATTCATCTATTCCTATTCTGATTAATTAGGAGAATATTTTGAGTGGGTTCTGGCAGATTTATTGCTAATTAGTTTGGCTCGAATTTGCTGCCTAGTACAGGATATAGTGACAGCCCTTATGTGGGGTTATATTTATTAGGAGAATAAAATCACTGGATCAGTCCCTGATTAAAATGAATATTTTTAAGCAAGTTTTTCCTCCGTCTTATTATGCATTCTTTCAAAGGAATAGCAGTGTAAATATAAAATGTTAATTTAAAATTTTGAAAGTCTATCTGCTTATTGGGCTTTATTACTTTGCTCATTTTATTCAAAATATTTGTCTATTATTCTTAAATAATTTAATAAAACTGTTATGCATGCGTATCTACCAATTATTCTCCATTGAAATGCTTACAGATTTGCCTATGGTGTACATCAAGAAGTAAAAGTACTTTATAACTTTAGTTTTATTTTCAGAGTCATAGCAGAAACTAGTTATATTTTACTATTTTATTGAAGTCACAAGAAGGGATTCACTTATTTAAAAAAGAATAATGTATCAGAAAATATTTCCAAAACCTGATTTTTTTTTGTGTGTGTGTGTGGGGGGGGGATCTTGGGATAGAACCCAGGGGCATTTGACCTCCAAGGTACACACCCTGCCCTATTTTTTATTCTTTATCTTGAAATAGGGTCTCACTAAGTTGCAGAGAGCCTCACTGAGTAGCTGAGGCTATCCATGAACCACCATCCTCAGGTCTCAGCCTCCTGAATGCTGGGCTTACAAGTGTGCAACACCATGCCCGGCTCCAAAAACCTGATTTTTGAAATGAACTGGCCATGGTATTTGTTCAGACCTGAGCTTGCTTGTTGCCCTGCCCCTTAGAGATCCTACCTAGGCCTTTTGCTCTCAACATCTCCCAATGCCAGTCTGTTTTCTGGTTCTTTCAGGCTTATTGTCCTAAATGCCTTATGTAATCATACTACTTTTCTGACAAAATAGTATTTAATACATTCTACCTGCTAAATAGTAAAGTATATATCTCTGAATATATTTTACAAGGCTGTGCAGTCTTGGACTTAGGCATCAGTATCTGAAAACTAAACTTCAAGTATGTCATTGGGTTTGCAGCATGCTTATTTTGTCATGTTCATTGTGTTTTCAATAGTGTCATCTTCAATCAGAATCGACTTGCTTACTTCTCACTCTTTAATAATCTGTTTTGTATCTGGGTGTGATGCTGTGCACTTGGAATCCC